>NW_003852548.1:1529811-1544292 GCF_000181295.1 Otolemur garnettii | reverse complement strand
TCATTGTTGTTTGGCGGGTCCGGGCTGGGGATATGAACCCGCCACCTTAGGTGTACGTGGCTGGCGCCTTAGCCGGTTGAGCTATAGGCGCTGAGCCGGCATTATTATAATTAATGAATAACAAGATGTAGGACAATAAACATAACATTAACAATGTAGTACAAGCAGAGAGGAAGGAAGGACTCAGCCTTCCTGGGGATGTGTCCACTAACATTAATGCTCTTCACACTAATGCGTGTAAGAATGTGAATGGTGGCCTGCCCCCTGCCCAGTTTACCACATGCAAATGAGAAGTCTCACAATCTGGAGATAGAGCCATTAATTAATACCAATGTTAAACCAAACACAAACAATAGTATCATCAGAGGCCCACTAAACATACCCATTTCCTAAAGGAGAAAGGGACATTCTTAAAAGAGAAACAACTTTGAATTATGGTCTAACAACACAAATGCAGGAGAGATCCAGGACGTGCTCTGTGCATGACCTTTATCCAGAGAGGTGCCAAGGCCCTACTTGCCACCCCCCACTTCTACACACACATGCGGCCTCACCTGAGCACTTGCATCTCATTCTTGAAGGCCTGGGCCTGCTCAGCTGTGGGTTGGGCCACCTTGAGCACCTTCACGGCCACATCGCCATGCCACCGCCCACGAAACACGGTGCCAAAGGAGCCTGTCCCAATCCTCTTCAGCAGCTGTACCTCACTGGGCGGCACCTCCCAGTAATAGCTCGAGTCCCGGTACCCCAGGTTCTTCTGTGGGCCAGACAGGTGGCATCTGAGGGGCTTGCCCACATCCCTCATCCCATGTCACTCAGCTTGTGGTACCCCCGCAAAGTTTTCCCCTTGAGCGTACCACTTTCTTCTTCTCATCAGCCAATGACTTCCGTTCCCGCTGCTCCAATGGAGACTTGGAATGTGGGGACTTCCTCCCCGAGGACACACTGGCTGGGCTGGGGCTGCCCCGGGGAACTCCATCACCACCACCTTTACTACCAGCAGCTGTAGTTGTGGAGAGGATGTGAGTGAAGGCAAGAGGGGTGAAGGCAGAGGTTAGGGGGTTCAGGGTGCAGGTACAGGGGGCTCACCATCAATGCTGAAACTCTGGGCATTGAGCTGGAAGAAGAGGGAAAGGAGTCAAAGAGAGGATGTGGAGGCCAACAGGAACGTTCTCCCCTCTGCCCAGTGGTCCCCATCATTGCCCCCCATGGCACCAACCTGGATGAGGTTGGAGTCCATGGGGGCTGTGGTGCTGACCATATGGACGTTGGGAGTGGACGTGGAGCGGATGCGCTGGAGGGGGGCGTTGGCTGGGGCAGGGAAGGGGAAGTGCTCCGGGTCGCAGTGCTGGGTGCGGGGGCTGACAGGGGAAAGGCTGTGAAATCACTGTTGAATGAATCAGAGAACCAAGAAAGCCCTCCCCACTCAACCTATGGCTGTAAGCAGGCATTTGGCTCATACAGAGCAAATGTCCACTGGCAGTACTATTATTCATTGTTTCAAGAAACATTTATTGAGTGCCTGCTGTGTGCTACATACCATTCCCAATGGTATAGATAAAATTGTGGACAAAACAACAGTTTGTGACCTCGTGGGGCTGATATTTTAGCAGAGGGAGAGAGAAAAACCCAAATATATAATATGCCTGATGGTGATAGGTATAATAAAAAACAATAAGGCAAAATGAGGAGACGGAAAGTATCCCTAAGGGAGTCAGGAAGGGCTTTTCTGAGGAAGTGACATTGGAGCAAAGGCCTAAAGGAAGGACAGCCAGCCACACATAGTGGGGAAAGGGCAATATATAGTGTTTTATAAATATATAATTACATGTACTATTCAAATACATGTTATATAACATGCATGAGCTATATTAAAATGGCAATGTTTTAGAATATACATATTATCATAAGCATAGTGTTATATGTTACACATACATGTTATACATATTGTAGTGTTACAAAAATATTTCCTATTGTACCCTTCACTATCCTGAAATTAAATTGTAAGGTAAATAATCCACATACACCCATAATTAAAAATAATACCCCTAACTGCACCTTTTCATATATTATATAAATATGTATGTTCTATATAAGAATATTATGTAATAGAAGACACGATACAATATCATAAATATACAATATAAATATGTACATTATAAAATATATGATATATAGGAGCAATAATGTATTTTAATATATGTTATAATTTTAAACATAACAAAAATAAAAGGGAAGTAACTTATGATAAAATAATACACACTTCAAAATGGAAAGGCTTGGGCATGGTTGTACTGGACAAATTAACAAGGTAGTTGTATGCTTACATATACCATACATATTTATAATTTATAAGCTGAATTAATCATTTACTCTGTACCAGATTCTATTCTTGGCATTCGACATGTCTTACCTCATTTAATCCTCAACAGAACCCTATATGGTAGAAAGTGCTATTATCCCTTCTTTATAGATGATAAAACTGAGGCCCAGAGAAATTAGGTGACTTGCCCAAGGTCCCACAGCTTCATGCCCTTACTCACACTTGTAGGTACTCAATAAATGTTTGTCAAATAAATATATGATTAAAATATTGCTTGTGTTCTACAGGAGCCCCCAGATCTTTTTCTATCCCAGTAGCCCTTTGGCTAAGTCATCCCTACCTGGGACCCTGGGGGGTTAGCGGCTCATTCAGGGGGCGGTTTGAGGGAGCCTCATGATGTCTGGACCCTCCGGACAAATCCTGGACACTGTGGTAGAACCTTGAAGACATTAGAGTATAAAGGAAGGGGACATGGGTCAGCAGTCTGTAAGGACCTTGCAGCTGGGCCTGTCTCCCCATCCCCCCACCCACCCCAGGCTGAGCTCACTGTCGGCGGTTGGTACTCATATCGACACAGACTGTGGGGACCTTGGAGGAACAATGCTGGTGGAACTTGTAGCCACAGGTTTGACAGCGGAAGCCATTGAACAGAAACTTAAGGCAGAAGTCACAGAATGCCAGGCTGAAGAAGGTCTTCCGTACCTGCTGCCACAGAACAAGGAAGGTTAAGGGCTGATCAAGACCCTTTCTCCACACACAGTGTGCCCCACCTGTCTACCCTGCACTCACAAAATTGTGCATGGTCAGTGGGACATCTTCAAGGACCTCGACAATAAGTTCCTCACCATCCAGGGGGGCAATGGCCGTGTCCCAGGCAGTGACTGTCTTTCGCCTGCAGAGGGCATTGAAGGGAATGAGTAGAAGGATGGACAGAGGCCATGGAGAAACAGAAAACATCCAAAAGTCCCTCCGACAAAAGTGTCCGACACAATTTGAGCTTGCTATAGCAAGAAAGTCTAACCTATTCTCGTGTTCTCCCTTTGTGGGATAAGCCATTATATAGACTTTAACACTGGAAAAAAAAAAGTCCCTCTGAGCCTGCCATCCATGGAGTAATATTTGGCATGTTTGTTTATTTATTTTTTTGAGATGGAGTCTCTCTATGTCACCCTCAGTAAAGTGCCATGGTGTCATAGCTCACAGCAGCCTCAAACTTATGGGCTTAAGCGATTCTCTTGCCTCAGCCTCCCAAGTAGCTGGGACTACAGGCACCTGCTACAGTGCCCGGCTATTTTTATGTTGCAGTTGTCATAGTTGTGTGGCAGGCCTGGGCTGGGTTTGAACCCGCCGGCCTCTGTGTATGTGGCCAGTGCTGTAACCACTGTGCTATGGGCACCAAGCCAATATTTGGCATGTTTAATTCTCATTACAGCAACTTAAGGAATTAGTCACTATCCTTGCCGCCGTTTTACAGATAGGAAAACAGGTTCAGAGAGATTAAGTGACTTGTCCAAGGCCACAAGGGTTAACGAATGGCAAGACAGAGTGAAGAGGCCATGCTCTCAACCACAAGGTAAGAAGTGAAGGAAGCCAAACAACTAAGTGTGACAAGTGCTAAGTGAGCTCAGAAAAGGAGGCTGAGGAGGCACTGAAAGAACAAATAAAACATAATGTGTGAACTGGGCTCGGTGCTCGTTGCTCAGTGGTTAGGGCGCTGGCCACATACATGGGGACTGGCAGATTCAAACCCAGCCTGGGCCTGCTAAACAATGACAACTACTATAGCCCCAGCTACTTAGGAGGCTGAGGCAAAAGAATCACTTAAGCCCAAGAGTTTGAGGTTGCTGTGAGGTGTGATGCCACAGCACTCTACCAAGGGTGACACAGTGAGACTCTGTCTCAAAAAAATAATAATGTGTGAATTGCAGAAAAAATTTAGGAACCCCAGAATGGAGGAATAAATGGAAGGGTACCAAGGCCCAACTCAGGAGACAGAGAATGGGGAAACTGAAGAAGGAGAAGTGATGAATTAATGAAATAGTGAAAGAACAAAATAGATGATCTCTGGAAGTGATAGAGCAGAGTGAGGACTTGGGGGCCAAAAAGAGAATGAGTTGCTGACCTTACAGGCCAACAAACTAATGAAGTGATGGAACAAAAGATGGATGGACTCATAGATTAAATGAACTACAAAAATTTCCCCTTATTTGTGCTTTCACTTTCCACAGTTGTAGTTACCCAGTTAAATCAAGCACCGTTCTGAGTAGTATGATGAAATCTTTTGCCATCCCTCCTAAGACGTGAATCATCCCCTTGTCCAGCTTATCCACGGTATCTACACTGCCCGCTACTGTTAGTCACTAAGAAGCTATCTCAGTTATCGGATGACTGTCTTAGTATTTGCAGTGCTTGTGTTCAAGTCATCCTTACTTTAATAATAATGGCCCCAAAGTGTATAAGTAGTGATGGTTCAGATATGCCTAAGAGAAGCCATAAAGTGCTTCCTTTAATGGCTGAATGTGGTGGCTCACGCCTGTAATCCCAGCACTCTGGGAGGCCAAAACAGGTAGATTGCTTGAGCACAGGTTTGAGACCAGCCTGAGCCAGAGCCACTACTAAAAATAGAAAAACTGAGGCAAGAGGATCTCTTGAGCCCAAGAGTTGGAGGTTGCTGTGAGCTATGACGTCACAGCACAAGTAGAATGGCATGTACCGAGGGTGGCGGGTTCAAACCTAGCCCCGGCCAAACTGCAACAAAAAATTAGCTGGGCATTGTAGCGGGCTCCTGTAGTCCCAGCTACTCAGGAGGCTGAGGCAAGAGAATAGCCTAAGCCCAAGGAGTTGGAGGTTGCTGTGAGCTGTGATGCCACAGCACTCTACCGAGGGTTAATAAGTGAAACTGTCTCAAAAAAATTTTTTTTAAAAGTGCTTCCTTTAAGTGAGAAGATGAAAGTTCTTGCAAAAAAAAATTTTTTAAAAAGTGCTTCCTTTAAGTGAGAAGATGAAAGCTCTTGATTTAAGGAAAGAAAAAAATCATATGCTGAGGTTGCTGAGATCTATAGCAAGAATAACTCTTCTACTCTTGAAATTGTGAAGAAAGGAAAAGACAGCTTGAGACTCTGTCTCAAAAAAAAAAAAGGGAAAATAAATTCATTTCATTTTCAGCTGATTTTGCTGTTGCACTTCAAAGTGCAAAAGTTATAGCCACAATGCATGGTAAATGCTTAGTTAAGATGGACAAAGCATTACATTTGTGGGTAAAAGACATGAACAGAAATGTATTCCAAAGTCCAGCCAAATAGTTAAGTACTATCCACGGTTTCAGGCATCTATTGAGAGTCCTAGAGCATATCTCCCACAGATAAGGAGAGGACTAGAGACTAAGGGAAGGCGAATAGAGGATTTCATGATGACCCTGAGAAGGGGATGGGAGGGAAGCACACAGTGGGTGGGTGTGGGGTTACCCACACTCACCCCTTGATGAGTCGGTAGACCACACAGCAATCTTGATTGAGACCCCGCACCTTGAGGGCCTTGTCTAGAG
This sequence comes from Otolemur garnettii, assembly GCF_000181295.1. Lineage (NCBI taxonomy): Eukaryota > Metazoa > Chordata > Mammalia > Primates > Galagidae > Otolemur > Otolemur garnettii. Next base: position 1,538,425 of record NW_003852548.1, on the reverse strand, counting down.
AGTCGTAGACACTCATGCCATCCCGGACAGTCACCTGTGAGTGTGCAGATGTGAAGATCCTCAGTGCTCAACAGAGGGCCCAACTGACACTCCTATCCCTATGGAAAGACCTTCCCCCATTCCTTGTCACCCTTCCAATTGCAGAGTTACAAAAGGGTGCATCTATAATCCTTGACAGGTTTGCTCCCATGACTCACCACCGTGCGTTGCTTGTTGGGCAGGTACACTTTGACGGTGCCCACTGCCCGGGATGGCTCAGCCCCATTGGCAGGGGGGCCCCTTGGTGGCTCCATGGAGCCTAAGACTTTGTCAAGATGGGCTGAGGTGGGGGTGGGCAGGTGCCATGGGGCTCCTAGGAGAAGACAGAGGAAGAATTCAAAGGTCCAATAATGATAGTCTGAAAGCAAAGAAGCAGGGGACAAAATAAAATTCAAGTTCCAGCCATCAATGAATGAACTAATAAAGAAAATGTAATACACAGAAACAATGGAATGTCATTCAGCCATAAAAAAGAACAAAATCCTATCATTTGCAACAACACAGATGGAACTGGAGGATATGATATTAAGCAAATCACAAAAAGACAAATATTGCATGTTCTCACCCATAAGTGGGAGCCAAAAAAACCCCATGAACTCATCGAAATATAGAGTAGAATGATGGTTACCAGAGGCAGGGAAGGATAGCAGGGAGGGATAATGAGGGGGATGGTTGGCTCGGCGCCTGTGGCACAAGCAGCTAAGGCGCCAGCCACATACACCTAAGGTGGCGGGTTCGAATCCCCAGCCCGGGCCCGCCAAACAACAATGATGGCAACCAAAAAATGGGCAGGTGTTGTGGCGGGCGCCTGTAGTCCCAGCTACTTGAGAGGCTGAGGCAGGAGACTCGTTGAGCCCAGGAGTTGGAAGTTGCTGTGAGCATGATGCCATGGCACTCTACCCAGGGGGATAGCTTGAGGCTCCGTATCAAAAAAAAAAAATATGAGGGGGATGGTTAATGGGTACAAAAATATGTTAGATAGAAGGAATAAGACCTAGTGTTCAGTAGTACCACAAGGTGACTGGAGTTAACAATAATTTATTGTATATTTCAAAATAACTCCAAGAGAGGAATTAGAAATAAAGAAAGATATGATAAATGTTTGAGGTGACGGCTATCCAATTACCCTGATTTTATCATTATGCATTGTACATTTGTATCACATATACTCCTTGAATATGTACAACTATTTTGTAACCATAATAATTTTTTTTTGGCCGGGGTTGGGTTTGAACCCGCTACCTCTGGCATATGGGACTGGCGCCCTACCCTTTTGAGCCACAGGCACTGCCCATAACCATAATTAAAAATAAAAAAAAATTTAAATTCCATCTCCAGGCTCCCATTGGCTCCTGCAGCCTAATTTCCACACAACAGCCCCCAAAATGTTCACACCTGCGGTCCACCCAGTTCCTCCTTTGCTCAAACCCTCCTGTTTGTTTCACTCTTGAGTGCCCAGGTCTCAGATTTACCGCACAGGGTGGGAAGGGAAGAGAGGGAACACAGTGGGAGGTAGCACACACTGTCCTGGAGGGCACAGGTGCACACATGACTCTTCTGGGGCCCAATGAAAAAGAACTGCACTTAAGTCTCAGGTACATAAGGGGCATGAGTGGAATGTCCTGGATTTTTGATGGAAAAGGGGGTGGGGAGGCTACCAGATACGGTGGGAAGGAGTCACAAACAGGATGGTGGGAAAGAGAGGATCACCAGACATTGCTCTTAGTTTGGGTAAATGGAAGTTGCACCAAACATGTTCTTAAAGGACATTGTGGGCATCCCTAACTTTTTTTTTTTTTTTTGAGACAGAGCCTCAAGCTGTCCCTGTGGGCAGCATGCTGTGGCATCACGGCTCACAGCAACCTCCAACCTGGGCTCAAGCGAGTCTCCTGCCTCCACTTCCCAAGTAGCTGGGACCACAGGGGCCCACCACAATGCCTGGCTATTTTTTGGTTGCAGCCGTCATTGTTTGGCCGGCCCGGGCCGGATGCGAACCTGCCACCTTAGGTGTATGTGGCTGGCGCCTTAGCCACTTGAGCCACAGGCGCCGAGCCAGCATCCCTAACTCCTGAGATGCAATGTGGATGGCACGACCACAGACACTGTTAGGTGACTGACGTCACAAGACTCTCTGATGAGGGATTCATAGGGGGTCACCAGACACTATGCTCAAAGGAAATGTAACAGGGATCACTAGGAATTGTAATGGGGGAGAAGGGAAGATAATGGGGGGGTCACCAAACTTTGAGCCAAAAGGGGGGGGGGTAACAGCGGATCACCAGATACTGTCATGGGGAAAGGAAAAGGAAGGTAATGCTGCTGAGGTGAGAAAAACGAAGGTAAGAAAGAGACTCCAAAATTCTCCCTGGCAACTAATGAAGGGGTCAAAGACATATTACTAGTGTAAATTGAATGAGGGCCCGTGAAAGTGGGTTGAGGAGGGTTGAAGAGGAGTAACCAGGGAATCCTCAGACATTCCCCTAGGGGGTCAGACATTAGTCCAGAATAAGAAACCGGAAAGTGAGCCGTCTCTGCATGCATTCTCGGAGCTGATAAGAAAGAGTCACCAAACACCTTGACCGGGGTTAAGACGGAATCCGGGCATCACAACTACCAACCCAAGCCCCACACAACAGAGTCCCGCCTACCGAAGGGCTTCCGGCTTTGCGCAAGCGCGCTGCCACTCGCGGCGGGCAAAACCATCACCAGCAGCCTTGGCTGTCTGTTCCTGCCTACCCACCCCACCCCCGCTGCCGACGATGGTCTCGCCCCGGGTCAAACCACTCCTCCGGTTCCGGGCGGGAGACGCCGGAGTCTAGGCACTGACATCCTGGAGCTGAGCTTTCAGTTCGGGCTCCCTGCCCGTGCCCGGCGGCGGCTCCAGAAACCGAGCCCTACCAAGCCCGCCCTCACCTGTCACGCCGCTACAGCCGCCGCCGCCTCCATCTTGGGCCTGTCTTCTAGTTTCCTCACAGGGTCCGCCTCCACAACCCCTCAGGCTTTCACCATTGGCTTTGTGGGACTCAGCTCTCCATTCTTATTGAATGAAGGTCACGCCTGTCAAGGCCAGAGCGACGGAATGTCGGTCGGGTTCCGGATTAGGAGGGGCGGCCCGAAATGTCTAGGTCGATCGGAGGCTAGTTCGCTAGTTCTGACTCGCGCAAGCGCAGACCTGCGTGCCAAGGGCTTTTAACTTAAATCGTTCGGTGGAGGAATAACGCAGGACTTTTTTCGTTGTACTTGGGTTTGACCTTAGAAGTTTAGAAATCTGGGTGGAGAAATCCTTAACTACCCTTTGTGGGTCAATAAGCGCTCTGAGGATTTTCCTGTCTCAGTTTTACCATCTTTGAAATGGGTTGGAAAAAGCCCGGTTGATCCACGATGTTTATAATTTCTAGGAAACTGTAGTCACAGTTTTTGGTGACAGCGCTTTTTTGATGTGACAGGGCTCAGGCCCTAGAAGGGGCAGCCTGCTGTTCTGGGAGGGCTTATTTAGGAATGGGGCTGATGTGGATTTTGAAAGACTAGTCCTAAGTGGCCAAGAGGGAAGTGTGAACCTGGAATGGAGCAGAGTGCCGGTCAATGTGTGAAATTTTTAAAAATTGAATTTTCTGGCTTGGCGCCTGTGGCTCAAGTGGCTAAGGCGCCAGCCATATACACCTAAGGTGGCGGGTTCGAATTCAGCCTGGGCCCGCCAAAACAACAATGACGGCTGCAACCAAAAAATAGCCGGGCGTTATGGCGGGCGCCTGTAGTCCCAGCTACTTGGGAGGCGGAGGCAGGAGACTCGCTTGAGCCCAGGAGTTGGAGGTTGCTGTGAGCTGTGATGCCATGGCACTCTACCCAGGGGAATAGCTTGAGGCTCTGTCTCAAAAAAAAAAAAAAATTGAATTTTCTCTGGTGTCAAAAGAGAAGCTTTCCCCCTTTTTCCTAGAGCATTTTCTTCAGGAAACTTATCACTGCAAGTTTTTTCTCTGTCCCTTTGAGATATATGTAATTTTTTTCCTTAGAGAAAGAGATATTTGCCCAGGCTGGAGTGCAGTGGTACGAGCAGAGCTCACTGCAGCCTGGACCTCCTGGGCTCAAGCAATCCTTCTGCCACTACAGATATGTGCCACCACACCTGGCTGACTTTTTTTTTTTTTTTTTAGCCGAGTTACTTTATTTTATTTTATTATATTTTATTTTTGCAGTTTTGGCCAGGGCTAGGCTTGAACCCGCCACCCTCCCCCGTATATGGGGTGGGCTCCCTACTCCTTTGAGCCACAGGCTATGCCCACACCTGGCTGATTTTTAAAATATCATTATTTTGGTAGAGACAGTTCTTTTTTAAAAATTTCAGATTAATATGATGGTACAAATGGTTAGGTTACAATGTTTGTGTTTGTTAGGTAATGTCTCTGTTGTAGTTGTGCCCCTCACCCAGGAGGTGTGCCATATACCCTTTTGTTGTAATGCCCTTTAGGTGGGAGCACAAGAGACAAGTCTTGCTATGTTTGTTGCTATTTTGCCCAAGCTGGTCTTAAACTCTTAATCTCAAGGAATCCTGCCCCCTCCCAAAGTGCTAGAATGTAAAGCCTGAGCCACCAAATCTGGCAGTAAATCGTTTTAAAAGCCAGGTAGGTCTCTTGCCAGTTTTACAACCCCAGATTTTATCTTTTTTTTTTCTTCTTAAGAGCCCCAGAGCCATTTCTTTGAAATGTAAACATCAATGAAAACAGCACCCCTGGGCGGTGCCTGTGTCTCAGTGGGTAGGGCAGTGGGCCCCAAATACCTAGGGTGGCAGTTCAAACCTGGCCACCGGCCAAAGCTGCAACAACAACAACAAAGAAAAATAGCGGGCACCTGTAGTCCCAGCTACTTGGGAGGCTGGGGCAAGACAGTCGCCTAAGCCCAGGAGTTGGAGGTTGCTGTGAGCTGTGTGACGCCAGGGCACTCCACCTAGAGTGATACAGTGAGACTCTGTCTCTACAAAAAAAAAAAAAGAAGAAGAAAGAAAGAAAACAGCACCCCTGTCTCCATGGGAATTTGGTCTCCCTACCTGGTTCTACGTTGTTACCTACTTATAAAGATAGGAGTTTTAGTTTTCCCATGGATAGAGGTAATTAACTGACACACATGGCCACTCCAATTACCAGGTGAATCTGGGATGAACTATGTGTACCAAATGGTGGTGTCAGGTTCTCTTATTGAGCACAAGTTTATTTTGAGAATGTGTTTGTAATGGGTTGTATCTGACCGCATATAAAAGGATGAGATTTCTATCTTCAAAATATCTATAGTGGATTGCTTGTGGTGCACATCGCAGTCAGTATTAAAACCTTTTCAATGTTTTCTACTTTGTGGAGAGAATTCACTGGTTTGCCAAGATATTTTTCTTTTTAAGTATTTTCCCAAACACTAGGAATGGCATGTTGTGTTTCAAGTGACTACATTCTCCTGTTTGGAGATTCAACATCCCTCTGCAGTAAAATGGAAATGATCAGAGGAAGGTCACTAGGTGAGGGGGCCTTAACATGGTTCAACATGTATTTGTTGAGTGATGTCTCTGCCTATAAGAAGAAAGGCAGAAGTTCTGTTTACTGTACTTTCAGGTAGCCTCCATTCCCATCTCCTCCTATTTGGATCTTCACTATTCAATGGCTAAAATTAAAGACTGACAATACCACATATCAATGAGAATGTGGAAAAACTGGAACCTTCATACATCGTTATTGGAATTTTCAAATGGTACAGACGTTTTAGAAACAGTTTGGCAGTTTCATATAAAGTTAAACGTAGACCTACCATGCAATCCAGCAATCTCATGCCTAGATATTTCCTCTAGAGAAATGAAAATGTATGTCCAAGAGTGTACTGGTGAATGTTTAACAACCAGCTCTCCAGGAAGAAAATGGCTTTAATTTGTAGCATTTGCCATGTGTGGTGTAAATACTCCCACCATGGCTTATTTCAAGCTACTAGGATGACACCACTGAACCAAATTGTCCCTGTTGTACCTCTCACCCTGGAGGTGTGCCATGTACCCTTAACTACCTTTTTTGAGTACAAAGAGATGTACAAAATATGCTGTGATGAGCCGGCCACAGCATGCTACTATATGTCAACACAAAAACTTGCATACAATGTTCAGATTAGCTTTATTCATAATAGCAAAAAACTGGAAATAGCCCAGGTATCCAACAACAGAACTGGCAAATAACAACAGGGTAAGGAGATAGTACACAGCAAGGAAAAAACTACTGATACATAGGAACAACATAGATGAATCTCACAGACATAAGGCTGGCTGAAAGAAGCTAGACACAAAAGAAATACTGTATTATTCTATATGTATGAAATTCTAAACCAGGAAAAACTAATCTAATGAAATACTCAGATTAGTTGTTGTCTTAGGGAGAATGAATGGGAAAGACATGAAGGAATTTTTGGAGGTGATTGTAATGTTCTGTGCGAAAGTGTGAAAACTCTTTGAACTCTATATGAAAATGGGTACATTTTATTTATTTATTATTCTTTCTTTTTTTTTTTTTTGAGACAGAGTCTCACAGTGTCACCCTTGGTAGAGTGCCATGGTGTCACAGCTCACAGCAACCTCCAACTCTTGGGCTTAAGCGATTCTCTTGCCTCAGCCTCTCAAGTAGCTAGGACTACAGGCGCCCACCACAACGCCCGGCTAGTTTTTGGTTGTAGTTGTCATTATTGTTTGGCAGGCTGAGCCTAGGCTTGAACCTGCCACCTTCGGTGTATGTGGCTGGCACCCTAGCCACTGAGCTACAGGTGCCAAGCCTGGGTACATTTTATTTTATGTGAAATATACCTGAACAGAAAAACTGCATAACAAAAAATTGAATTCAAAAATAATTCTATTAACATAATACAAAAAAGAAAAATAATAATTCTAAACCTTTTTTTTTTCTTTTAGAGACAGGATCTCTCACTCTGTCACCCAGGCTTGAGCACAGTGGCATGATCTAGCTCACTGCATCCTTGAACTCCTGGGCTCAAGCAATCCTCCCACCTCAATCTCCTGAGTAGCTAGGACTATAGATGCACCAGAACACCCAGCAAATTTTTAATTTAATTATATTTAATTTAATTTTTTTGTAGAGACAGGGTCTTACTATGTTGCCCACACTGGTCTGGAACTCCTGGCCTCAAGCAATCCTCCTGTCTTGGCCACCCAAAATTCTGGGATTACAGAGGTGAGCCATCTCACCTGGCCTATTAAACATTTTTATTCTAACAAATTCTTATTGGTTAGAAAAAATTTTATTTTAATTTTCTTTTTTTTTTTGTGAGACAGAGTCTCACTTTGTCACCCGTGGTAGAGTGCAGTGGCATCACAGCTCACAGCAACCACAAACTCTTGGGCTCAAGAGATTCTCTTGCCTCAGCCTCCCAAGAAGCTGGGACTGCAGGTGCCCGCCACAATGCCCGGCTATTTTTCATAGTTGTTGTTTAGCAGGCCTGGACTGGGTGTGAACCCTCCAGCCTTGGTGTATGTGGCCGGCGCCCTAACCATTGAGCTACAGGCACTGCCCTTAATTTTCTTTTCTTTTTTTTTGGAGGCGGAGTCTCACTCTGTCACCCTGGGTAGACTGTAGAGTATGTGGCATCATAGCTCACAGCAACCTCAAACTCTTGGGCTTGAGATCCTCTTGCCTCAGCCTCCTGAGTAGCTGGGACTACAGGCAAAAATTTTCTTTTCCTAAATTGAATTCCTGGACCTAGAACCCCATTTCCTAGTGCAGGAGGCCTGGAGGCTCAGTGCCAGTGAAGTCAGAAACAACTGTTGCTCAATAAGGGGCTCCAAAATGCTTTGAGAGAGGGTGCAGGGGAGGGCATTTTACAGTTCAATTCACTTAAATATTATTTAATTTGACTTAAATTTGGGATGCTGGGCACAGTGGCTCATGCCTATAACCCTAGCACTCTGGGAGGCCCAGGGTGGGTGGATTGCCTGAGCTCACAGGTTCAAGACCAGCCTGAGCAAGAGTGAGACCCTGTCTCTAAAAATAGCCAGGCATAGTAGTGGGTGCGTGTAGTCCCAGCTACTCGGGAGGTTGAGACAAGAGAATCACTTGAGCCCAAGAGTTTGATGTTGCTGTGAGCTATGACACTATGGCACTCTACCAAGGGTGACAAAGTGAGACTGTCTCAAAACAAACAAACAAATCCTTCAATTTCTAGGCAGTATTTGAAAACAGACTGCTGACTCTGTTGCCCAGCATTTGCAAAAGGACAAGCAAAATTCTAGCACAAGCTCATTGCACTGAGGTGGGGTGGGACAAGCAGCCCATGGAAAAGCAATCCTTTCTCTCCGTAGGACTCAAAAAACTTACCCCATGTGGCTCAAGCGGCTAAGGCGCCAGGCACATTCACTTCAGCTGGTGGGTTTGAATCCAACCCAGGCTGCCAAACAACAATGATGGCTGCTACCAAAAAATAGCCGGGTGTTGTGGCAGGCACCTGTAGTCCTAGCTACTTGGGAGGCGGAGGCAGGAGAATCGCTTGAGCCCAGGAGTTGGAGGTTACTGTGAGCTGTGATGCCACAGCACTCTACCCAGGGTGA
>NW_003852548.1:1527926-1529239 GCF_000181295.1 Otolemur garnettii | reverse complement strand
TGGGCTTAGGTGATTCTCTTGCCTCAGCCTCCCAAGTAGCTGGGACTACAGGCACCCGCCACAACACCTGGCTATATTTTTTATTGCAGTTTGGCTGGCCGGTTCCTCGGTACATGGAGCCAGCACTCTACCCACTGGGCCACAGGTGCCGCCCCCCAAAATTTAAGTTTAATAAAACATGTTTATCAGGGCTGGATGAGGTGGATCATTCCTGTAAACTGAAACTATGGGAGGCCAAAACCAGAGGAGCATCTGAGGCTGTGAGTTTGAGCCCAGCCTGGGCAACATAGTGAGACCTGTCTCTACAAATTAATAATAATAATAATGATGATAAAATTATCTGGGCATAGGCACATGCCTATAGTCTCAGCTACTCAGGAGGCTGAGGCAGGAGGATTGCTTAAGCCCAGTAGTTGGAGGCTGCATTAAGCTATGATGACGACACTGCACTCTAGACAGGGCGACAAAGCAAGACCCTGCTTTAAAAAAAGTGTTTAGCAAGTGGAACCTCCCCACAGAATCTTAGATCCATCCCAGCAGTCTTGAGTGCCTAAGGGCCTCTTGTAAAATGCCACTTTCATTTCCCAATACCACCGACCTCACTGCTCACTGCTGCGGCCTAGAGAGCGCCATTTCTGAGACCTTCATCACACAGCCTCCTTCTCACCTACCCCTTTCAGGGGACACGACTCGCGCGCAAGCACACACTTGCCTGACGCACAGACTACAGGCCTATCTCAATCGGCCAACACCGCGGGCTGCAAGGAACCTCTGTCCGCTCCACCCCCCACCCCCGGACTGGCACCGAGGTCAGCCAATGGCAATGCAGTGGGAGGCCGATTTTTGGGATGATGCGGACATTGATAGGATCTAAGACCCTCGGAGCCACTGACAGGCCAATATCTACGCACAAGAGGTGGGCTTTGACCGTATTCCCAGCCAATAGGAGGTGAGATCGGCCTGAGCCATATTACAAACCGGCAAATTCATGTTACTTTTAAACTAGTGATAATACTGCTGTAATTGTGCCATCTAAAGCCTTTATGTGGGCAGAGTATGGAAGTTTTCACTTCTGGATATTCCTTGGAAGGATTTTTAATGTACAACCCTGGCGTCAAAAGTGTAGGAAATTTATAAATGAGCCTAACCGTTACTTTTAACTTTAATTTTCCTTATTAAAATGTCTTTCTTAAGAAAATGCATTGACCAAATTTGAATTTGCTATCCCTATTTTCCAAACTGATGAAAAACACACCATTAAACCAACAGTCAGAGTTAATTTGTTTTAAATTAATTTTTCTTTTTTTTTTTTT
>NW_003852548.1:1526237-1527454 GCF_000181295.1 Otolemur garnettii | reverse complement strand
CCTGGGTAGAGTGCCATGGCGTCACAGCTCAGAGCAACCTCAAACTCTTGGGCTTAAGTGATTTACTTGCCTCAGCCTCCCAAGTAGGTGGGACTACAGGCACCTGCCACAATGCCCGCCTATTTTTTGGTTATAGTTGTTGTTTGGTGCGCTAGGGCTGGGTTCGAACCCTCCAACTGTGGTGTATGTGGCTGGCTCCTTAGCCTCTTGAGCTACAGGTGCGGAGCTGGTTTGTATATTTCTAATTTCCAAACCCAAGGATAAGATTAGTGAAAAAGTGATTAAACCAGATAACAGTCCTATAATATTATTATTAAGCATTTGCTCTGATGAGGACATCCTGTGGTATGATTATTTATTATAGATAAAACAAAACTCAAACATGAAAATATTTTATAGTCAAGCAAAAGAATCAAACACTGAGCCGTGGAGGCTGCCTTTAAGATGCCATGGACGGTGACAGACACCTCTGGCTCTCCCTGATAGCTTCCCTTGGTAGGTATTGCAATTTAGTATGTTCAGCAATTATTTTTATTTTTTTTTATTATTTATTTATTTAATCAGAATCTCACTCTGTTGCCCTGGCTAGAGTACTATGGCATCATCATAGCTCACTGCAATTTCAAATTCCTGGGCTCAAGGGATCCTCCTGCCTCAGCCCCCAGAGTAGCTGGGATTACAGCCATTATGCCTGGCTAATTTTTTTTTTTTTATTTTTTGCAGTTTTTGGCCAGGGCTGGGTTTGAACCCACCACCTCTGACATATGGGGCTGGCGCCCTACTCTTTTGAGCCACAGGCGCTGCCCTGCCTGGCTAATTTTTTCATTTTACCAGAGAGATGGGGTCTTGCTCTCCCTCAGGCTGATCTGAAACTGCTGACCTCCCAGCCATCCTCCTGCCTCAGCCTCTTAAAGAGCTAGGATTATAAGTACAGGGGCCCAGCAATTACAGTATTTTTAATTGAATTAATTATGTAAACAAAGAGAAAAAAAGCAATTACCCTAAAGCAAGTGATTCTGAAATGCCTACTTTGGCTTTAACCACAAATTTTGTAAAACTTTTCTCAAGGGTAACATATTTATTCCAAGCACATACACACCAACCATTGGTGGATTTTTCCACCCATCCTAGGTGAAGAATGAAGTTCAATATTTGTTGGTTTATGTCACACATATAAATTTCCATCAATTTATAAAATTATTGGCTCGGCGCCTATA
>NW_003852548.1:1521057-1525250 GCF_000181295.1 Otolemur garnettii | reverse complement strand
TTCTAAAGTTACCCAGAGATCATGCACAGTGGCTCATGCCTGTAATCCCAGCACTTTGGGAGGCCAAGGTGGGAGGATTTCTTGAGGCCAGGAGTTCAAGACCAGCTTGGGCAACAAAACAAGATCTTGTCTCTACAAAAATTAAAGGAAAAAAAAAATCTGTATGTGGTGGTGTGCTCCTGTAGTTTCAGTCTATTCAAGAGGCTGAGGCAGAAGGATCACTTGAGCTTTGGAATTTGAGGCTACAGTGAGCTCTGCACCCAGACTGGGTGAATTGAATTTGTCATTCCACATGATGAGTGACAGAGCAAGTCCCTGTCTCTGAAAAATAAAATAAAATAAAAGTTACCCAGAATGCCTTAGTACGTAGGCACTTGTCTAGATTGAGTTTATTAATATCTCCATGTCCTGCTATGCACTGTGTGATCTTGGAGAAGTTGTTTCTCTTCTTGGTGTTTCAGTTTCCTCGTCTTCAGTATTTTTTAGAGTACTTCCACCATAAGGTTCTTGTAAAATTCTGTAAAATAATCTGTATTAAACTTTACACAATGCCTGGTGCATAATGACTGTGTAGCAATTGTTAGCTATTCCTCTGGTCACTATCATCACCACTGTTATTACTAAAGTAGCAAAACAAAGATCTATATCCCTTGGCAGCACTTGTCGAAATGATCCAAGATCAAGTACACTGACAGGATTACAAAAGATTAAACATCTCAAAGAGTCCAATGCGAGGTTAGCTTCATTTCAGTAGGCTCTGTTCCAGGGTTGATAGATGTTTTAGCAATCCTGGTGGCCTGCAGGTACCCAGCTCAGCCAGTGCTGGTCAGTAGTGTTTGTTACAGAGTGAATTGTGTTCACTCCAAAATCATATGTTGAAGTCCTAACCCCCAAGTGACCATTTTTGGAGATAGAGCTTTAAAAAGAGATAATTAAAGTTAAATGAGAGGTGGCGCCGGTGGCTCAGTGAGTAGGGCACCAGCCCCATATACTGAGAGTGGCAGATTCAAACCCAGCCCCGGCCAAACTGCATCAAAAAATAGCCAAGCAGGGCAGCGCCTGTGGCTCAAAGGAGTAGGGCACCGGCCCCATATGCTGGAGGTGGCGGGTTAAAACCCAGCCCAGGCCAAAAAAAAAGAAAAAAAATAGCCAGGCATTGTGGCAGGCACCTGTGGTCCCAGCTACATGGGAGGCTGAGGCAAGAGAATCGCCTAAGCCCAAAAGCTGGAGGTTGTTGTGAGCTGTGATGCCACAGCACTCTACCGAGGGCGACAAAGTGAGACTCTGTCTCTTAAAAAAAAAAAAATTAAATGAGGTCATAATGTTGGGGCCATAATCCAAAAGGACCCATATCCTTATAAGAAGTGGAAGAGACACTAGGGGTGTGAATGCACAGAGAAAAGGCCATATGAGGGCCCAAGAAGGCTGCCATCTGTAAGCCAAGGATAGAGGTCTTCAGGAGAGACTACAACTACTGACACCCCGATCTTGGACATCCAGCTGTGAGAAAATACAAAAATACATTTATATTTTTTAAAATATCCATTCTGTAGTATTTTGTTATGGTAACCCTAGTAAACTAATACAGTGTTGTTCACATCTACTATATCTTTGTTGATTTTTTTTTTTGCTTACTTGCTCTATCAGCTTTTGAAAAGAGAATTGGGGCCAGGCACCGTGGCTCATGCCTATCATCCTAGCACTCTTGGAGGCCGAGGCGGGTGGAGCTTGAGCTCTGGAGTTGGAGACCAGCCTGAGCAACAGCCAGACTCCCATCTCTAAAACTAGCTGGGTGTTATGGCAGACACCTGTAGTCCCAGCTATTTGGGAGGCTGAGGCAAGAGGATCACTTGACTCCAAGCTGCTACTCTAATGAAGGTGGCAAAGTGAGACTCTGTCTCAAAAAAAAAAAGAGGAAAATTGAAATCTCTATTTCTTTTTGCAGTTCTGTCAGCTTCCACTTCATGTAATTTGAAGCTCTATTATTATGTAAGTGATTAGAATTGTTCTCTTGATTAACTGATTGCTTTATCATTATGAAATTACCTTCTTTTCTGTGATAGGGTCTTTGCTCTAAAATCTACATTACAAGATATTTATACAGCCACCTCAGCTTTCTTTTCACTAGTGTTGGCACAGTGTATTTACCCCCATTCTTTCATCTTTAACCTATTTATGTCTTTTTATTTGTTTGTTTATTTATTTATTTATTTTTGAGACAGAGCCTCAAAGTCACCCTGGGTAGAGTGCTGTGGCATCACAGCTCACAGCAACCTCCTACTCCTAGGCTTAAGCGATTCTCTTTCTTCAGCCTCCCAAGTAGCTGGGACTACAGGTGCCCACCACAATGCCCAGCTATTTTTTGGCTGTAGTTGTTGGCTGGCCCAGGCTGGATTCGAATCTGCCAGCTCAGGTGTATGTGGCTGGCACCTTAGCCGCTTGAGCTACAGGCAGCAAGCCTGTTTGTTTATTTTTGAGACAGGGTCTCACTCTGTTGCTCAGGCTGGGGTACAGTGATGTGATTATAGCTCACTATAGCCTCAAATCCCTGAGCTCAAGAGGTCCTCCTGCCTTAGCCACTCAGATAGCTGGGACTACAGGCATACACCAAATTACCATGCCCTGGTAATTTTTCTTATTTTGGGGGTAGATATGGGGTCTCACTATGTTGCCTACACTAGTCTTGAACTTCTGGGCTCAAGTGATCCTCCTGCCTCAGCCTCCCAAAGTGCTATTGTTACCAGTTGCTGTTAACCTGAAGGGCCATTTCATGAAGGACACTGCTGGTCAGGCCCTAACAAGGCCAAGTGAGCCTACGTGCTAATATCTGGAGATTGTTTATTCACTTCCAAGTCCTACTGTCATAGATAAGTTGGAGAAGTGGACTCCATGGTACCGGTCAAAGACTCAGGGCACTCTGGGCACCCAGTGGAGTGTTGATTACTATAAATTTAGTCTAGAGTAAAAATGCTTTGAAAATATAACCACTTTAAGCTAGGAAGATATTGGCCAGGCATGGTGGCTCATACCAGTAATCCTAGCACTCTGGGAGGCTGAGGTGGGTGGATTGCCCTGAGCTCAGAGGTTTGAGACTGACCTGAGCCAGAATAAGACACTATCTCTACCAAAAAAAAAAAAAAAAAGCCAGGTATTGTGGCAGGCGCCTGTAGTCCCAGCAACTTGGGAGGCTGAGGCAAGAGAATCTCTTAAACCTAAGAGTTGGAGTTGCTGTGAGCTATGATGCTACGGCACTCTACCAAGGGCCACAAAGTGAGACTGTGTCTCAACAAATAATAATAATAATAAATAAATAAATTTAGGAAGATATTGTATAACCTTGTAACCTATGAGAGAAAATCTGTTTGACGTATATTGTGATGAGTAATAACATTACTGATGTTTACTTTTACTGTAAGAATAAAAAGTAACAAAGGGAAAGAGGAGGGCATAACAGTTATTTGGGGAGATGGCTCTGCTGCTTTTCAAAATTGATGACTTTTCTGTAAGTAAAAGTGAAACTGTTGATCTCTCATCCACTTCTCTGTTGACTGGCTTGGGTGACAGGCAAATGGACTCCTTGGTCCATCAACACTAGAATTACAGGTATGAGCCACCTTGCCCAGCCTATCTTTATATTTAAAATATGTTTCTCATAGGCATTTAGTTGGGTCTTGATTTTTTAAATTTAATCTGACAATGTGTGCCTTTTGAGTGTTTAGAGTAGACCATGCATATTGTATGTAATTATCAACCCGGTTAGGTTTGAGTCTATCATTTTGCTATTCATTTTCTATTTGTTCCAATGGTTCCTTTGCCTCTTTTTCTGCTGTCTTTTAGAGATGATTCCATCTTTTTATAATGAGTCTGTGGTATCTCCATTGTTGGCCTGTGAACTATGCTATTTTAGTGGTTGCTTTAGGCTTTAGGTAAACATATTTAACTTGCCATAGCCTACTTTCAAGTAAAATTATACCACTTATGTATCGTATAAGAACCTACAATGGGGACAGCGCCCGTGGCTCAGTGGGTAGGACGCAGGCCCCATATACTGAGGGTGGTGGGTTCAAACCCAGCCCCGGCCAAACTGCAACAAAAAAATAGCTGAGCATTGTCGTGGGTGCCTGTAGTCCCAGCTACTCGGGAGGCTGAGACAAGAGAATCACCTAAGCCCAGGAGTTGGAGGTTGCTGTGAG
>NW_003852548.1:1518974-1521037 GCF_000181295.1 Otolemur garnettii | reverse complement strand
AACCTCCAACTCCTGGGCTCAAGTGAGTCTCCTGCCTCAGCCTCCCAAGTAGCTGGGACCACAGGCGCCCACCAAGACGCCCGGCTATTTTTTTGGTTGCAGCCGTCATTGTTGTTTTGGCGGGCCCAGGCTGGATTCGAACCCACCACCTTAGGTGTATGTGGCTGGCACCTTAGCCACTTGAGCCACAGGTGCCGAGCCAGAGTTATACTATTGTTGTCAGACATCTTACTTTTACATATATTACAAACCTCATAGTGCATCATCATCATCATCATTATATATATATTTTTGCAGTTTTTGGCCAGGGCTGGGTTTGAACCTGCCACCTCCCATATATGGGGCTGTCACCTTACTCGTTTGAGCCACAGGTGCTGCCCTATCATTATTATTATTTTTTAACAGAGAATTATCTTTTTTAACTTTCAGCTTAATATGAAAGCACAGACGATTAGGTTACATTGTTTGCATTTGTTAGGTAAAGTACAAGTTGTAGTTGAGTTCTTCACTGAGGAGGTGTGCCATATACGCATACATTGTGCCTGTTAGGTGAGAGCTTTCCAATCCCCCTCCCTTCTTTCTCTCTCCCCTCCTATGTCCCTCTCCCCCCAGTTGATTTTAATTATATTTTTCTCTGGTGTGGGCTTGTAGTTGTTCATCTGCTGGTTTCATATTAGTATTGAGTACATTGAATATTTCCTTTTCCATTCTTGCAATACCTTACTAAGGAGAATGTTCTTCAGCTCCATCCAGGTTAATACAAAAGATGTAAAGTCTCCGTCTTTGTTATGGCTGAAAAGTATTCCATGGCATACATATACCACAGTTTTGTTTTGTTTCATTTTGTTTTGAGACACAGCCTCACTCTGTTGCCCTGCATAGTGCCATGGCTCACAGAAACCTCAAACTCTTGGGCTCAAGTGATCCTCTTGCCTCAGCCTCTGAAGTAGCTGTGACTACGGGTGCTTGTCACAATGCCCGGCTAGTGTTTTTCTATTTTTAGTAGACGGTATCTCTCTCTTGCTTAGGCTGGTCTCAAACTCCTGAGCTCAAGCAATCCACCTCGGCCTCCCGGAGAGCTGGGATTACAGGCATGAGCTACCGTGATTGGTCTTATACCACAGTTTATTAATTAATTCATGGGTTGATGGACACTTGGGTAGTTTTCACATCTTTGGAATTGTGAACTGAGCTGCAATAAACATTCTAGTGCAAATGTCCTAATGGTAAACTGATTTTTTTTCTTCCGGGTAGGTACCTAGTTAATGGGATTGCAGGATTAAATGGAAGTCTACTTTTAGCTCTTTGAGGATACTTCTCTCCAAGGATGCTGTATTAGTTTGCAATCCCACCAACGGTGTAAAAGTGTTCCCTTCTCTCCACAACCACACCAGCTACCATCGGCAGCTTTGGGACTTTGTGATGTGGGCTATTCTTACTGGGGTTAGGTGATATCTTGTGGTTTTGCATTTCTCTCATGACTAGGGACAATGATCATTTTTTCATGTGTTTGTTGGCCATTCATCAGTCTTTGGAGAAGGTTCTTTTCATGTCTCTTGCTCAGTGGTAAGTGGGATTGTTCTTTTTTGTTGTTGTTGATTAGTTTGAGTTCTCTGTTGATTCTGGTTACCAGCCCCTTGTCAGATTTGTAACATGCAAATTCTTCAGATACCTAAAAGCATCTTTATTTCTCCTTTATAAAAAGTTAAGTTTTCTAGAATTAAACTTTCTATTTTTAGAACATTATATATTCATGTTTAGCTGTAAGAAATAATAGATCTGCAAACCCTTTGTCAAATTTTTCCCAGTAATAGTACTATAGTAACAGTAATTTAGTAATTAAATAGTAATTTTCCAGTAATTGTACTATAGTACAATATTATACATGATCTCAGCTCAAGGAGTCTACCAGTCTACTGATCATAGAGCTTACCCTGTTTATTTCCCATTTATATTGTCTGGGATTTTTTGTTTGTTTCAGACAGAGAATTAAATATGATCTCTGTTACTTCACTTTGGCTGGAAGCAGCAGTGCCTGTTTCTTTTCTTTTTTTTTTTTTTTT
>NW_003852548.1:1516555-1518109 GCF_000181295.1 Otolemur garnettii | reverse complement strand
AAAAAAATAAAAAAAAATAAAGAAATTTTACTAATATGTTTATGGGGAACAAGTACATCTAGTACATTTAGCTTGTTATTAACTTATTTTTATTTATTTATTTTTTGTGAGAAAGAGTCTCACTATGTCACTCTGGGTAGAGTGCCGTGGTGTCACAGCTCACGGCAACCTCAAACTCTTGGGCTTAAGCAATTCTCTTGCCTCAGGCTCCCAAATAGCTGGGACTACAGGTGCCCGCCGCAATGCCTGGCTATTTTTTGGTTGCAGTTGTCATTTTTGTTTAGCAGGCCAGGCCAGGTTTGAACCTGCCAGCTCTGGTGTATGTGGCTGGCACCCTAGCTGCTGAGCTATAGGCACCGAGCCTAGCTCGTTATTTATGATAGAGAATGATGGCACCTTACCCATGTTATGGGCTGAATGTTTGTGTAACCCCCAAATTCATATGTGGAAACGCTAATCCCTCATGTGGCTGCATTTAGAGATAGGGCATCTAAAGAACCAATTGGGGCTGGGTGAAGTGGCTCACGCCTGTAATCCCAGCACTCTGAGAGGCCAAGGTGGGCTCAGGAGTTCAAGACCAGCCTGAGCAAGAGTGAGACCTTGTCTCTAAAAATAGCCAGGCCTTGTGGCAGTCACCTGTAGTCCCACTTGGGAGGCTGAGGCAAGAGGATCACTTGAGCCCAAGAGTTTGAGATTATCAGCCCTTTGTCAGATTTGTATGCCCTGGCTCTCTATTGGAAAGTGAGACTCTGTCTCCAATAAATAAATAAATAAATAAGCAATTAATGTTTAATGAAGTCACAAGGGTGGGGCACTGATCTGACTGATTAATGTCTTCATAAGAAGAGACACTAAGGAGCTTGCTCCAGCCCCAATACACACAAAGGAAAAGTCACATGAGCACACAGCCAAGAGAAGAGGCCTCAGAATAAAACATACCTCACCTGCAGATTAATTTTGGACTCCAGCTTCCAAAACTATCAGAAAATAACTGTTGTTTAAGCCACTCAGTGTGTGCATTTTCTCATGGTAACTCAAGCAGAATAATATACCATATTTCTTATCCAAGGATCAGATCTGGGCACATTTCTTTCCACTAGATTACACATTATTTTCATGTTAGATTCACATTCTGAATAACTCCATGATCAAAGATGATGTTAGCAAGGGGCATGGAAAGAAAATATTTGAAATATCTTTTTTTTTTTTTTAGCATTCCCAGGAGACCACTAAAATTGAACGAGTTCTTGATATCCACAAATTCACACTCACCCAAAACCTTCTACAATTTTTTTTTTTTGAGATAGAGTCTCACTGTGTCACCTTGGGCAGAGTGCTGTGGCATCATAGCTAGGGTGACCAGATGTCCCGTTTTTGGCAGGACAGTCCCACTTTTCAATAATTTGTCCTGCCTCCCGCGGCATTTTAAAAAAGTCCCGATTTTTGGAAAGAATGCATGAACGGGCAGGAGAACAAGAAGGGAATATATGGTTTTTGGCTGCCATGTGGCTATTTTGCCAGAATATGAGTTTTATATTATTTTTGTTAATTTTA
>NW_003852548.1:1514474-1515535 GCF_000181295.1 Otolemur garnettii | reverse complement strand
TTTTGGTTGCAGCCATCATGGTTATTTGGCGGGTCCGGGCTGGATTCGAACCCACCACCTTAGGTGTACGTGGCTGGCGCCACAGGCGCCAAGCCCATTTATATTATTCTTAAAATGTATGTCATGCAAAAGTATAAGAAACAAAAAGGCTAAGATGATGAAAACCATTTTTATCCTCATTGTGTGGTTTTAATTCAGATAAAATCCTTAATTTGTAGAGCACTATTTTTCTTCCAATTCATGGGAAGGTTTTCATCTTTAATCCAAGAGTCTAAAGGCCTTAATATTTGTACAAACTAATAGAAAACTAAGCTGAGTTAAGGAACTCTCCCATGTACCATATATTAGGCTGAGGCTTTGCAATTTTAGGTGTAATCCAGATATATAATATTACCTGTATATTATATACATAGGTTTGTAGCCAAAGACGCATCCACCTAATTCAGGTAGTTGCAGTGTTTGTCATTTCCTTTAAAACCTAACAGCATAGGGCGGCACCTGTGGCTCAAAGGAGTAGGGCGTAGGCCTCATGTACCGGAGGTGGCAGGTTCAAACCCGGCCCCAGGCCAAAAACTGCAAAACAAAACAAAACAAACCTCACAGCGTAGTCAGCCAGGTGGGTGTTATTACAAGGTGGTTTCTCAGCAGGATCTGGGATGGAGTTTGGTTCACAGGGAGTCTACTAGGGAGTGTTCTTGCTATTGGTGCCTGTGGAGGAAAGAGAAGAGGCAAGATTGGAAATCAGGACAGCCTTCATTGATCCTGCAGGAAAGCTTGGACCTGGGCCACTGTAAAGGGCAGGTGACATGCTTTTGCATAAGGAGGATTTCTGCTCTATGGTCTCCCTAAGGGGCTAATATCTGAGGATTGTCTCCTCACAGCACTGCCAGCCCTGGAGCAAGAAGCCCTAATTTGAAGCGGGATCTAGGCAGCACATCAGAGTGTTCACCATAGCTGAGTTGGTTTTAATTGACACCCAAAGACAATGAATGATTCCTTCTAATTGAGAATTTCCATACCATGGACAGTGAGCTAACATTTTATCAGAAAGACCTCACTGT
>NW_003852548.1:1513318-1514380 GCF_000181295.1 Otolemur garnettii | reverse complement strand
TTTTTTTTTGAGACAGAGTCTCACTCTGTCACCCTGGGTAGAGTGCTGTGGCATCATAGCTCACAGTAACTTCAAACTCTTAGGCTCAAGAGATCCTTTTGCCTCAGACTCCCAAGTAGCTGGGACTACAGGCGCCTGCCATAATGCCCAGCTAGTTTTTCTGTTTTTAGTAGAGATGGGGGTCTTGCTCTTGCTCAGGCTGGTCTTGAGCTGAGCTCAAGCAGTCCACCAGCCTCAGCCTCCCAGAGTGCTAGGATTACAGGAGTGAGCCACTGTGCCCAGCCATGAATAAGTATTTTAAATGTCTTTTCATTTGTGAAATTATTGGTTGGCATTAGCTTGTTTATTAGAAATGAGTTCTCATTGGTCAAATTACTGGGGTTCAAGATATGTACACCAACTAAAATCTTGGAGAAATCCTGCATTGGCGTGAACCACATGGTAAAGAGATGCCTCTTTGGTCTCAGTTGGTCGTGTTTTTGCATCTCCGGGTCATAGAGAGTGTATATCCTTTGTAGGGGCAAAGGGGACCCTTTGCCTTAGAAGGGTTACTGAAAAATTAACTCATAAAAGAAAGATTAACTGGAGAAAAGGAACACAGCAGCCTTCAGAATGAAACCCCAAAGATATGGGGGAAATCGTCCATTTTTATGCTTAGGTTCAACAAAGTATGGATAGCAGTGTAGAAATATGATTGGACAAAAAGGGCATGATCGTTATGAGGAAACCTAGCAAGTCCTGTTTGGATTCTTCTTGGCCTCTTTGAGCATGCATGCCTTCCTCTTCAGTGTAGGGCAGGTTCCTCTCTGAAATGGTGGTCTTATGATCTGCAGTCAGACAAGGTAGGTCAGATAATTTCCTTATGGTTAGTTTTTACACAGAAAGAGTGGAGGTAAAGTTAGAGTAATATTTTTAGGTCTTGTGGCTGGCATTGGGGAAAAGGCATTCTGGTTTCTCTGAGGAGCCTTGAGGAAGAAGTATTCTAGGCTCGGCGCCTGTGGCTCAAGCGGCTAAGGCGCCAGCCACATACACCTAAGGTGGCGGGTTCGAATCCCCAGCCCG
>NW_003852548.1:1510618-1512562 GCF_000181295.1 Otolemur garnettii | reverse complement strand
AGCCCAGGAGTTGGAAGTTGCTGTGAGTTGTGATGCCACAGCACTCTACCCAGGGTGACAGCTTGAGGCTCTGTCTCAGAAAACAAGAAAAAAAGAGAGAAAGAACTTTTATTTTCTCCCATTCTGTATTTTGTCTATTTCAAGTGTAAAATTTTGTTTGTTTTTGTGTTTGTTTTGAGACAGGGTCTCATTCTGTCACCCAGGCTACAGTGCAGTGGTATCATCATAGCTCGTAATAACCTCAAACTCTGGGGTTCAAGTGATCCTCTTGCCTCAGCCTCCTTAGTAGCTGGGACTACAGGTGCCTGCCACTGTACTTGGCTAATTTTTCCACTTCTTGTAGAGACCAGATCTCATTCTTTTTTTTTTTTTTCCTTGAGACAGTGTCTCACTATGTTGCCCATGGTAGAGTGCCATGTGTCAGAGTTCACAGCAACCTCCACCTTCTGGGCTCAAGTGATTCTCTTGTCTCACCCTCTCGAGTAGCTGAGACCACAGGTACTTGCAGCAAGGCCCAAACCCAAGGTCTAATTCTTGCTTAGGTTGGTCTCAAACTTCTGGCTTCAAGGGATCCCCGGCCTCAAGGGCTACTCCCACACCAGCCTCCCAAAGTACTAGGATTACAGGCATGAGCCACCATTCCTGGTCAAATTATAGCATATGAGTAATTTGATCATCAAAATCTCTTGAGATAGTAAAATAAATCACCCTTTAAGATTTGTGATGTTGGGTTCTGTTTAACGAGGAATTCCTTACTAGTCATGAAGACTTTAAACTGGCTTACTTACTAAAGGCTTTATAGTTCAGCCTTTTATAATCAGATATACAATGCCCAGTGAGTTGATGGTTGGTGTATAGTGTGAAATAGGGAACCAATTTTAGGTTTTTTCATAAACGGTTGGTCCAATGTTGCATACTGTCATGAGAGGGACCTCGCTCGACCCAGCACAAGGAGGGAGAGTTGACCTGAGTGGAAAGGTGGGACATGAAGAAATACAAAGCCACAAAAGACAGGAGCTGAGAGATAGGCTGGTGACGCAGCTGATGACTGCAGCCAGCCCCTGAACCATGGAAAGAGCTTTATTTATACGGTATCTTAACAAGTTTGCATAAATCTTAACACATGAGGTAGAGATCAACCTTGAAGAGGAAAAACTGTGTGCTTGCTGATAACAAGGAAGTATCCATAGCCTACGTGACTTTTGACAGGTGAAAATAATGTTGATAAGGGAGGAGAAGTGGTTGGGGTCATTCCTTGAGCATTACCCAGGCTGTGGGGGCCCTGCCAGCCACAGCCTGCTCCCCACAGTCCAGAACTTTTAATTTTGATACATAGTCTCACTCTGTTGCCTGAGCTGTGGGGTGGCAGCATCAGCCTATCTTTCAGACCCCTCAAACTCCTGGTTTCAAATGATCCTCTTGCCTCAGTCTCCCAAGTAGCTGTGACTACAGGTGCCTGCCATGACACCCAGCTAATTTTTCAATTTTTAGTAACGACAGGGCTCTCACTCTTGCTTAGGCTGATCTTGAACTCCTGAGCTCAATGATCCTCCCATAGGGTTAGGACTACTGTCGTGAGCCACTCCCAGCCCCTTTGTCCTACTTTTTCCTCCATCAGGGGTAAGGTGACCAGACTTCCTGCTTATGGCTGGACAGTCCCAATTTTTAACAATTTGTCCCGTGTCCCGCGGTATTTTAAAAAAGTCCTGATTTTTGGAAAGAATGCACAACAAGCTAGGGAACACGGGAGAACAGGAAGGGAATATTCAGCTGCCATGTGGCTATTTCATCAGGATTTGAGTTTTATATTATTTTTGTTAATTTTATTTTTATTTTTATTTTTATTTTTTTTGAGACAGAGCCTCAAGCTGTCCCCCTGGGCAGAGTGCTGTGGCATTACAGCTCACAGCAACCTCCAACTCCTGGGCTCAAGCGAGTCTCCTG
>NW_003852548.1:1505765-1510098 GCF_000181295.1 Otolemur garnettii | reverse complement strand
GTTTGCGTTGTTGTCAGCCACCCCCCCAAATGGTTTCCCGCTTTACCAATGTTAAAATCTGGTCACTTTAATCAGGGGTGATGCAGTAAGAGCCAGATGGGAAGCCCTGCACTTACTGTTCTGGACTACAGAAGAGAAGCCCCCAAATTAGGATTCAGGAACTTATATAGCACTGGAACAACTGCCCACTCCCTTCCCTTCTGAGAAAGGGAGAGACGGCTTTGTACCCTGTCCTTTAAAATGCTCCATAATATAAGCAAGTGCTCTGGGTTCCATCCCCCTCTGAAATGCAAAAACATACCTCTGGGTAATAAACTTCTCCCTTTGGTCTTTTATTATCTAATCTCCTTTTAACTTCCAAGCCTTGTCTTTTACCCAGTTTTCTTTGCCCAGAAAACTCTGACTTTCCAGAAACATAAAAATATTTTCTCTACAGTTCCACACTATTTCAGGGTAAAAGAAATCATGTCTGCAATATGCAGTCTGCATTAGACAAATATCGATACACACTTGTGGGTCACTATGAAAGTTTTGAGACAGACTGTCTTATGGTCCGTTATTTCACTTCCAAGAAACACAGTCGACAGAGTCTTTTCTGATTCACCTGTGCAAGTTTCAGCTTGCTTAGCTTATGGGTGTTGTTGGGAGGGCTTCTTTTGTTTCCAGCTGAATAGATTTTATGTTTCCTGAATTTGTGTATCTCAAAACTTTCATAATGACCCATGTACATATACACAGATGCTTATGGAGGGACAGAAAGAGAATAAAGCATACAGGGCAAAGTTTTAGCAAGTAAGGAATTTAGATGGAAGACATATAGCATTCTTTGTATTATTTGTACAAGTTTTCTGCTAACTGTACAATTATTTCAAAAAAAACACTTTAAAATGTAAAATAAAATGTGGGAAAGAGAAGAACTACTGTAGCTTAGAATGACAGAATGCATACAAACATACTTATTCTGTAAGTATAGTCCACATATACATTTACAGGACTTCCATGTCTAAGGTTTGGCTCAAGGGTTTCCTGGCCCTTCCACCCCAGCACTCACAATCTAGAGAAGCCCTAAGCATCTGCGATGAGTTTGATGAATGTGCCCATCCAGGGGTACTGAGGAAGCCAATGTCCAGAGGGCAGAAGCCAGTTGGGATAGGGAAAGATGAGGCCTCCCTGAAGAACACTTGGAGAACTAAAGAATGAAGGGGCTTAGCCAGTGACAGCTGGGGTCAGAGTGGTAGGGACAGTTCCAGTTTCCTGAGAAGAAGGGCTTGTGATCTAAATTAGGCCTCTTTTGGGAGGTGTGTAGGAGGCATGAGAGGGTGGGGAGTTCATGCTGTAAAAAGTGCCAGACACATAAAAAAGGATCTCTAAATATTTTGCAGAATAAATCAGTAAATGATCCTTTAATTCAAAATACATTTTAATGAAAGAAAGTCATCAGACACAGTTTATCCCCCCTCCTTGAAATCAGGATAAAAATAACAGCATTTTATGTGTCATTTTTTCATTTGTTTCTGGAAAAATAAATCTGTGCCCTCTTTTCCAGAAACACACTTTTTGGCTGAAAGGATTAATATGACCATTTAGATAGAGACCAAATAAATCATTTTCCTGTTTATCATATTATACTGTCCTAAATTTTTTTTTTTGAGACAAGGTCTCACTCTTTCACCCAGGCTGGAATGCAGTGGTGTGAGCATAGCTTACTACAGCCTTGAACTCCTCAACTCAAGTGATCCATCTGCCTCAGCCTCTTGAGTAACTTTTTGTTTTTTGTAGAGACAGGATCTCACTATGTTGCCCAGGCTGGTTTCAAACTCCTGGCCTGAAGTGATCCTCCCACATTGGCCTTCCTGAGCTGTGATTATAGCCCTGAGCTATAGTACCTGGCTAAAAGTTCTTTTAATCAAGATGTTTAAAATTTGCTCCAAGTGTTTTGATTTCTTTTATAATTCTCCAAATTGATTCAGACTAAATCTTTTTGATAAGTATATATTTATTTCTTGTCCCTTGCTTTTTCTTTCTTTCTTTTTTTTTTTTGAGATGGTCTCACTTTGTCACCCTTGGTAGGGTGCTGTGGCGTCATAGCTCACAGCAACCTCCAACTCCTGGGCTTAAGTGATTCTCTTGCCTCAGCCTCCCAAGTAGCTGGGACTACAGGTGCCCGCCACAATGCCTGACTACTTTTTTGTTGTAGTTGTCATTTTTTAGCAGGCCTGGGCCAGTTTGAACCTGCCAGCGCCAGTGTATGTGGCCGGAGCCCTAACCACTGAACTATGGGTGCCGAACCTGTCTCTTGCTTTTTCATACTTCTGTATTTTTTTTTTTTTGAGACAGAGTCTCACTATGCAGCCCTTGGTAGAGTACCATAGTGTCATAGCTCACAGCAACCTCCAACTCCTGGGCTTAAGTGATTCTCTTGCCTCAGCCTCCCAAGTAGCTGGGACTACAGGTACCCACTGCAATGCTCAGCTATTTTTTGTTTGCAGTTCTCATTGTTGTTTAGCAGGCCCAGGCCGGGCTCCAACTTGCCAGCCCCAGTGCATGTGACCAGTGCCCTACCCACTGGGCTATGGGCACTGAGTCTATTTTCTGGTTTTGAAAATGGAATATTCAAAATAAAAGAACCAGGCAGGACATGGTGGCTTGTGGCTTTAATCTTAACACTTTGGGAGGTTGAGTCAGAAGGACTGCTTGAGGCCAGGAAAATAAACAAGTGTGAGACCGTGTCTCTACAAGAAAAAAAAAAAGAAGAAAAGAAAAATCAGCTGAGTATGGTAGCATGTGCCTGTAGTCCCAGCTACTTGGGAGGCTGAGGCAGGAGGCTCACTTGTGCTTAGGAGTTCAAGGATATAGTGAACTATGATAATACCATTGTAGTCTAGCCAGGGCAACAGAGAAAGACGCCATCTCAGAATAAAAAAAAAAAGAACCACGTTAATGGTGTAATATCTGGGAAATAGAAGAATGTAGCATAATCAGCTATAATCTCTGTAAGAACCATGATTTATGGACCAGGCTTGGTGGCTCATGCCTGTAATGCTAGCACTCTGGGAGGCCAAGGCAGGGGGATTGCTTGATCTCAGGAGTTGGAGACCAGCCTCAGCAAGAGGGAGACCCCCTCTCTACTAAAAATGGAAAACTAGCTGGGTGTGGAGGCACATGCCTGTAGTCCCAGCTACTCTGGAGCCTGAGCCAAGAGGATCACTTAAGCCCAACAGTTTGAGGTTGCTGTGAGCTGTGACGCCACAGCACTCTACCCAGGGAAACAAGAGTGACACTCTGTCTGAAAAAAAAAAGAAAAAAGAACTGATTTACCATATTTACCATTGTGATATATTCCTTTTCATGTGTTTTTTTATTTCTCTATATCTTTTTGAGTACATTTTTTTAAAAAGAATAGGAATCATAGGGGGATAAAAGCTGTAATATAAAATACATGCTAATTCACACAATGGAATCATTTCCGGAGCTACTGGTTATTCTTAGAAACCATTTCTACTGCCTCCTAACTAAAAGCAAGCACGGCTGCCGTCAGTTGTTAGCTGACCAGCTGGAGCTGGAACCTGAGAGCCCTGTGGGTGGAGGGTGGGAGAAAAGGAGACCTCATCCCTGATTTGCTGATTGGTGTCTGCAGTTGTCTTCTGTTTATGCCTGATTGTGGCTCAGAATAGAGTGCCCTCTGCTGAGCTATGTGCAAAATACCTCCCAGTGAATTTTCTGGAAAGAACTACGCCGTGGAAAATGTAGGGGAAATACTTAATAATAATAATAATAAATCTAAGTATTCATTTGATTTGATACAAGTTGGAAACTGCTTGGAAGATAAAATATTTAGGTGGTCAGGGCAGTGCCCGTAGCTCAGTGGGTAGGGAGCCTGCCACATACACCGAAGCTGGTGGGTTCGAGCCTAGCCCTGGGCCCACTAAACAACAGTGACAACTGCAACAAAAAATAGGGGGCGTTGTGGCGGGTGCCTATAGTCCTGGCTACTTGGGAGGCTGAGGCAAGAGAATCGCTTAAGAGTGTGAGGTTGCTGGGCAGCTCCTGTGGCTTAAAAGGGTAGCGTGCCGGCCCCATATGTGGGAGGTGGTGGGTTCAAACCCATCCCTGCCCAAAAACTGCAAAAAAAAAAACAACTTTTTTTTCCATTTTTTTTTTGGTCGGGGCTGGGTTTGAACCCACCACCTCCAGCATATGGGTCTGGTGCCTTACTCTTTGAGTCACAGGAGCCGCCCCAAAACAAAAAAAAACTTTGAGGTTGCTGGGAGCTGTGACACCACAGCACTCTACCCAGGGCAACAAAGTAAGACTGTCTTTTTTTTTTTTTTTT
>NW_003852548.1:1504510-1505451 GCF_000181295.1 Otolemur garnettii | reverse complement strand
AAAAAAAAAAAAAAGAAATTAGGTAGTCAAATTAGAAAGCTCATTCCTCTCCCTCCTTTTTTTTAACCTAAGATGTATTGACATGTTAAGTTTATTTTTAAAGTTAATGACTAAAATGGAACATTTTAAAGTTGATTCTGGAAAGCAAAACTATGCAATTTTCAACAACATAACTTATTGTCTTCAGAATCTTGATGAATGTGAGGTTTTTTTTTTTAATGTTAAACTTTCTAACACTTGGGTAATGTAAAATGTGTCCTGTGACTCAGCAGTTTTCTCAGAATCACTTGTCTCCAGCCAGAGCAGAGGATGTCATAAAACCATTGGTAATAGGTGCTTGAAATCCTTTGATTGGAGTCTTTACATATTATTGGTGTTTGCTTGAAGGCAGAAAAGCGGCCTACAAGATGGAGTTAGTCAGGCTAGGGCTGATGTGACACATCTGACCTGGTTGGTGGGTTTAGGTCCTATGTGACCTTCACTCGGTGTCTTTCATTCTTGTTGTTTTGTAAATTTACCCTCAACCTAAAAACCTATGTCTTGAGTAATTTAGGGTGATTGATTTAGAAGATTAACCTTTAAATTGGAAATGTTGTAATAGATCATGGGTTATGCTGATTATTATTTATTATGGATCATGAGTTATGCTGATTTTTTTTCCAAGACAGAGTCTTACTCTGTTGGCCTGGGTAGAGTGCCCTGGCATCATAGCTCTCAGCAACCTCAAACTCTTGGGTTCAAGTGATCCTCCTGCCTCAACCTCCTGCGTAGCTGGGACTACAGGCACCTGCCACAACACCTGGCTAAGTTTTTCTATTTTTAGTAGAGAAGGGGATCTCCCTTTAGCTCAGGCTGGTCTCAAACTCCTGAGCTCAAGCAATTCACCCACCTCAGCCTCCCAGAGTGCTAGGATTTGATTATTGTTTATTATTAAGATAAGG
>NW_003852548.1:1503181-1504317 GCF_000181295.1 Otolemur garnettii | reverse complement strand
ATAAGGGTTAATATGGTTTTTGCTTTGAACTTTTATGTCTGAAACTGTGGTTTTGGAAATGGAAGGGCAGAACAGTCTTGAACAGGTTACTCCCATTGTTCTCTAGAATTGCTGGCCTTCTGCTAATAAAGCCTGGTGGACCTATTCCCTATCTCTGCATACTGGCTTTACAGTGACAGGTGGCCAGACCCTTTGTCCAGTAACAGGTTCATTCTTTGCTTCTCACATAACAGTTAAGACATTAGCAAAAGAGAAGACAATAGTATCTAAATACATTATAGGGTTTCATATAATGAAATACTGATACATTCATGAAAACAAATGTGCTCACTTGGAAAGGTGCCATTATTTTATTGCCAAGTGAGTAAAAATAACTTGCAGAGCAATAAGTATGCACTGATCTCATTTTCCTTAAAAAACTTATCTTGGGATAGAAACAGCAAAATGCTCAGAAGCACATGCAACAGTTATGATTACGGGGCCTAATTCATCATTTCTTTAAATTCATGACTGCTAATTTATCTATTATAAAAACATTTGCCCTTGATTTAATTTAATACTTCCAAGTTGTCTTTTCTGTTGTTTAGATTTTCTTTTCTTTCTTTTTTTTTTTTTAAGAGACAGTCTCACTTTATCACGTTCTGTAGAGTGCCATGTCATCACAGCTCATAGCAACCTCTAGCTCCTGGGCTTAGGGGATTCTCTTGCCTCAGCCTTCCGAGTAGCTGGGACTACAGGTGCCCACCACAACACCTGGCTATTTTTTGTTGTTGCAGTTTGGCCGGGGCTGGATTCGAACCTGCCACCCTTGGTATATGGGAACTGTGCCCTACCCTCTGAGTCCCGGCACTGCCCTAGATTTTATTTTCTATTTTACATTTAAAGCTTCTATCCAGATGAAATTGTTATTGGTGTGAGGAGTAAAATAAATACTGAATTTCCCCCCAGCCCTCCAAGTAACTACTGGGGCGCCCTAGAAATATTTGAAAGTTATTTGAATTTCTCAGGAAAATAACATATAGGCAAAGTAGTGGAAACTTTTTTTTTGAGACAGCGTCTCATTTTTGTCGCCCTAGGTAGTGTTGTGACATCACAACTCACAGCAACCTGAAACTCTTGGGCTTAAGCCTCAGCCT
>NW_003852548.1:1501024-1502958 GCF_000181295.1 Otolemur garnettii | reverse complement strand
AGGCACCCGCCACAATGCCTGGCTAATTTTGTTGTTGTTGTTGCCGTTTGGCTGAGGCTGGGTTTGAACCCACTACCCTCGGTATTTGGGGCCGCCGCCCTGCTCACTGAGGCACAGGCGCTGCCCACGCCCGGCTATTTTTTGTCGCAGCTGTTATTGATGTTTAGCTGGCCTGGCCCGGTTTCGAACCAGCTAGCCTCGGTGTAGGTGGCTGGCGCCGTAACCACTGTGCTAGGGGCGCCGAAACTTTTAATGGAAGACATTTTTCAGAATTCTTTAAATATCTGCAGTTTTACATATTAGTGAGATGTAGAGGAAGACAATACCATAGAACAGGCAATTAAACTATTACCCCAATCAGAACCACGTCAGAACCTCACTTGAATAGGGAAAAGCCAGAGCACCTTGAACTTCTGGTACATACTGTTTTGACAACAATACTTCCAAGTTGGCAAGGCAGAAAAAAAGACTTTCGTCTCCTTCATCTTAAATTTATAGAAGAAGAGTCATTCAAAATAATTAATAAGGATTTTGAGGCGTCCCCAGCCGCTGCCTGGCCTCACCACCCCTCGCTGGCACGCACGCACATTCATTCTCCGTCCTCGAGCCCCTTCTGCTCTTCTCTCCCACCCGAGGAGCAGCTCAGCACGGGGCCTTCTGGGACCCAGGTCGATCCCGTCGCTGCCGTGGCCGTCTCCTGAGGGGAGCGAGAAGAGGGAGAGAAACGGGGATCGGGGAGAAAACGCCCGAGTCGCCACCGGAGAGGAGTCGACTCCTTCGCAGCAGCCAGCAGAGAAGCCCAACCACCTGCTCGCCCTTGCCCTGCCGGGTTCACAATACAGCCTGCTTCTGCAAAGTGGTACGATAGAAGGGACTGTGTCTTCATTGAATTTTGTGTTGAAGACGGTAAAGATGTTAATGTCAATTTTGAAAAATCCAAACTTCCGTTCAGTTGTCTGGGAGGAAGTGATAATTTTAAACATTTAAATTAAATTGATCTTTTTCACTGTATTGATGCCAATGATTCCAAGCATAAAAGACGGCCAGGTCAATTTTATGTTGTTTACGAAAAGGAGAATATAGCCAGTCTTGGCTAAGGTTAACAAAAGAAAGGGCAGAGCTTAATTGGCTTAGTGTGGACTTCAATAATTGGAAGGACTGGGAAGATGATTCAGATGAAGACATGTCTAATTTTGATCGTTTCTCTGAGATGATGAACAACATGGGTGGTGATGAGGGTGTAGATTTACCAGAAGTAGATGGAGCAGATGATGATTCACAAGACAGTGATGATGAAAAAATGCCAGATCTGGAGTAAGAAATATCGTCATCAACCGGATTTTGAGAAAGACAAATAACTTCTCTGCAAGATTTCATAACTGAGACAATTCCTTAGTTGATAGCTCTAAAGGCAGATGCTGTACTTGCCTGCTTTAAACCATTTTTCAACCTGTCCCCCTCCTTTCCCCCAAGCTGTTTGTTTTTTAAAGGCTTCTTTAAGGGTTGGTATGTACCGTTGTATGGGGCAATTTTAATCAGCTAAGGCAATAAACTTTATGCATAAACATTTCCTAGACTTCCATGAAGCTGTTGAGATCCTAGGAGATTGATACAGCAGTTGTGATAAATAAAAACGTTTCACCTAAGTCTCCTTGTCTTCATAACATAGATATTGACATGATAGGAAGTTTTTAGCTTAGGGAAAGGTCACTAAATTTAGAATATGGACTCAAAAGTGGCTGAAATAAATTGGCTGACACCTTAAACTGGTAACCTGCTTTTCCTCTGGTTTATCCTTCAGGATTGTTCCACTAAAATTTATTTTTCTTTCGTTCTTTCTTTTTTTTTTTTTTTTTTGGAGACAGAGTTTCAAGCTGTAACCCTGGGTAGGGCGCTGTGGTGTCACAGCTCACAGCAACCTCCAACTCTTGGGC
>NW_003852548.1:1495380-1497881 GCF_000181295.1 Otolemur garnettii | reverse complement strand
GCTGAGGCGAGAGAATGGCTTAGGCCCAAGAGTTTGAGGTTGCGTGAGCTGTAACACCATGGCACTCTACCCAGGACGACATAGTGACACTTTGTCTCAAAGAAAAAACAAAAAAGGCCCAGAGTTGGTGGGTTCGAATCCAGCCCAGGCCTGCCAAACAACAATGACAACTACAAGTAAAAAAAAAAAAAATGCCTGGACATTGTGGCGGGCACCTGTAGTCCCAGCTACTTGGGAGGTGGAGGCAAGACAATCGCTTAGGCCCAGGAGTTGGAGGTTGCTATGAGCTGTGATGCCACGTCACTTTACCCACAGCGACAGTTTGAGGCTCTGTGTTAAAAAAAAAAAAGAAGAAAGAAAAAAGAAACTATCTAGCTCAAGCTTACAGAAAAGCCAAAAGTACAATAAAAAATACCCTTTTTCTTCTTTTTTCCTGAACCATTTGAAAGTAAGTTGCCAATTTGGTGTCCCATCATCCCTGGATACCTCAGTGCTTTCTGCAGACAAGGACTACACAACCACAAGACACCCAGAAAAATCAGGAAACTCACATGACTACCTCAGACCCCATTCAAGTTTCATCTATGAAGGCTTGACAATTAAGTTTGAGAACTTGCCATTGGGCGCTTACATTGGCAGCACTGTACAAACAACTCAGCAAGGTTTCATGGCCTTGGTATGTCAGTGTGTCACAGCTGTATTCATGTGAACTTGTGGTGGTGTCTTGCTGAGTGGCATTCATTATTATTGTTGCATGTTTTGTGTGCAAGAATGTTGATGCTTGAATTAGAGCAAGGAACAAACCTTCATAAATTTCTTGTTAAACTTGGCAAGAGTGGAAGAGATATCAGGGACATGTTAGTCCAAGTTTCTGGGGTTAATCCCCTGAAGAAAACAGAAGTGTACAAATGGATGAAATGTTTTTTGTTTTGGCCGGGGCTGGATTTGAACCTGCCACCTCCATGATATGGGGCCAGCACCCTACTCCTTTGAGCCAGAGGCGCTGCCCAGATCAAATTTTTTTTTTTGAGGGGAGAGAAAGTGTTATTAATGAATAGAGGTCAGAGTGGCCAGTCAGGAGCAGAACTGACAAAAATCTTCCAAAAGTTCATCAAATCGTGTGTCAAAATTATTGACTGACTGTGAGAAGCATCAATATTTCAGAAAATCTTAACTGAAAATTTTGGCATGAGAAAGGTATGGCTCTTGCATCACAGCCATGCACCAGCTCACACAGGTACTGTCTGTGAGGGAGTTTTTAGCCAGTGAAAAAATAGCTATATTGAAACACCCTCCCTACTCACCTGATCTGGCCCCCAATGACTTTTTTCTTTACCCAAAGATAAAGGAAATATTGAAAGGAAGACATTTTGATAAGATTCAGGACATCAAGAGTAATATGATGAGAGCTCTGATGCCCATTCCAGAAAGAGCTCCAAAATTGCTTTGGAGGGTGGACTAGGTGCTGCCATTGGTCCGTAACTTCCCAAGGGGAGTATCCCAAAGGTGACCATGTTGATGTTCAGCAATGAGGTACGTAGCACTTTTTCTAGGATGAGTTCTCAAAGTTAATTGTGCAATCTTGTAAATGGAATCATACAGTATTAGACTGAACAGATTTGACTTTTTCCCCTCAGCATAATTCCCTGGAGATTCATTCAGGCTGTGGTGGGTATCGACATTTTCTTCCTTTTTATTGCTGAGTAGTGTCCCACAGTATAGATGCACCACAATTTGTTTACTTATTTCAGGACAACCGAATTGTTCTCAAGTTTTCACTATTACCAATGAAGCTGCAACAAACATCCATGTACAAGTTTTTGTGTGAACATAGTTTTCATTTCTCTGGCATGCAGTTACTAGGTTATGTGGCAATTACACGTTTAGTTTTTAAGAAACCGCTAGACTGGCTTGGCACCTGTAGCTCAAGCGGCTAAGGCGCCAGCCACATACACCAGAGCTGGCTCAAATTGAGATCGTGCCTGCCAAAACAACAGTGACAACTACAACCAAAAAATAGCTGGATGTTGTGGCAGGCACCTGTAGTCCCAGCTACTTGGGAGGCTGAGGCAAGAGAATTGCTTAAGCCCAGGAGTTGGAGGTTGCTGTCAGCTGTGATGCCATCTACCCAGGGTGCCAGGTTTTCTATTTTTGTAGAGACAGGGTCTCACTCTTGCTCAGGCTGGTCTTGAATTTCTGAGCTCCAGTGATCTACCTTCCTCCTAAAGTGCCAGAATTATAGGAGTGAGGCACCTTGCCTGGACTATCTTTTTAAGAATGATATTTTATATTCTGGATACTAATCCTTTGTCTGTTACATGCCTATAAAATATCTTCTCCGAATCTGTGGCTTTTCTTTTCCCATTTTAATGATGAGTTCTGATGAATAGATTTTGTTTTGTTTTAATAGTTTTTGTTTGAAACCATCTATCTTTGGTTTGGCGCCCATGGCACGGTGGTTACAGCACCAGCCACATGCACCAAGGGTGGCAGGTTTGAAC
>NW_003852548.1:1494460-1495360 GCF_000181295.1 Otolemur garnettii | reverse complement strand
AAAAAAAAAAAAAAAAAAGAAGAAAAAAAAACAACCAGAAACCGCTAGGGGCCAGGCATGGTGGCTCACCCCTATAATCCCAGCACTCTGGGAGGCCAAGGTGGGTAGATTGCCTAACCTCAGGAGTTGGAGACCAACCTGAGCAAGAGTGAGACCTCATCTCTAAAAAATAGCTGGACATTGTGGTGGGTGCCTATAGTCCCAGCTACGGGGGAGTCTGAGGCAAGAGAATCACTTGAGCCCAAGAGTTTGAGGTTGCTATGAGCTATGATGCCATGGTGCTCTACTTAGGGTGACAGAGTGAGACTCCGTCTCAAAACAAAAACAAAAACAAAACAAAGCAAAGCAAAGAAACTGATAGACTATTTTTCAGAATGTACCACATTCCCACCTGCCACGTATGTATGAATGACCCAGTTGCTCGGCATTTGAGGGGGGTGGTTGTAGTTTTTATAAACCATTTTGGTAAGTGTGTGGTGAGTGATAGTTCATTGTGGTTTTAGTTTGCATTTCTCTAATGGCTAATGATATCGAACATCTTTTCATGTGCCTATTTGCTGTCTGTGTGTCCTGTTCCGTGAAATGTTTCTTCACACCTTTTGCCCATTTTCTAATGGGATTGTTTCTTTACTGGTGAGTTTTGAGAGTTCTTTATGGATTCCAGAGACTAGCCTTTTGTTGAATCGTGGTTTATAAATATTTCCTCTCTGCCTATAGCTTGTCTTTTCAAAGAGCAAAAGTTTCCATTTATCAAATTTTCCTTTCTTGTATTGTGCTTTTGGCACTTAGTCTAAATCCTTTCTGCCTAGCCCTAATCCCAAAGATATTTTTGTAGGCTTTACCCCTAAAAGTTGTATAGTTTCACACTTTACATAGAAGTCCAGGATCCATTTTTTTTTT
>NW_003852548.1:1491012-1494127 GCF_000181295.1 Otolemur garnettii | reverse complement strand
AAGCAAAGTTAAAGACAAACAAGGAATATTTACATCTCATATACAAAGGACTAAGTTTCCCAAACATAAAGAGCTCCTAGAAATTGCTAAAAAGATCAACAAGCCAGTAGAAAAATGAAGCAAGTTCTTGTAATAGGAAACACTGGCCCTTCAACAAATGAAGAGAGGCTTGGTAAAAATAAAGGCACTGGAAGGTCTTTTCTGATCTAATCTAATTCAGATCTTTTTTCTAGTTCTTGGCTTAAAACCTGCCAAGGGCTGCTCATCCACTCAAGTGTTTTATTTTATTTAATTAATTAATTTATTTATTTTTTTATTTTTTTATTTTTTGCAGTTTTTGGCCAGGGTTGGCTTTGAACCCACTACCTCCGGCATATGGGGTCAGCACCCTACCCCTTTGAGCCACAGGCGCTGCCCTCAAGTGTTTTATTTTTATTGACTCAAATCATATTGTCTTGGTCTGTCAGCCATTCAAGGTTTCTTTTCCTCCTGCAAGTTCCGTGTTGAGGATCTAGTGAACATGAACTACTTTTTTATTTTTGAGACAGAGTCTCAAGTGTGGCCCTGGATAGAGTGCTGAGGTGCCACAGATCACAGCAATCTCAAACTCCTAGGCTTCAGTGATTCTCTTGCCTCAGCCTCCCAAGTAGCTGGGACAACAGGCGCCTGCCACAACGCCAGGCTATTTTTTGGCAGTAGTTGTCATTGTTGTTTGGCAGGCAGAGGCTGGATTCGAACCTGCCAGCTCCCGTGTATGTGGCTGGTGCCCTAGCCGCTGAGATACAGGTGCCGAGCCGACCTGAACTACTTCTGCCTGTCCTTCCCCACCACTGTCTATCCAGTGTTTCATCACTCTGAAATGAAACCACAGCTGACTGCTGCGTAACAGGTACCTGCCCCATGAGAGTGTGTCCTGTAAGAGCACAGACCTAGGAATGGTTTCATTGCTCAGTCACCTCTTAAAACTTCACACCTAACAAAGTTGAAAACATGCAGACCAAGGACACAGAGGGGACCACTAGCTAGGGTGGGGTGGGGCAAGGGTACTTGTGAAGGGAGAAGGCCTCTGATGAGGCAGCCACATCCCAGAACAGCTATGCTCGCTGTTCTGCCTTTGCGAGTGCAAGTCAGGCAAGCCCTGGGCTGTCTGCTTGAGTTTCTCCTGGAGCCCCCGGAGCTGGCTTTGGCCCCAGTCGATGCGGTTCTAAAGGCTGGCGATGTCTGCGGCCAGCTGTAGGCCATCCCGAAGCTAGCTTGGGGCTGCCGTAGACTGTGAGGAACCAGGATTCCGAAGCAGTTCAGGGGATCCTGGGGTTCCTCAGAGGACTCTTGCTCTGGGGTCTTAGTGGGGCCCTTGCGCCTGCGCAAACCTTCCTCATGGGGTCCCACTCCTCTGGAGTCTGGGCGCCAGCTCTCACCACCCTGAACTTCTGGAGTCCATCCTGGGCCTCACTGGCAGGGACGCAGACCTGGGCTCCATACGGGAAGCACACTGCAGGGGTCCTACAGACTTGGCGCCCATGGCATAGCGAGCTTTGGCGAGCGAGAGCCATCCCTCCTCCACCCAGGCATTCAACACCGCCCTCTTCTCCTCCAGCTCCTCTGGGTCCACGAGTAGCTGCAGGCGCAGCGAGTCCAGCTCTGCTCTCAGGTCCGGCGCAGCATGGACACGCGTCCGGTATCAGGTGGGCTGACTGACTCACGCCTGGCTATTTTTGTTGTTGCTGCAGTTGTCATTGTTTAGCAAGCCTGGCCTGGGTTGAAACCTGCCAGTCCCAGTGTATGTGGCCAGCGCCCTAAACACTTGAGCTACGGACAGAGAGCCAATCCATTTATTTTGAGTTAATTTTTGTGGAAAGTGCAGTTTAGGTCCACATCCTTTTGTTTGTTTGTTTTTATTTTTGTTTTGCTGATGGGTGTCTGATGGCTCCAGCATCATTTGTTGAAAAGGCTATCCTTCTTCCATTGAATTAGTTTTGCACCTTTGTCAAAAATCAGTTGGGCGCTTTTGTATGGGTTTATTTTTGAGTTCTCTGTTTTGTTCCATTGATCTATGTGTCTGTCCCTCCAATACCACACTGTCTTGATTGCTGTAGTTATACAGTACACCTTAATCTTGAGGACAGTGATTATTCCTCTTTATAATAAAAGCACTCTGTTTTAGGTCGGGCACAGTGATTCACACCTATAATCCTAGCACTCTGGGAGACCTAGGCGGGTGGATTGCTTGAGCTCAGAAGTCAGAGACCAGCCTGAGCAGGAGTGAGACCCCGTCTCTACTAAAAATAGAAAAACTAGCGGGGCATTGTGGCTGGTGCCTGTAGTCCTAGCTACTTGGGAAGCTGAGGCAAGAGGAACACTTGAGTTCAAGTGTTTGAGGTTGCTGTGAGCTATGATGATGCCATGGCACTCTACCCAGGACACTGAGTGAGACTCTGCCTGAAAAATAAAATAAATAAATAAATACATACATAAATAAGTAATTGTTTTAGCTACATTCTAGGACCTGTGCCTTGCCTTGCATTTAATTTCATTTCATTTTTTGACATACAGTTTCACTCTGTTGCCCTCGGTAGAATGCGGTAGCATCATAGCTCACAGCAATGTCAAACTCTTGGGCTTGAGCAATCCTTTTGCTTCAGCCTCCCATGCAGCTGGGACTACAAGCGCCTGCCAAAATGCCCAGCTAGTTTTTCTATTTTTAGTGGAGACACGGTCACACTCTTGGTCAGGTTGGTCTGGAACTCATCAGCTCAAGCAGTCCTCTCGCCTCGGTCTCCCAGAGTGTTAGGATTATAGGAGTGAGCTCCATATAAATTTTAGAATGAGCTGATCTGCAAAAAAATCCCACTGGCATTTTGATAAGAAGTACATTAAGCTTATTATAGATCAATTTAGGGGAGAACTGACATCCTTCCTATGTTGAGTCTTCTGATCCATGATTTATTTATTTAGGTCTTCTTTGGTTTCTTTCATCAGCATTTAAAATTTTCAGCATACAGGTCCTGTTCATATTTTGTTAAATTCTTGTGATCAGTCCTCAAGTTCACAGATTGTATCTTCTATCCTTTCACTCTACTATTGTGCCCATCCAACAATGATTTTTTTTTTTTTT
>NW_003852548.1:1477411-1489438 GCF_000181295.1 Otolemur garnettii | reverse complement strand
AAAAAAAAAAAAAAAAGGAATATCAGCTCCCTGCTCCCCAAAGGAAACTGTGGAGTAGAGGGGATGGGGTTTGGTTTTCCTCTTGGCATTTGGCTAGCATAGCGCTGGTATTATCCAAAAGGTTTTCTGTTGTTAGGCCACCTTTTTTCCAGACCTTTGACTAAGGGGAGTGGACTTTTCCTGGGCCTTTATTTTCATCTGTGCCACTTGGCAGCTCCAGATTAGATTACTGCAGGGTGTAGGGAAGGCGATAAAATTGCTGAGGAAACTCTCTGCTAAGCTGTTCCTCAAGTCCTGAGCTCCCCAGGCGTTCCACCTTCTTTCTGCCTCTCAGAGTCTTCTGTGCTTGTTTGTTGTGTTGTGTACATAGATTTTTAATTGTAAGAGAGAAGACTTGGGAGGAATGGGACCACTCCATTCTGGCAGGACTAGAAGTCCTGTTGCTGCTTATTCTAGTGCTCAAATTGTTCAGATTTGGCCCAATGAGAGCCTCTTCCAGCTGGCCCCTCAACGTGGCCTCACTGCTCTTTGAGCACTTCTTTATGTCCTGGCACAAAATGTTCCAGGCTCATCTTGACTTTCCCTACCCCAGCCCTGGCATCAGCCATTTCTCCAAAAAGCCCTGTCTCCTTTAGTGGTATTTAGAAACCATGGCAAGGCTGGCAGCTGCCCTCCTCATGTTCCTCCAGCTGTGGCACTTAGCTTTTCCTAACAGAAGATGTGTGAAAGACAAGGTTAGATGTGTATCTAATCATAGCAGATGCCCCTCTTTGCAGCACCTGAGGCCCCCACAGGCCGACACTGGCTGCCAAGAAAGTATGGGTTTGCCTTTGGGAGTGGGCTTACAAATGACCAACTGCACATATAGCTGCAAGAAGGTTCCAGAGAGATCTTGGAGCTGGATCAACGAGCACTTAGTTTGCTCTGTGAATGAGCAAGGAGCCTGCTCATGCCATCAGTGCATTCCCACTGTACCCAGTCTGTCGAGTGAATTCCATTGGGGGCCAGGCTTGCCCCCTCCAGAAGCTCCCCTGCCTGGCCACTCTGTCATCCTTCTCTTTCCCAGCCTCCTTCAGTATCTTGGCCAGTTGTTTATGAATCACCCAGTTCCCTCCTTTCTGGGACTCCCTGTTCCCTCCCTAACTCCCTGCCCCATGGGGTCATGGGAGCCCCTCTTTGGTGCCACCTGTAGCTCAGAGGGTCCTAGGGCAAGCCTGGCTGAGCAGCTGGGAGGTGCCATCTTGGCACTTTTGCCCTTGGCCTTAGGGGTGGGTTAGTCAGTCCTTATCCCTTAGTTCATAAACAGGAAAGTACTGAGGGCTTAGAAAGTTCCAGCCACCATATGGGCACCAGGTACAGTATCTACATTTTGGGAATGAGGACACCGGCTGGAGGATCTGCAGTTCTTAGCAAAACTGGGATCAGGAGAGCTGCCCACTAGGCTGGGTGGGCAGAGGGTGCCCCTGACAAACACTCTTTGCTTGACCAGACTTTAGTCAGATTCTTGAACCTTCTGCTAGGCCCATCTGTGCACTTCCTTGTAAAATCTAGTTTTAGCAAAGAACTCTTCTAAGTTTGGCCAGAACTCTCTGCCCTCAGTGTCTGATCGTCTTCCATATCTGATCCCACTTGGTATCTGATCAGGTTCCTCACCCTGCCCCACTCCTGGGTGGTGCCTGATCGCTATGACCTGACCTCAGCAAGAATCCCTCTCACTCTTGCTGTTTCCTCCCAGTGACTCTCTATCCACTGATCCCCACCTGCTCCTGGGCTATGTATTCTCACTGGCCCAGTTCTGCACTGACCTCTCTTTTTTCCTAACGCAATAGCCCTGAATGAAAAAAATCTGTTTTTACCACTTAAACTACAGTCCAGCTCTGGTTTTTCTCTGACACACAGAAAATGCAGTGGGTTAGATGAGGAGAGGATGGGGGAGGACAGGAAGGAGCAAAGCACCAGATGGAGTCACCAAGTGTTCATTGCCCCCAGCGAAGTCAAATGATTCCACCTGGACTACCAGTCACGGAAGCCCCAAAGGACCTGGGGCTGCCAGGGTTGGAGGTGTTTGAGTCTAACTCAGAGGAGACCCCTAGACAACCCCCTGGGCATCTGCCTGGGGTGGGGGACGCATTCCAAGAGACAGACGTCCCTGACATAGTTGTGGCTTTTCTGCATTCCTTTTCTTTTTGTGCTTTTACTAAATTTGTATGAATCCCTCAACTTAGTATCAATAGTTCTGCAAGCATTCAAACTTTATATAAATGGTGTTGGTGTATGTGTGCTCGTGCCATGTGCCTTGTTCCTCTCAACACATTTCCCAGAGATTAATCCTTTCTTGGTTTCATTAAAACAACACCCCATGGGTTGTATTGTTCACTTTTAAAAATGGTATCTTTGGATTAACAAATATTTTCTACTTGAATATAGAAGACTCAAATGATTCTTTCCTATATAGATTGTGTGGTTGTATCTAATTTAAGGAATTCTTTCCTTTTTTAAAATTGTTTCAGGTTGATTGAGGGTACAAAGAATTAGGTTACAATGTTTGCATAGTTTTTAGGTAGAGTCCCTCTTATAATTGTGTCCTGACCCCAGGAATTCTTTTCTATCCTGGGCTTATAAAGCTATCCTTTTGCAATTTCTTCTATAATGTTTTTTAAGTTTTGGGTTTCCCATTTACATTTTAATTCTCCTAGACCTGATTTGTATGTAAAGTGTGAAGTAGGAATCTGATTATATTCTTTCCCTCAAATGGATGCTCTGTTGTCCCAGCTGTTTGTGAAAATATACATCCTTTCCCACTGATCTGCCGTCACCTCAGTATGAGACAGGTGGATCAGACAGGGCTGTTTCTAGGCACTCTTCTTTTCCTTTGAGATGTTTGTATTTCCTTTCAACGACATCACACTGCCTCAGTATGGTAAGTCTTGATTTGAGCGCGGTGCCTCACGCCTGTAATCTTACCACTTTGGGAGGCTGAGGTAGGAGGATTGCTTGTGGCCAGGAGTTGGAGACCAGCCTGAGCAAGAGTGAGATCCCATCTCTACTAACAATAGAAAAATTAGCCAGGCACGATGGTGCACGCCTGTACTTCCAGCTACTCAGGGGCAGGAAGATCATTTAAGCCCAGGAGTTTGAGGCTGCAATGAACAATGTCCCTGCACTCTAGCCTGGGAAACAGAGTAAGACTTTGTCTCAAAAAAAAAAAAATCTTGAAATCTGCAGACAAGTTTCCTTATCTCATCCTTTTAAAGTACTGTCTTAGGCCATTACATTTCTCAATACGTTTTTAAAGTCTGCTTGTGAAGTTCCTCAAGAAACCTTTGTGAGACTCTGCTTGAAATTGCATTGAATCTAAGATCCATTTGGCCAGAGTCTACATCTTTCCTGATAGTGATTCTTCCAGTATGAATATAGCATAACTCTCAATTTCTTTAGGGATAATTTGGCCTGGAGATAAAAATGAAAGTTGATTCTGGAGACAACTTCATGAGTCCAAAGCCTGGCTCTGCTCCGGTGTTTGACCATGGGAAAGTCACTTCACCTCAGTGCCACAGTACACTCATCTGCCAACTGGGGATAATTATAGGACTGATTTCATGGGACTGCTTTGAGGATTAGACATGCAAACGATGTACTAGGAGTAGCGCAGGCCACTGTAATGACTAATTGTTTTCATAATTGTTCCCAGGTTTATTTATAGACCCTCGTATTTTTGGCTACTATTATCGATGGTATCTATTTTTAAAATAGAAGTTACTTTTTAGGAGGCCAGGGGCGGTGGCTACACCTGTAATCCCAGCACTCTGGGAGGTTGAGGCAGGTGGATTGCCTGAGGTCAGGAGTTCAAGACCAACCTGAGCCAGAGCATGACCCGGTCTCTAAAAAAATAGCCAGGTGTTGTGGCAAGTGCTGAGGCAAGGGGATCACTTGAGCTCAAAAGTTTGAGGTTGCTGTGAGCTATGATGCCATGGCACTCTATCCAGGGCACAGAGTGAGACTGGTCTCAAAAAAAAAAAAAAAAAGCTCAGTTTTTAGAGTTACTGTGGTCCAATAATATATAAGAATGATATTTTTGAAAAAGGCATGGTAGAGGAGATAAAATCACTCACACAGCTCCTGGGATACTGACCTCCTGATTTTTCATACACCTCTCTTTGAGTAGCTCCTTCAATAGTTTATTCATCGAATAATTATGGAACAGCTACTCTGCGCCAGGCACTGTTGTAGGTAGTTGATACATAGCTGTGAGCAAACCAGACAGAGTCCTTGTTGTCACACATCCAACATTTCTGTGGAAGGTCGCTCCTCCTTGGAATTTTTCAGTGAACTTCTTTTTTTTTTTTTTTTTTTGAGACAGAGTCTCACTATGTCACCCTCAGTAGAGCGCTGTAGCATCACAGCTCACAGCAACCTCAAACTCTTGGGTTTAAGCAATTCTCTTGCTTCAGCCTCCCACTACAGGTGCCCACCACAACGCCCAGCTATTTTTTGGTTGCAGTTGTCATTATTGTTTAGCAGGCCAAGGCTGGTCTCAAACCCACCAGCTTCAGTGTATGTGACTGGAGCCCTACCCACTGAGCTACAGGCACCGAGCCATCAGTGAACTTCTTATACTAAATGGTCTTTACCTTTGAGGGTGCCCTCGCCTCCTGTTCTTGACCTTCTGTCTTCTCTGTACCTGATTTCCTTGGTCAAATAACTCCTTCCTCATTATTTTACCTATATGCTTCTCAAGGCCAAATATGTCTACAAGTTCTGATCTTCTGCTTGCCCTATGGCAGCGGTTCTCAACCTGTGGGTCGTGACCCACAGGACCTATATTAAAGAGCCATGGCATTGGGAAGGTTGAGAACCACTGCCCTATGGGAATGTCCCAGAGTTAACTCGAGCTCAATTTATCTAGAATGTTCTTGTCACCTTACAGTCTAATCCCCTCTACTCCCCTCCTCCATCCTCCTCCTCTGGTACTAACACTCAAATAACTCTAGAATGGAGGTACTGTACTGCAAACCTACAAGCTGAACTCTCCTTCCCCCCACATTTCATGAAATAGCAAGACTTGTGGATTTTACATCCTCAAATTAATTCTGTTCTAGTCTCTCTTTTTTGTCTGTCCCTCCATGGCCCTAGTTCAAGTCCTAGGCTCCTAATCTATTCTCTCTTTTTGTTATGGGTTGAATTGTTTTCTCCCCCAATTCATGTGTTGAAATTTTAACCCTGTACCTCAGAATGTGACATTATTTAGAGACATGATCTCTACAGAGGTCATCAAGTTAAAATGAACTTAGTATTGTGGGCCCTAAACCAATCTGACTGTTGCTTTTATACAAGGGGGAAATCTGGACACAGGAAGCCACGTGAAGATGAAGTCTGAAATCAGGGTAATGCTTCTACAAGCCAAGGAATGCCAAAGACTGCCAGCAAAGCCCCAGAAGCTGTGAGAAGCATGGAACTGATTCTCACTAACAGCCCCCCCAAATAACTAACCCTGCTGACACCTTGATCTTGAATTTCCAGCCGGCAGAACCGCAAGGCAATAAATTT
The DNA here is from genome assembly GCF_000181295.1 of Otolemur garnettii. NCBI lineage: Eukaryota > Metazoa > Chordata > Mammalia > Primates > Galagidae > Otolemur > Otolemur garnettii. The sequence continues at coordinate 1,483,891 of NW_003852548.1, read as the reverse complement.
CTGCTGTTGAAGACCCAAGTATATGGTACCCGAGCAGACCAAGACACCCTTCTGTTCTGGATCCCTCTCCCATTCACCCTCAGCACTGCAGCCCAGGCCATCAAATCTAAAGGTAAGTATTCCCATATCATTTTCCTCCTGAAACCCATTCAATTGCTTTCCTCATCTTCAAAAAGTGGCCCAAACTCCTTTATTTATTTATTTTTGAGACAGAGTCTCACTTGGTCACCCTCAGTACAGTGCTATGGCATCTTAGCTCACAGCAAGCTCAAACTCTTGAACTCAAGTGATCCTCTTGCCTCAGCCTCCCAAGTAGCTGGGACTATAGGCTCCCACCACAACACTGGGCTGTATTTTAGAGACGGGGTCTTGCTCTTGCTCAGGTTGGTCTTGAACAATGAGCTCAGGCAATCCACCTGCCTTGGCCTCCCAAGTGCTGGGATTATAGGTGTGAGCCACCTTGCCCAGCTTGCCTTTAACTAGAGTTCAAATTTCTTTAACTGGAGTTCAAGGATATGCCCATTTTAGCCCTTTCTGATTGGCCTATCTTCCAAGCTCCTCCTCCCCCATTCCAGCCTTTTCATTGATCCGCCTGTGGTCACTTTCCCACCTGGTGCAGGTACGTGTCCTGGGGCCTTGATTCTCACTCTTCTTTTTGTCTGTAAAGTTCCTATGTGTTTTCTTCTGTGGGGCCAGTCTTATTCTTTCAATGCTAATTTATTTTATTTTATTTTATTTTTTGAGACAAGGTCTCAAGCTATTGCCCTGGGTAGAGTGCCGTGGCGTCACAGCTCACAGCAACTTCAAGCTCCTGGGCTTACGTGATTCTCTTGCCTCAGCCTGCCAAGTAGCTGGGACTACAGGTGCCTGCCACAATGCCTGGCAAATTTTTGGTTGTAGTTGTCGTTGTTTGGTGGGCCCAGGCTGGATTTGAACCTGCCAGCTCTGATGTATGTGGTTGGCACCTTAGCCACTTGAGCTACAGGTGGTGAGCTGCTAATTTATTTTAGAAACAGTGGTACTCAGTGCAGAAGATGGACTATAATGCAGGTTGGGAGGATAAAACCACTCATTGGGAAAGAAATTTGGCAAATGAATAAAAAACCTTAAAGAGGTTAATGTTCTTGGGCCCAGTAATCCTTCTTCTGTGGCCACATAGATAAAGAGAAATATGGAAAAACAGGCAAATCTTTCAACATGAAAGTGGTTAGCTGTTATTCGTTACTGCAGCCTGAGTGCCCATGACCTGCCCTGACTCTGGGTCATCCTGCCATGGGGCCCTCAGGCACAGAGCCCACTGTTCCTAGCTATAAAGAGAGCACCTGGAGCTGGTGTCATACCAAATGTTACTGCATCCTTCTCTGTTGGACAGTGGGACAGGGAACGTATGCAGGGTGGGGGTGGAGGGAACCTTTCTTTTGGCTGGAGGGGGTAGTGAGTATGTGAGTACTGGAGGAAGAATTGGGGGGGGGATTGGAACGTTCTCACATAAGTAAGGATATATATATAGCACACCCCCTGGATGAAGGGCTCAACTACAACTTGAACTTTACCTTAGAAATGCAAATAATGTAACCTAATTATATGTACCCTTATATTAATCTGAAATTAAAAATAAAAAGAACAAGGAGAGTGGACCAGGAGGCAGCTTAGTTGCCATACTGGCCGGACTTCAGGTTGACTCTGCAAAAGTGAGAGCAAGGGTGAGGCCCCAGTGGCAGCCTGCACCCAGGCTGGGGTTGTGCACAGTGTTCAGGAAGGCCCTGCAGGGGTGAGGGGTCAAACAACCCTGTCTCCTCTGAGGAGCTGGAACCAGGCCTTCATCCTGCCTTATCCCCACAGAGAACGCCCTTGCACCTGCTTTCTCAGAGAACTTGCCTCAGGGAGGGGAAGGGTGACAACCTAGCACTTATTTGACGCCTACTGTATGCTGGGCACCATGCTGCTGTTTTTCTGTAGCTTAACTCAAAATTCTTAAGAAGCTTGTAAGGAGTATGTGGTAGCTGCCCCACACTCCCTGAGTAACTCTAGCCTTCATCTCTTGTCTCGTGAATATGATTTCCATTTCCTAACTGTTCTCTTTGTCTTTGTGGACAAAGTTACAGCATTTCAAACTTTATTCAAGTATACAAATGGCAGCAAAGCACACTGACAAGTGACAGGCATGGCACCTAGTGGTTGTGTGAAAGGCCATACTGGAGGTCCTGAGGAGCTTCAGTGCTGAGAGCACATGTAGTGAGAATAAGATGGAGTCAGTCAGGCTAGGGCCAACACAACACTGGCCTGGTCAGGTTTGGTCCTGCCTGACCTTCCCTGTCTTGTCTCCCAATCTTATTGTTTCGTGAATTTAGCTCTCATCCTAAAGATGCCCATGTTGAATAGTTCAGGAAGATTGATTTAGGAAACTGACTTTTGAATCAGAAATGCTGTAGTAGGTCACTGCATTGGGCTGATTATTATTTAAAATAAGAGTTAACGTAATCTTTGCTTTGAACCTTTATGTATGAAACTATGAATTTGAAAATAGAAGAACAGAACAGTCTTAGAGAGGTTACTCACTGTTCTCCAGAATTGCTGGCCTTCTGACAAAGTTTGGTGGACCTATCACCATCTCTGCATATTAGCTAACAGTGACAGGCGGCCGGACCCTCTTTGTCTGGTACCAGTGCTGCTATTTCTCCCACCCCCACCTTGCTGCCCCCCTTGAGATCCATTAAACATGTGTAGGAACAAAGTCACTTTTAAGGAAGTTGGGCTCTACCTCATTACAGGAAGCACCTCAGATTCTGAGGAAAAATAGAAACCCTCAAGGTGCCAATCTGCTCCAGCTGTGGCCCCCTGGTGACTCAGGTCTTGCCTGAGACCAGAGGCAGGGAAAAAGACAGATACTCTCCACTTGGCAGTAATGTCAAGCTGGAGAGATTGTGGGTCACTAACCAGATGAGACCGCAAAACCGACAGGCAGAACTCTGGGTAGTAGTCAGCATCTTTTGGCTTTAAAAAGAAAGCACGCCAGAGTGACACACAAATGGCTTGGGTCAAATACTTTTGCAGAAATCCTAAAGAATGACTCATCCCCAGATTCCGGGAGCTTTGGAATATTTTTAAATTGTCATCAGGTTGCCCTGGGGGTGGGGAGAGCTTGGTGAAAACCAGTCCACTGAAGGCAGAAAGATCATCCATGTCTGTTTTAGGGCCCAACAGCCCACTGATCTCCCCCTTTAACCCAACCCGATCTTGCTCCCCAGAGGTCCCCCCTCCACCCACACTGCCAGTGGTCAACCTTCCCAAACACAAGTCTGACTAAACATTTCCTCTACTCCTCTGGCTGTGGCCACGTTCCGGATGCCACCCCCTCTCCCACCTCCCCTGCTCCCAGGCAGCCTTGGATGTGATAGCTGGGACACGCCCTGGGGCCACTGCACACCTGCTTTTCTTGCCAAGAAAGCCCAGCCCTTCCCCATCTACTGGGCAAATCCCTTCTCACCTCCCACAGCTCCGTTCTTTTTTTTTTTTTTTTTTTGAGACAGAGTCTCACTTTGTCGCCCTCCATAGTGTGCTATGGTGTCATAGCTCACAGCAACCTCAAACTCTTGGGCTCAAGAGGTTCTTTTGCCTCAATCTCCCAAGTACGTGGGACTACAGGTGCCTGCCACAACGCCCAGCTATTTTTAGAGACAAGGTCTCACTCTGGCTCAGGCTGGTCTTGAACCTGTGATCTCAGGCAGTCCACCTGCCTCAGCCTCCCAGAGTGCTAGGATTACAGACAGGGGCCACTGGGTCCAGCCACAGCTCAGTTCTAAGGTGACTGGGCAGCAGCATTTTCTGGCTCCATCTTGCCTCTCTGGTAGAACTGAGCAACCCTCCCCAGCGCCCCCAGCTTCCCTGCGAATGCTTCCTACCGGCGCACCAAGCTTCCTGACTACACTTGGCTGTAACAGTCAGCCTCCTTCCTTCCTACCTTCAGCACCTTCTTATTTCCTTTTCATCTCAACTGCTGGGAACTCTATACATACAGCTGGTCCTCCTTAGCCCAGGTTCCCCGTCTGCAGATTTAACCAAAATAAGGATTTTGATCCTTATTTTTGAGGATCAAAAATATCCAGGGGGGCTCGGCGCCTATAGCTCAACCGGCTAAGGCGTCAGCCACGTACACCTAAGGTGGTGGGTTCAAATCCAGCCTGGATCCACCAAACAACAATGACGGCTGCAACCAAAAAATAGCCAGGCGTTGTGGCGGGCGCCTGTGGTCCCAGCTACTTGGGAGGCTGAGGCAGGAGACTTGCTTGAGCCCAGGAGTTGGAGGTTGCTGTGAGCTGTGATGCCACGGCACTCTGCCCAGGGGGACAGCTTGAGGCTCTGTCTCAAAAAAAAAAAAAATATCCAGGGGAAGAAAAGAATAAAAAATAGCAATACAATAAAAGTAATACAGCATAACAACTATTTACATAGCATTTACACTGCATGTGGTATATACATACTCTAGAATTGGTTTGAAGTGTAAGGGAAGATGCATGTAGGTTATATGCCAGTTCTACGCCGTTTCATGTCAGGAGCTTGAGCATATACAAAATTTTGGTATCTGTACAGGTCATGGAACCAATCCCCCATGGATACCGAGGGAGGACTGTACTTGGTGAATGTGTTGATAGAAGTGGAAAAATGGGTGTGGATTCCGAGACGCTAGAGTTTCAGTCACCATTCTAAGCACCAGTATCTAAGCTTTGTGAATGAATCAGTGTACTGGCTGACAGTTTTCCTCCTCCTCCAGGCGGCCTTCTCAGTGAATCGGCTCTGCTTGGGAAATATGTGGGGTTCCTGGGGCAGCATCTGGGTGGGTTCTCAAATTAGCGCTCATGTCTAGCTGCTGGAGGGCCGGGGGAGGGTCATCCCTTAGGTGATCCAGTCCCTGGTCTGGGACTGCAGGGTAGATAGCCAGGTCCAAGCAAACAGAAACACATCAGCATGATCAGTGGTGATTCTGGGTGAGACAGAATGCCAGTGGGATCCCACCTGGGGTGACTTGATACAGGGTTTGTGGAAGGTCACTGAAGTCCCTCCTGACCCTACATGAATTCACTTAGCCTGGTGGTTGGACCAAGAAAAGGTCCTACTGCCAGAAGCTCGGTTCTGAGTTGAGGTTATTCTGGTGGGGGTGAGAGGGTAAGTGCAGGTTCGATCCCTGGCAGCCTGAGCTCTGGAGACCCATAAAGGGTCCAAAGGATGCGGGGAGGTGGCTGCCTCCTGTCCTCTGCAAGCCCCTCCACTCATTCCTAAACAATCATCTCGCTGTCACGAGGTGCCACCCTCAGATATTTTCAGGGTTCTGGGCCAGGAAGTGGCAGGTCTCCACCCTTGGAGACCCGAGGCCTCCGGTCTTCGTGTCTCTTTTCCTGTGCACACATGAAAGGACTGCGACTGTGCGGTCCCCCGATTGCACCCAGGTTCAGTCATTTCTGGCACCTTGTCCCAGGAGAGAGGAGAGCAAGAAGCCAGGAGCCGCAACTAGGGGATCTGGGCCCAGGCGGGTCTGGGCGGTGGCTCAAGATTACTGGCTTCTGTCGCAGCGCCAGGAGGAGCCGGGAGCCTGGGCCCCTCGGCCTGCTGATTGCCTCGGATTTAATGACAGCAGCTGGTTCTGCTAGGGAATCCTCGGGCTAGGACTCCTAAATTAACACGCGGAGGACTGGAGAGGAGCAGGGGATGTAGGGACTAGGCAACAGCTGCAAAACGGAGGAGGCGGCAGAAGGGAGAGGGGCTGGGAGCGGCCGGCTCCACGCAGGTTTGCGGAATGAACAGCAGGAGGCGCCAGAGACCGCCTGAGGCCAAGGCCACGCGCCACTGCTGCAGGGGCGGCTCCGCTCAGTCCGCAGTGTGAGGGCGGGGCCGCTGTCACAGACTGCGGACCCCGCGGTGCTCATTCCTGCTCCGCAGCCTCGGCCGTGGTTCACCCCTGGAAGGAGTAGGTTTTATCCCCTCCTCTTCCCCTGCCTCCTCCATCTTACATCTTCTCCATCTTCTCGTCCTTCCTCATCGTCTCTTGAGAGATGATAGAGTGAGAAATATAGATAAATAGATAGACGGGTGTGTTTGTGAAGATGTCTACTCAAGCATTATTCGTAAAAAGGCAAATATTTGAACCCAAAGTTAGGGAGTAAGGGATTAAGAAAACCCAGGAAAAACGTCTCTCTAAATATAAAACTGTTTTTAAAAGTATTTATCAAGATTATGTGCCATCATGGGAAAATGATTCTCATGTACTACTGAAGTGAAAAATTCAAGATACACACACACGGATTTCCACGTGAAGTGTCAACTACACGCAGAAAAAGAATAACATCAAAACTCCCTGCAGACACAATATGGTTTTCTCCGGGTATTCTAATGCTTTTCCAGATCTTTCAAACTTGTAGACTATGGATGAGTTCATAGTAAAAGAAAGTATAACTTTCCCTTTGTACAAGTAAAGGGAAGCCAGGT
>NW_003852548.1:1461014-1476468 GCF_000181295.1 Otolemur garnettii | reverse complement strand
TTTTTTTTTGAGACAGAGTTTCACTCTATTGTCCTGGGGTAGAGTGCTGTGGGGTCATTATAGCTCACAGCAGCCTCAAACTCTTGGGCTCAAGAGGTCTTGCCTCAGTATTTCTATTTTTAGTAGAGATAGGGTCTAACTCTGGCTCAGGCTGGTCAAAAACTCCAGAGCTTAAGTGATCCACTCACCTTGGCCTCTCAGAGTGCTAGGATTACAGGCGTGAGCCACAGCTCTTGGCCTTCTCCCTCATTTTTGAAGGATAGCTATGCTTAAGACACAGGAAGAAAACATTGCATGATCTTACTTATAAGTAGAATAGCTTTTAAAAAGAGCTTAAATAGGCTCTGCACCTGTAGCTCAGAGGCCAGGGTGCCAGCCACATACACCAGAGTTGGCGGGTTCGAATGCAGCCCGGGCCTGCCAGGCAACCATGACTAATACAACAACAACAGAAAAAATAGCCAGGCATTGTGGCGGGTGCCTGTAGTCCCAGCTACTTGGGAGGCTGAGGCAAGAGAATCGCTTGAGCCCAAAGAGTTCGTTCGACATTGCTGTGAGCTCTGATATGCCATTCTACCAAGGGCGACATAAAAAAAATGCTTAAATATATAAAGCCAATGAAATAGTGGTTACCACAGGGATTGTGGGGAGAGGAATTGGGGGGCATTTGAGTAAAAGGATACAAAGTAGCAGATATGCAGGATGGACAAGTCTAGAGAACTAATGTGGAACTAAAATTAACAAAATTGTATTGTATTAGGGATTTTTGCTAAATAAATAGATTTTAGCTGCTCTTGTAACCAAAAAAAAAAAAAAGGTAACTATGTGAGAGGATAGATACCATGTTAATCTGCTTCCCTGGGGGGCGGAACCACTGTACTATCTGTATGTGTCTGTGTATCTTTATAACATCATGTTGTAAACCTCAAATATACACAAAACATTTATTTAAAAATAAAATGGGCTCGGTACCTATAGCTCAACCAGCTAAGGCACCAGCCACGTACACCTAAGGTGGCGGGTTCGAATCCCCAGCCCGGACCCGCCAAACAACAATGACGGCTGCAACCAAAAAATGGCCAGGCATTGTGGTGGACGCCTGTAGTCCCAGCTACTTGGGAGGCTGAGGCAGGAGACTCGCTTGAGCCCAGGAGTTGGAGGTTGCTGTGAGCGTGATGCCATGGCACTCTACCCAGGGGGACAGCTTGAGGCTCTGTCTCAAAAATAAAATAAAATAAAATAAAATAAATAAAAATAAAATGAAAGGCCGGGTATGGTGGCTTATGCCTGTAATCCTAGCACTCTGGGAGGCCAAGGTGGGTGGATTGCCTGAACTCACAGGTTCCAGACTGGCCTGAGCCAGAGCCAGACTCTGTCTCTAAAAATAGTTGGGTGTGGTGGCAGGTGCCTGTAGTCCCAGGTACTGGGGAGGCTGAGGCAAGAGAATCGCTTGAGCCTAAGAGTTTGAGGTTGCTGAGAGCTATGATGACACCATGATACTCTACCGAGGGCGACAAAGTGACACTCTGTCTCAAAGAAAAATGAAATAAAATAAAAATACACACAATTTCAAAGCATTTGATACACTTCATAGTCACTTTCAGTAACTTCCACTTGATTAAATGGGGCCCAGGATGGCAGGTGAGGGATTCACATTGACCCCTGACCAAGAGTTCCCACAGGGGTACAAGAGAATAAATTAGGCAGGCGGCACCAGATGGAGGAAGATTGGCACCTTCTATTCAAATGTGAAGGGGCGCTCTGTCTTTGTCCTTCTAACTAACTAGAATAGAAAATGGTGAGTTACAGCTCTGGCTATGGTGGGACTGAGGCATCTGTACTGACGAAGTTGCCGGAAGAAGTGCCATTTTCCCTAGAACACACCTGCCTGCGGTCTGGGCTCCCTGGGGCATGGGGCAGATGTGAGCAGAATTAACTGGGGGAGAGGAGGTAGGAAACAGAAGCTATCCCCTCCCCATTCCCCTCACCCTCCTCCCTAATCAGGGCCTCCCCTGTATTCTCGGCACCTGATGTGTCCCTTTTTTCCAGCTTGTCACTATGACTGGACTAAATGGAAGGATGAGTCAGGACCTGGCAGTGACTCGGGAGCTGGAAGGGAAGGGCTGGGCTTTTGTCGCTAGTACTTCCTGTTATTGGGAGAGTGGCAGGAGACAAGTCACAGCCTGCCTTCAGCTGCTTGACAGGTGTCTGGCAGGAGGGCAGTGAGGGGACTAAGAGGCAGCATTTGTCATTTTCCTTCCAACTTTTTTTGCGCGATAGTTCTTCCCTCTGTCCCAGGCTGCCCTGACCCCCAACATTGCTGCCCAAGCCCCTCCAGGACCTCTATTCCCCCTCATCCATCATAGACCAAATTCTGCTCTAGCGTGTATTAGGATGTGAAGGTCCATATCTTAGAGTCAAGAACAAACATACATTCATCTGATTATTGTTACATCATTCTTTTTCCCCACTTCTTGATCATTTTTAATGTAATTTAGGGTTTAGATTCATATTGTTATCAATATACTCTTTTATCTGATATTCATTTGGTTACATGTTGACATTTGGGTTTAGAACTCAATGTGGAATTTTATAAACCATAGTTATGTTTAACTTGCTTCAGTCCTCAATGCCCGGCCCACTAGTGTCCAGTACAAATATAACATAAGCTACTTACATAATTGGAAAATTTTTGTAGCCACTTTATAAAAACTAAAAAGAAACAAGTAAAATAAGTATTAATCATATATTTTATGTAACTTAATATATCCTAAATTGTATTATTTCAACTTGAGATACACACACACACAAAACAGGGCCTGGCTCAGCTGCCCAGGCTGGAGTGCAGTGGCACCACCAAAGCTTTCTGTAACCTTGAACTCCTAGGCTCAAGTGACGCTCCTTCCCAGCCTCCTGAGTTGCTGGGACTATAGGTGCATGCCATCACCCTTGGCTCATTTCTTAATTATTATTTTGTAGAGATGAGGTTTCACTATGTTGCCCAGGCTTGTCTCAAACTCTTGGCCCCCGGTGATCCTCCTGCCTTGGCTTCTTAAAGTGCTGGGATACGAGCCCGAGCCACCACACCTGGCCGATATAAAATATTAGTGAGATATTTTACATTCTTTATTTTTGAAATCTGCCATGTATTTTATGCCTCTCAATTTATGTGGCTAGGGGCTACTGCATTGGATGGCACAAATCTATGAACTCTCAACTCTTATAGGCAGGGTGAGGAATCTTGCATTAGCTTAATTTTAAAATGAACTCTCAGTATGTTGCCTTCACCTATGTCCTATTAGAGAAGAAGCACTTCCAGTCACAGAGTCAAAATTGTGATTTTTCTTTGTCTTGCAGGTACAATGTGTTGAAACAAAAAGTAGATGTTTGTGAACTATGTCCACTGTATCTAATTGTTTTATTGTTCATTTTAATAATGACCATTTATTAAGTACTCACTACCTGGCAGCTCCTGTGTGTCTTATGTGTCTTTTGGAAGCACATTTTTAAGAACACGGGGCTCGGCTCAGCGCCTGTGGCTCAAGCGGCTAAGGCGCCAGCCACATACACCTAAGGTGGCGGGTTCGAATCCCCAGCCCGGGCCCGCCAAACAACAATGATGGCTGCAACCAAAAAATGGCCAGGCATTGAGGTGGGCACCTGTAGTCCCAGCTACTTGGGAGGCGGAGGCAGGAGACTCGCTTGAGCCCAGGAGTTGGAGGTTGCTGTGAGTGTGATGCCATGGCACTCTACCCAGGGGGATAGCTTGAGGCTCCATCTCAAAAAAAAAAAAAAAAAAGAACACGGGGCTCTGGAGGCAGGCTGCCTATAGATCCATCTTGATTTGATCATTTATTAGCTGGGTCACTTTTGATAAGGGTAGTGACCTCTCTAATACTGTTTTCTCACTTGTAATACCAGGACACTAGTAATACTTACTGCATGGGTATTATGAGAATTAAATAAGAACATTTTTGTGGAGACTTTTTCCCATTGCCTGGCTCACAGGAGGCCCTCAACGAATGTTCACCTGCTATCAGAATCCTTATTAACCACCTCAGCATGGCAGGACAGTATTGTTATTTCTATGTGAGAGGTGAGGAAGCAGGTTAAGTAGCTTTTGTGAGGTTAAAGGAGCTGCTAAACAACAGAGCTGATATTTAAACCTCTGTTACCCTGACCCAGAGTCCAGAGTTTTAATTCTCATGATGCCTCTCTTCTGCGTCTCACTTCTCATCATCAGCTGCATAAACGGAGGAATTGGTTACATATGATTTAGAATCTACTTAAGACAGAGGTTTCTTTTTTCTTTTCTTTGCTCACAGCAACCTCAAACTCCAGGGTTCAGGGGATCCTCCTGCCTCAGCTTCCCAAGTATCTGGGACTACAGGTGCCCACCAGGAAGCCCAACTAATTTTTCTATTTTTAGAGACTGGGTCTTGCTCTGGCTCAGGCTGGTCTTGAACCCCTGAGCTTGAGTGATCTACCCGCCTTGACATCTCAGAGTGCTAAGATTACAGGTGTGAGACACTGTGCCTGTCCTCCGACACAGAGATTTCTGATAACATTTTAATGTGAAAATTGAAGATAAGTAATTGCAGAACCTTTGAGGAGCAGATTACTCCAGAAATTACGTAGAACAATTACACAGTGTAAGTATTTTTTTTATTGGCAGGACTTTTGCATACGGTTTTTAAAAATGTGAATGGCTGGCTTGGTGCCCGTAACACAGTGGTTACAGTGCCAGCCACATACACTGAAGTTGGTGGGTTTGAACCCAGCCTGGGCCAGCTAACCAACAATGACAACTGCAACAAAAAATAGCCAGGCATTGTGGTGAGTGCATGTAGTCCCAGCTACTTGGGAGGCTGAGGCAAGAGAATCACTTGAGCCCAAGAGTTTGAGGTTGCTGTGAACTGTGACGCCATGGCACTCTACAGAGGATGACACAGTGAGACTCTATCTTAAAAAACAAAAGGTGAATGGCTGTATAACTTTATCTGTTCACAAATCCATGTCCGTCAATTTTAAATATTCTGAGTAAACAGAATAGCATAAAGCATTTTTAAGGGTACCCATATTCCCATTGCCTAGATAAAATCGCCATTAGCTTTTCTGTAGGGTTGCCAGACTTTTTTTTTTCTTGTCTATATACTTGAAGACTAACAAGAAAGAAATAGACTATGTTAGTCCCGGATCAAGGCACCAGCAGATTCTGTGTTGAGGGCCCATTTCCTGGGTCACAGACAGCAGCACCTTCTTGCTGTGTCCCCACATGGTGGAAGGGGCAAGGGAGCTCTCTGGGGCCTCTTTTATAGGGGCAGTAATCCCACTCATGGGGGCTCATGACCTGATCCCTCCCAAAGGCCCCACTTCTTTCCTTCCTAAGACCGTCACATTGTGGTTTTTTTAGGTGTCAGCATATGAATTTTGAGGGGACACAAACATTCAGACCATAGTACAGACCAACAGAGAAAGTACTGTAGATGGAGCTGGAGAGCTGAAGAGCATGTGCATATAAATTATTGTAGTAGTGGGACCATAGGGTTCTGGAGACTGTCCTGCATAGTCAGCCTGGTGCTGCCCTGCCCAGGCTTGGAGTTCAACAAACCTGCAGGGGTTAGCCTGGGGACAAGAGCCCATGGGCAGGGGTTGGACTGCTTTGGATGCCTGTGGTCCCCACATGCACTTGTCATCTGATGCCTGATGGAGTTTAGTCAATGGGGAGGTTGGGTCACTGTAAGATGATCTGTGCTCCACGCAGGCACGCACACACACTCCCAGTTCCTGGCAAGTGGCCCTTGGTTTTGTCTCCCTCCCTTCTCCCCAGTAAGGCATGAGCTTGTCCTCAAGGGTTCCCAGAGTTTTCAGATCTCGGGTATTACACACTGCCCTGTGGCTTTCCTACCCCTGCACACACTTTTGTCACCCACCTTGAGTCACTCCTTACGAGGGTACCATCTGTTTTTTGCCAGAACCCTGACTGGTAGGATAGAACTATCCTAAAATTGTTCTTTGCACATTTATTTCACATACGTGCTTTGGTATATTGTGTATTCCTGATGCAACTGCTCTTTTCAAGTTCTCCACTTTTCATTGCATGATTTTACATGTGTGCCCTAAAAGTGTGGCATATGTCAATAACATGCACTGTCCCAAAGCACTCTGCAGAATCCCACCTTCATGGCCCTGGCCTTTGTCCTGGCATGAGAGCAACTGGCATGGATAGAGGGATTTTGCTGGGACAGCTTGTAGGTGAGCCCCAAGATCATGGCATCTTGCATTCACACCAGCTTTGGCCTGAGAGCTGAGAATTTCAGCATGAAAATCAGGTAATGCTATTGCCTTTTGTATTTTAAGCCACATCTCCGTGCCAGCCGCAAGAAGATTTCTTTTTTCAGCCCAGACCTTTCTTCTCAGCTTCAGTCTCCTTGACATTGTTTGAATATTGCACCTGCTTTTGCAAATATCTAAAATTCAACATTAACATCTTTTGAGTCCCAAGATGTAGGTCACAAAGGGCAAGGACTTTGTTTTTGTTTGTTTTCATTTTGTACTGTCACCTCCAATATTAATGCCTCACATATGGTAGTTGCTCAATAAAAATCTTCTTGTGGCCAGGTGCAGTGGCCCACACCTGTAATCCTGGCACTCTGAGAGGCCAAGATGGAAGGGTTACTTGAGCTCAGGAGTTAGAGACCAGTCTGAGCAAGAGCCAGACTAAAAATTCACCCTGGGTAGAATGTCATGGCATCATAGCTCACAGTAACCTCCAAACTCTTGGGCTTGAGCAATCCTTTTGCCTCAGCCTCCTGAGTAGCTGGGGCTATAGGCACCTACCACAACACCTAGCTACTTTTTCTATTTTTAGTAGAGACCAGGTCGCACTCTTCCTCATGCTGTTCTCAAACTCCTGAGCTCGAGTGATCAACCCATCTTGGCCTCCCAGAGTGCTAGGATTACAGGCGTGAGCTGCCATGCCTGGCCTCTACTTAAAAATTAAAAAATTAGCTGGGCATTGTGGCAAGCACCTACAGTCCCAGTTACTTGGGAGGCTGAAGTTGCTGTGAGCTGGGCTGACTCCATGGCATTCTACCCTGGACAACAGAGTGAGACTCTGTCTAAAAAAAAAAAAAAAAAAGTTAAAACCAGGTGCGGTGGCTCATGCCTATAATCCCAGCACTTGAGGGGCCAAGGCAGGTGGATTGCCTGAGCTCACAGGTTCCAGACCAGCCTGAGCCAGAGTGAGACTCTGTCTCTAGCTGGGCGTTGTAGTGGGTGCCTGTAGTCCCAGCTACTTGGGAGGCTGAGGCAAGAGGATCACTTGAGCTCAAGAGTTGGAGGTTGCTGTGAGCTGTGATGCCATAGCACTCTACTGAGGATGACAAAGTGAAACTCTTTCTCAAAAATAAATAAATAAATAAAAACAAAAAAATAAAAATCTATTGAATTTGAAAAAACAAATTTATTGTTCTTTTAGTTCAATAGTATTAGAGCATGTTGCTATAACGTAATTTACTTTGACAAGATGATATACAGTATAGGGAGCTTTCTATATTTTGTTATATATTGTGAATAATTTTATGCTTGTAGTTTTTACTGATGTTAAGTAATTTTTTTTTTTGAGACAGAGCCTCAAGCTGTCCCCCTGGGTAGAGTGCCGTGGCATCACAGCCCACAGCAACCTCCAACTCCTGGGTTCAAGCAGTCTCCTGCCTCCACCTCCCAAGTAGCTGGGACCACAGGCACCCGCCACAACGCCTGGCTATTTTTTTGGTACCAGCCATCATTGTTGTTTGGAGGGCCCGGGCTGGATTCGAACCTGCCACCTTAGGTGTATGTGGCTGGCACCTTAGCCACTTGAGCCACAGGCACCGAGCCGATGTTGAGTAATTTTTAAAAGAAAAATTCTGCAACGTGGGGCTAACAGGCTGGATGCTACGAACATTTCTATGGGAAACAATATATATTGTCAAATTATTTCCCAATACGGATTTTAAAGACATCATAGAAATCCTAGATTAAAACATGTAATTTTTAAAAATGTATTTTTGAAATATCTTCATGAATATAATCAGAATACAGTCTCCTTTGCTTCCTTTTCCTTGTCTTTTCTAGAAGAATGTCAGAGCAAATGTCCAACTACTCTAGAACAAAACGATAGACAAAACATAAAGATTGTAGTTGAATATTTATTCTTAGATATGTATCTAAAAAGCTTAAGATGTCAAAATGAATTGTAGACAACTCATTCTTGATTGTGAGATAACTTAGGTTTCAAAGATGTGAGAAAATCAGTATTAGAATTGTGAAATTTATTGGTAGAGGAGAACAAATCGCTAAAAGACGCAACTCCTTATTACAAACTATTACTTTGTATTATACAAAGATCCAAGAAAAGGATTCTTGTATGTCTTCCTTATATGCTGATGCTAGAAGTTCCTAAATACTTAGCTGGAAATCTGTCTACCCATTAGGGTGGCTACTATGAACAAAACAGTAAATATAAGTGGTGGGGACGATGTGGAGGAATTGGACCTGGTGCATTGTTGGTGGCATTGTAAAATGGTACAACCAGTAGGAACAGTTTGGAGGTTCCTCGAAAAATTAAAAATAGCACCACCATATAATCTAGCAATTTCATTTCTGAGTATATATCAAAAAGAATTGAAAGTAGAGTCTTAAAAAAAAAGAAAGAAAGTAGGGTCTTGAGATATTTGCACACTCACATTCACAGCAGCATTATTCACAATAGTCAAGAGGTGGAAGCAACCCTAATCTACATCAGTGGATGAATAGATAAAATGTCATTTATCTCTTCAATGGAGTATTATTCAGCCTTCAAAAGGAGGGAATTCCTGTTACATGTTACAGCATGGATAAATCTTTAGAACATTATGCTAAGTGAAATAAACCAGTCATAAAAAGATAAATACTGTATGATTTCACTTATGAAGTATCTAAGGTAATCAAATTCATAGAAACAGAAAGTAGAATGGTGGCTACCAGGGGCTGAGCGGGACAGGGAAAAGGAAGTTGTTGTTTAATAGGTATAGAGTTGCAGATTTGCAAGATGAAAAATTTCCAGAGTTCTGTTGCACAACGATGTGAATATACTTAACGCTATTGAATGGTATGCTTTGACTAAGATGGTAAATTTTATGTTATGTACTTTTTACCACAGTACCAAGAAGAAGAAGAAGAAATGGTATGATGTCAGAAAATTGCTTTTGAATATTCCACTGGGGGAGGTGAAATACAGCTAAAACAATTTTAGTAATATGTTGATAATTTTTGAATCTAGGTGCCAGATACATGAGAGCCCATTTCACTAATATTTGTTCTTTTATATAAGCTTTCCATGATAAAAATAATAAACTTTTTTTTTGAGACAGAGTTTTACTATGTCACCCTCAGTAGAGTGCTGTGGCGTCACAGCTCACAGCAACCTCAAACTCTTGGGCTTAAGGGATTCTCTTGCCTCAGCCTCCCAAGTAGCTGGGAGTACATAGGTGCCTGCCACAACACCTGGCTATTTCTTTTTGATGTGGTGGTTGTCATTGTTGTTTAGCAGGCCTGGGTTGGGTTTGAACCAACCAGCCTCAGTGTATGTGACCAGTGCCTTAACCACTGAGGTACGAGTGCTGAGCCATGATAAGCACTTTTAAAAGTAGGTTTTAAATAATACCAGAGATTTTTGAAATAATGACGGGGAGTTTAGGCAAAAAAACATGGCTAGAAAGATACACACAAAAATACCAATAGTGATAAAATCTAAGAAGTCAAATTATAATTGTTCTTTTCTGTATTCTAATTATTTGCAATGATTGAACATTATAATCATTAGTAATATAATGATATTATAGAGAAAGTAAATGAGGATATATATCCAAGGATATTACTGCAGCTTTTTGAATAATTTTAGGGGAAAAATTCATTAAGGGAATGATTCCATAAATTATGACACAGACTTAAATGTGCCATGATGGAATAGTATGCAGCCATTTAAAAGGATGGATGTTGGCCAGTGAGGTGGCTCTCACCAGAAGTCCCAGCTACTTGGCAGGCTGAAGTAGGAGGATCGCTTGAGCCCAAGAGTTTGAGGGTGCTGTGAGATATGACACCACTACTCTACCCAGGGCAACAGAGTGAGACTCTGTCTCCACAAAACAAAACAACTAAACAAACAAACAAAAACCCTGCTTAGGAGGAGTAAGAAAGGATTTCTTAAATAAAATCATAAAGTACAACCTATAAGACAAAAGTTTGATAGATATATTACAGAAGGATTTCTGCTTAATTACGGAAACAATAGACAAAGTTAATAAACATGAAAATTTGGGAGAAGGTATTTTATATATCTAACACCAACCAAGAATATTCTCTAGTACATATAAGGGATTCCTGCAAATCAGCAGCCACAGCGCAAAGGTGGGAACTCCATTAGCGAAATAGACAAAGCATATGGTAGTTCGCAAGATAGGTGCTAAGAAATAGATGAAGAGTGGCTCGGCGCCTATAGCTCAACCGGCTAAGGCGCCAGCCACGTACACCTAAGGTGGCGGGTTCGAATCCCCAGCCCGGACCCGCCAAACAACAATGACGGCTGCAACCACAAAATAGCCGGGTGTTGTGGGGGGCGCCTGTGGTCCCAGCTACTTGGGAGGCGGAGGCAGGAGACTCGCTTGAGCCCAGGAGTTGGAGGTTGCTGTGAGCTGTAATGCCACGGCACTCTGCCCAGGGGGACAGCTTGAGGCTCTGTCTCAAAAAAAAAAAAAAAAAGAAATAGATGAAGAGCTGTTAGAATGATTACTATCTACAGAAATAAGCAACAATGATTATTATATATGACCACCAAAATATCCTAAATTGGAGAGCTGCGTCATTGCCAAGTTTTGGCAGGAATGAAGGGATGGAGGGGTGAGAGCAGCTCGGGCTCATCAGTTACAGTTCAGCTTTTCCAACTGGATTCTGGCTCCAGTGGTTTCTGCTTCTGGTAAGCTGTGATACTCTGTATTTGTCTGTCTTTCCTGTTTTCAGGGCATTGGTTTGCCCTGTGACCTTAATTTTCTGATGAATACAGGAAGCATTGTGGCTTTTCAGTTTGTTCAGCCTCCTTTCTTGCTGTAGGGAGGGAGGGAGCTGCAAGGCAGCAGCTGGGGTGTGTGTGACACGTGGGAGCGCTAGGGCTCAGTGGCTAGGGGCCATAGGACCAGTGACTATGGGGTGGCTTTTGTTCTGCGTGGTCTGGGTGAGGCCTTAGTCTTAATGAAATCTATGCCTCTTAGAGATTAAGGGTCAGTAATTAAGATGTTTGGGAATCAGGCGAGTGGGTTTCCTGGGAGAGAGTAGATGGAGGCAATTCTGGATCAGCGTTTGTTCATCAAATGCTGGGCTCAAGGTTGCTAAGCATGGGATGCAGTGATTAGGAGCCGGTGCAAGTCAGCAAATGGAACATTCTGCAGAGGTCATTTATTGGGTTGGTGATTTGCAGTCTAGCAATGTCAATGATGGCACCTCTAGTTGTGAGAAATAGAACATATAATTCCCGGACATCTAAAAAAACTTCTTGGTTGTAGGGGAAGACTGCATTGTTATCTTGGCCTCCCAAAGACCAGATGCCAGTAGCATCACCATTCCCTCACTGGGAAAACCAAAAATGTATCTACAGGTCTTGCCAAATGTCCCTAGTGGGGGGCAAAATTGTCCCCTGGTTAAGAGTCACTGCTCTAAAAATAAGGTCAAAGAATCACACTGACTATGAATGATTAAACTCATCTAATAATGATAGAGAATCTCAGACTGGATCTATGAATGAAATACAGCTATATCCAATTTAGAATGGAAAGACTGAGAATGTAGTGGGAAGATTAAAAATAACATGGAAGCTATTTTTTGCAAGCATATTAGGTCTGCTTCTGCAGTTCTTTGTTGCCCTACATATTCCAATTTGGAAAGTGACTGCATTTCTAGACGTTAAAGGCCACAGGAATTCAGTTCTGGAATATAGAGGAGATAATGCTGGAGTATCTGCAGTCAAATTTAGGGAGAGTGTGCGGTTGATGAGAAAGTATGGAGTCATACGTAACCACGCTGTTAGCAGGCAACAGATGTTTCATGTTGAGGAGGTCTGTGAAGACACAAGCATCCCTGCCCTTGAACATGGTTTTGATTTTAAAATGAGGTTTGGAGTTGCTTGCAGGTAAGTTGCTTTCTTCTGCCTTTTTTCTTCTTTTTTTGCTTGTATAAAACTTATACGGCAGAGGCTTGACGCCCATAGCTCAGCAGTTGGGGCACCAGCCACATACACCAGAGCTGGCAGATTCGAACCTGGCCCAGACCTACTAAACAATGACAACTACAACAACAACAAAAATAGCCAGTTATTGTGGCAGACGCCTGTAGTCCAAGCTACTTGGGAGGCTGAGGCAGGAGAATTGCTGCCTTAAGCCCAAGAGTTTGAGGTTGCTTGAGCTATGACACCAGGGCACTCTACCGAGGGCGACATAGTAAATCTCTGTCTCAAAAACAAAAACAAAAACAAAACACAACATACAGCAGACTCTGTTCCTGGCATGAAGGAGTAAGGAGACTGGCAAACCTTCTCCCCAAAAGGCAACTCTAAAAACTGGGTAGGGGGGTGTCCAAAGCAACTGTTTCAATGCTCTGGAATTCAACCAAGTACATAGTACAACCTCAGAGGTGTTTTATTCACAAAAATCATTCAATTTTGGCAGCCATCAGTGCAGTCGGTGGTAAGGATTTTTTCCTGTGTGAAATCTTCTCCTTTTGGTGCCATGGTTCAACCAGGGCAGGGCAGTCTAGGCCAGGCTATGAAAACAGCATTCTTCACTGCTGCTGCTGGAGGGGGCTAACAGGATTTGGAAATGTGGTCAGTTTAAGCGACTATCTCTATGGCAAGCAAATGGAGAGGGCCAGCAGCAAGTAAGCTTCACTCGACAGCCTATTCAGGGCAAGCAATGGACTTGTCTGCTAGGAAGTCATTGTGGAGATCTGGGAAGCAAAATAGCCTTGTAGGACTTGGCAACCTCACCCTATATCTTGGGCAGAGTGGAGGCTGCGCCCGTGGGTGGCAGAGCAGGGCAGACCCAAACCGCCACATATCCCTGACCTGCTGAGCCTGCAGGCGCACAGGGGAGGCATGAGCAGGCCCAGCAGAAAGCAAAAGCCAGGGCTTATAAAAAGGCCTGAAGTTTGGATGTGATCCCCAGCAGGACAGCAAGTCAGACATGGCTTGACATGTTTGAACACAACCTCTGATCAATCCGTGACTGATCGCAAAGCTGTACAGACCCGGGATGACCCCTAGAGAGCCAGCCTTACATACACAACACACAAAAAAAATTTGAGCAAAGACATCAAGGCCGCAGCTTGCATGGATGACAGACTTCCCGATTTCATTCAGCTATAAAGATCTGGACAACATCCTTAACCAGTTATTTGATGGATTGAAAAATAAACAGGAGGACTAAGGAGAAGACTGGAATTTGCAGTACCACTGAAATGGTGGCATTCATCATTTTTTCCTCCAGGATTCTCCTGCTTGAACTGAATGCAAGTCAGAGCCCAGAAGTGCGTGTGGTGCTACAGGCAGAGAGGGATCCAGAAGAAGCCCTTTAGCTCTGACTTGAGAAATAGAAAGATAGGAAAAAAAAAAACCCTCTTAATGCTCAACGGGAGTGTGGAAATCGCCCAGTATTTTCTTTTTCTTTTCTCTGGTCTTCTGTGCCCAGGCCTCTAAGCAATCTCATGGTAGCAGTGGCAGTGGCCATACAAGATCTCATAGGAGCCAAAACTCTGAAGAAGAGGAGTATTCCTTTGCAGTCTATGGAGTTATTGACCCAGGAAGGTGAGGTCTACCTCCCATCCTGAAGGGAAGAACTTGGTAAGGCAATCTCATAAGATTGTGAACACCAGGGCTCATCCTCTTCCAGAACATGCATAGAACTATTCCTGATTAAAATTCCAAAGTCTGGCCAGGCATGGTGGCTCAGGCCTATAATCCTAGCACTCTGGGAGGCCAAGGCGGGTGGATTGCTGGAGCTCAGGAGTTCGAGATCAGCCTGAGCAAGAGCAAGATTCCCAACTCTACTGAAAATAGAAAAATTATCCACGTGACACTGGGGGTGCCTGTAGTCCCAGCTACTCAGGAGGCTGAGGCAAGAGGATTGCTTGCATCCATGAGTTTGAGTTTGAGGTTCGTGTGAGCTAGGATGCCATTGAACTCTATCCAGGGCAACAGAGTAAGACTGTTTCAAAAATGAATAAATAAAAATAAAAAGGAGACATTATCTTGGATTCTCTGGATAGGCCCAATGTCATCATTAAGTAGGAAAGGGTAACAGAAGAGGGAGAACCAGAGGGATAACAGAGAGAGGAGGACTCAATCCTCTGTTGCTGGTTTTGAAAGTGGAGGAAGAGGACCAGAGGCTAATGAATGTAGATCCCTCTAGAAGCTGGAAAAGGTAATGAAATATATTTTCCCTTCAAACCTCCAGAAGGAATGCAGCCTTTCTGACATACTGATTCTGACTCAGGGAGACCCATTTTACATTTCTGACCTCCAGAATGCTAATGTTTTGTTTTAAGCCAGTCATTTTGTGGTAATTTCTTATAGCAGCAATAAAAACAATACATATCTTGGCACCAAACATAAGCTGCTGCTGTAACAAACACCTAAAATGGCTTTAGAATTAGGCAGTGGACAGAGGCTGGACAAATTTTGGGAATATGATAGAAAAAGCCTACACTGGTGTTCCGTCGGTTTTACCACAGTGAGCTCCATCGGCACCGGGTATGACCTGTCTGCCTCTACATTCTCTCCTGATGGAAGAGTTTTTCAAGTTGAATATGCCATGAAGGCTGTGGAAAATAGTAGTACAGCTATTGGAATCAGATGTAAAGATGGTGTTGTCTTTGGGGTAGAAAAATTAGTCCTTTCTAAACTTTATGAAGAAGGTTCCAACAAACGTCTTTTTAATGTTGATCGGCATGTTGGAATGGCAGTAGCAGGCTTATTGGCAGATGCTCGTTCTTTAGCAGACATAGCAAGAGAAGAAGCTTCCAACTTTAGATCTAACTTTGGCTATAACATTCCACTCAAACATCTTGCAGACAGAGTGGCCATGTATGTCCATGTGTACACGCTCTACAGTGCTGTGAGACCTTTTGGCTGCAGTTTCACGTTAGGGTCTAACAGTGTGAATGATGGTGCACAACTCTACATGAGCGACCCATCAGGTGTTTCATACGGTTATTGGGGCTGTGCTATTGGCAAAGCCAGGCAAGCTGCAAAGACAGAAATAGAAAAGCTTCAGATGAAAGAAATGACCTGCCGGGATATTGTTAAAGAAGTTGTGGCTCTGCGCCTATAGCTCAACCGGCTAAGGCGCCAGCCACGTACACCTAAGGTGGCGGGTTCAAATCCCCAGCC
>NW_003852548.1:1454516-1459846 GCF_000181295.1 Otolemur garnettii | reverse complement strand
CTGGGGCTGGGTTCGAACCTGCCACCCTCAGTATATGGGGCCGATGCCCTATTCACTGGGCCATAGGCGCCGCCCTGGGTGGGATTTTTTTTGGGAGGGGGTATGACAGAGTCTGACTTTCTGTGGCATCCTAGCTCACAGCAACCTCAGACTCTTGGACTCAAGCTGTCCTCTTGCGTTAGCCTCTCAAGTAGCTGGAACTATAGGTGCCCACCACAGCACCTGTCTACTTTTACAGACGGGGTCTCACTCTGGCTCAGGGTGGTCAAGAGCTCCTAAGCTCAAGTGATCCACCTGCCTAAGCCTCCCAGAATGCTAGGAGTATAGGCATGAGCCACCGCACCTGGCAGAAATGTGGGTGTCATAGACTCTGTCAGTAAGGGCCCAGAGAAATGTGAGGAGCATGGTGAGAGAGAATATGAAATCATCATGAAAAGACTGCTGGTAGAGATATGAACATTCAGGTGCTGCAGGTGAAGGCTCACAAGGAAGTAAGGAACATGTCACTGGAAACTGGGAGAAAGAGGGTTCTTGTCGCATAGAAGCAAGAAGCCGAGCAGAATTATGTCCTGCAGTCATGTGGGAAGCAGAACTTGTAAATGAGGAAATTGTACATTTAGCTGAGGCGCTTTTGAAGTAAGGTGTTGAAGGCACGTCCGGATTTCACCGTGCTGCTTCTAGCAAAATGGAGAAAGAAAGAGATAAATTGAAGGAAGAACTGTAAGGAAAAAGGAACCAGACTTAATGACTTGAGATATTCTCATCCTACTAGGGGTGAGGAACCTGCAGCCTCCAAGCCACATGTGGCCCTCCAGATCCCCAAATGTGACCCCTTGATGGAAGCTAAACTTCACAGAACAAATCTCTTTATTAAACGCATCTGTTCTGTAAAATGTGGATTCAGTCAAAAGTCCACACTCAAGGATCAATGCCATTGCTAGCTAAATATATTAAAATTTTATGACTCAAGGAACATAAAAAAGAAGAAAAATTTTTAAAAGAAATAAAAAGAAAAAAAACTCAAAGTGGATGACAGAGCTGGGTGTGGTAGTACCTGCCTGCAGTCCTAGCTACTCAGGAGGCTAAGGCAGGAGTATCACTAGAGCCCTAGAGTTCAAGGCTGAAGTGTGCCCAGATCATGTCTGTGACTAGCCAATATACTCCAGCCTGGACAACATAGCTAGACCCTGTCTCAAAAAATAAAAGGATGATAGACATATGTAAAACACACAAAAAAAACTTTAGGCTCAGTGCCTGTGGCTCAAGTGGCTAAGGTGCCAGCCACATACACCTGAGGTGGCAGGTTCGAATCCAGCCTGGGCCTGCCAAACAATAAGGATGGCTGCAACCAAAAAATAGCCAGCCATTGTGGTGGGTGCCTGTGGTCCCAGCTACTTGGGAGGCGGAGGCAGGAGACTTGCTTGAGCCTAGGAGTTGGAGGTTGTTGTGAGCTGTGATGCCACAGCACCCTACCCAGGGTGACAGCTTGAGGCTCCGTCTCAAACAAACAAACAAACAAACAAAAAAAGCCCCACTGGATCAATGACTTAAATATCAGACCTAAAACCATACAACTCTCTCTTGGTTCATTTCCAACTTTCTTGAGGTCTGATTGACAAATAAAACATGCATATTTATGGTGTACAATGTGATTCTTTCATGTATATATACATTAGAAAATGATTACCATTTTTTTGGTGTGATAAGAACACTTAAGATCTACTCTCAGTAAATTTTAAGTCTATGATACATTATAATTTACTATAGTCACCATGCATATATTAGGTCTCCAGAACTTATTAGTCAAAGTTTGTACCTTTTGATCAACATTCCCCAATTCTCCCATTCCCCAGCCTCTCGTAACCAACCCTCCACTCTCCATTTCTATGAGTTTGACTTTTTTATATTCCACCTGTAAGTGAGATGCAATATTTGTCTTTTTTTTTTTTTTTGCAGTTTTTGGCTGGGGCTGGGTTTGAACCCTCCACCTCTGGCATATGGGGCCGGCACCCTACTCCTTTGAGCTACAGGCACAGAGTCTCACTTTGTCACCCTTGGTAGAGTGCTGTGGCATCATAGCTCATAGTGACCTCAAACTTTGGGCTCAAGCGATTCTCTTGCCTCAGCCTCTCTAGTGGTTGGGACTACAGGCACCCATCACAACGTGCCCGCCTATTTTTGTTTGTTTATTTGTTTATCAGGCCCGAGCTGAACTGAAACCACCAGCCCTGGGAGCATGTGACTGGTGCCCTAACCTCTGAGCTACAGGCGCCAGGAAAGTGAAGTAACAACTGATAATAACATATTTTTTAACAAAGTAGTACTGCGGTGGGGTGGCTCAGGCTTATAATCCTAGCACTCTGGGAAGCCTAGGCAGGAAGATCCCTTAAGCTCAGGAGTTCAAGACCAGCCTGAGCAAAGCTAGACGTGTCTCTACTAAACATAAAAGAGTGGGCGTCCCACAGTGGGGACTGGAGGTGCACCTGTGGTCCAGGCTACTGGGGAGGCTGAGGCAGGAGGAGCCCTTAAACCCAGGAATTTGAGATTGCTTTGAGCTAGGCTGACGCCATGGCACTCTGGTTTGGGCAACAGAGTGCAATTCTGCTTAAAAGGAAAGAGGAGAGGTGAGAGGGGTGGACAGGTGGAGGGAGGGTGATTGGAAGGATCACCTCTATGGTTTGTTTTACAAGGGTACAAGTGAATCTTTCTATAAGTAGAGTATAAATATCTTAACACAATAACTATGAAAATTGACATAAAGTCTATGTTAACCAGTTTGATGAAAATATTTCAAATTGTATATAAGAACACCACACTGTACCCTATGATTGCATTAATGTACACAGCTATCATTTAATAAAAAAAAATAAAAGGAAAGAGGAGAAAGGAGAGGAGAGAAGAGGAGGGGAGGGAAGGGAAAAGAAATAGCAGTCCTGTATTTGCCTCCCTCACTGTATGACACATGTGATACTGAGTTCTTCCCACACAATCAACACAATTGGGACTAAAAAAAAAAAAAAATCAAAAGATAAAATAGTGACTGGAAGAAAATATTTGCAAATCACCTATCTAACCCTGGAGTTGTATCCAGAATATATACAAAGTACTCCCACAACTCAACAGTTAGGAAACAAATCACTCAATACAAAAATTCAGCAGAAGATTTGAGCAGACATTTCTTCATTCATTTATTACTTGCCAGGAACTTGTTCGTTGCTGTCCATGTACATGACATCAGTCATCTGTTGCTCACTCTCAGGTCTGTCTCAGTTCCTGTGACTCACCTGCTCTGATGCCAGGCCAGGGTATCTTCTCCTAGGCTGTATTCCTTCCTCCTCCCACCCCGTGAGCCACTTTATTTCTATGGAGCCAGGAACCTCTGGGGCAGCAGTTCTGAACCTGTGGGTTGCAATCCCTTTGTAACAATGAAAATACATCGCGGCATTAGGAAGGTTGAGAACCACTGCTCTGGGGAGTGCCCCGTCAGCTATAGGGTTCATATTGGATTTCAACCCTAGGGCTCTTTTTTTTTGGAGACAGGTTTCACTCTGTCACCCAGGCTGGGTGCAGTGGCATCACCATAGCTCCAACTCCTGGGCTTAAGTGATTCCCCTGTCTCAGTCTCCTGAGTAGATAGGACAACAGGAACCTAACACCATGTCCAACTAATTTTTCTACTTTTTGTAGAGATAAGGTCTTGCCACATTGTCCAGGCTGGTCTTGACCTCCTGGCCTCCAACCATCCTCTTGCCTTGGCCTCTCAAAGTGTGGAGATTACAGGTCTAAGCTACTATGCCCAGCCCCTGGGTCTCTTGGCTGACAACTCAGCTCTTCCCAGGAGCCTGAAGTCTGGTGGAATCTGTGGAATTATCCAGAGCTGCTGGGATCAGAAAGAAGATCCTGGCTCGGCGCCTGTGGCTCAAGTGGCTAAGGCGCCAGCCACATACACCTAAGGTGGCAGGTTCGAATCCAGCCTGGGCCTGCCAAACAACAATGATGGCTGCAACCAAAATATATCCGGGCATTGTGGCGGGTGCCTGTGCTCCCAGCTACTTGGGAGGCTGAGGCAGGAGACTTGCTTGAGCCCAGGAGTTGGAGGTTGCTATGAGCTGTGATGTCATGGCACTCTACCCAGGGGTACAGCTTGAGACTCTGTCTCAAAAAAAAAAAAAAAAAAGAAAGAAGGTCCTGCAGCCTCACTCTAGGGTCTGGCTCAGGGACTCTGCAGAGACTCCAGGACCCTCAAAAGACAGTGTCCATGTAGTCAGAGTCACTTAGCACCCACCACATTAACATTACGCATGTGCTGATATGAGATGGTATCAAG
The DNA here is from genome assembly GCF_000181295.1 of Otolemur garnettii. Taxonomy (NCBI): domain Eukaryota; kingdom Metazoa; phylum Chordata; class Mammalia; order Primates; family Galagidae; genus Otolemur; species Otolemur garnettii. The sequence continues at coordinate 1,455,519 of NW_003852548.1, read as the reverse complement.
GAATTATTGTTAACTTTCTTTTTACTTTTTTTTTTTGAGACAGAGTCTCACTTTGTCATCCTCGGTAGAGTACCATGGTGTCACAGCTCACAGCGACCTCAAACTCTTGAGCTCAAGCTATCCTCTTGCCTCCCAAGTAGCTGGGAATTACAGGTGCCTGCCACAACACATGGCTATTTTTATTTTTTTTTACAGACAGGGTCTCTCTCTTGCCCAGGCTATTCTCAAACCCCTGAGATCAGCCAATCCACTTGCCTCAGCCTCCCAAAATGCTAGGATTACAGGCATGAGCCACCAAACCAGGCCTATTGTTAACTTTCTTAAGTGTGATAATGTGGTTATGTTAAAACATGTAGTAAATTTATCTATTAACGATATATACTTATCTATTTATGGGTGAAATAATATGTCTTGAATATTCCTTAAAAATTCTCTAGCAAGGGTAAAGTCTACTGCTGTGTACAACTTACTTTGTAATGCATCAATAGATAAGATGAATTAGTGGATAAAGGGATGGAGAGACGAACAGATATAAGCACACCCAGCAAAATGTTACAGAGATAAAGCAAAATATAGATAAAACAAATGCAGCAAAATGTTAATGATAACATCTATGTGATAAGTACATGGGTACTCACTGAACAATTCTTTGAAATTTTCTATATGCTTGAAATTTTGGGTGATAAAATGGCAGGGGAAAACCCTAACAAAAAAATAATTTATGGAATCTGTGAAATAAAAATGGCAAATGGATAGTATTTATTAGAGCTGGATAATAGTTCATAGGAGCTCATCATATCACTCTCTTATTTTGTGTATGTTTGAATTTTTCCAAATTCTAAAGATTTTTAAAATTTGTATGAAGATGAACCTTAGGGATAATATGCTAAGAAATAAGCTCGTTCGGCTCAGTGCCTATAGCTCAACCAGCTAAGGCGCCAGCCACGTACACCTAAGGTGGCGGGTTCGAATCCCCAGCCCGGACCCGCCAAACAACAATGAC
>NW_003852548.1:1451617-1453694 GCF_000181295.1 Otolemur garnettii | reverse complement strand
GGCATCTGTGGTCCCAGCTACTTGGGAGGCTGAGGCAGGAGACTCGCTTGAGCGCAGGAGTTGGAGGTTGCTGTGAGCTGTGATGTCATGGCACTCTACCCAGGGGGATAGCTTGAGGCTCCATCTCAAAAAAATAATAATAATAATTTTTTAAAAATGAGCTGAATGTGGTAGTGCACACCTATAGTCCCAGTTACTGGGAGACTGAGGCAAGAGGATCACTTGAGCCCAGAAGTTGGAGGCTGCAGTCAGCGATGATTGTGCCACTGCCCTCCAGACTGGGCAACAGAGTGAGACTCTGTCTCTAAAGTAAACTTTCCTTAAATGGTTAAGACAGTAAATTTTACATTGTGTGTATTTTACCACAATTAAAACTTGAAAAAAATTTAAAACTTACCCATACAAATATATCTTGGAAACATTTTATATAGGCCACTGTGCTAGACACAATACGGTATACAAAGTTCAGTAAGAACTCTAGATTTCATCATTTCATGATGAAATACTGGAAATACCAATGAAACTTTGGGTAAAATGACAGTTTCAATTTTAGCTTGTCTTCTTTTCAGACATGAGAATATAAAAAGGTTACTTCATTTTCACTTACTTTATCTTAAAGTCTGAAAATTCTTGACAGTGCAAAGGTATTTTTTGACCAAAAAAAAACTGTACAGAGAATTTACCACCAACACTTTTGACTTGAGACAAATAGTCAACCAAGTTCTCTAAATTTAAAACAGAAATCTCAAACTAGGAGGAAAACAGTATTGAACAATCACTCTTAAAATATATGCATAAAATGAAATCTAAATGGATGATGACTGGGCATTAAAATATTCTCTACTAAATGGAAAAACCAATAGTAGATAGCTCAGGACTTTAATATTTTTATTAAAGTAAAATAAAATATAGCTACATAAAGCCAGATCATGCCAAAGTATAGCTTAATGGGTTCTTATGAGGCAAACACCCTCGTAACAACTATTGAACTCAAGAAAGAACTTTGTGGCTCAGCACCCGTAGCTCAGTGGTTAGGGCGCCAGCCACATACACAGGGATTGGCGGGTTCCAACCTGGCCTGGGCCTGCTAAACAACAATGACAACTGCAACAACAACAACAAAAATAAAATAGGCATTGTGGCAGTCCCAGCTACTTGGGAGGCTGAAGCAAAAGAATCACTTGAACCCAAGAGTTTGAGGTTGCTGTGAGCTGTGACGCCATGTACTCTACCGAGGACTACAAAGTGAGACTCTGTCTCAAAAAAGAAAAGAACTTTGCCAGCCAGCCAAGAAGCCTTATTCAATTTCAACTCATCAACCATTACCTTGACTTTATAGTAATTGCTTCCTTGCATTTCTTCTTTTTAAAATTTTTTTTAAAAATTTATTTTTTTTGCCTGGGCTGGGTTTGAACCCACCACCTCCAGCATATGGGATTGGTTCCCTACCCTTTTAAGCCACAGGCACTGCCCAATTTTCTTTTTTTTTTTTGGCCAGGGCTGGGTTTGAACCCGCCACCTCTGGCATATGGGGCCGGCCCCTACCCTTTTGAGCCACAGGTGCCAACCCCTTGCGTTTCTTTATAGTTATATCACCCAACTGTACATCTCCAAACATTATAGTTAATCTTGCCCTTGTAAAAAAAAAAATCGTTATTTTTAAAAACTCTATTACTTTTGAGCTTCTCACTCAAGTCTCAATGTTCTCACATAGCCTGGATCGGGGTGACTGCATGCACACACTGCAGGGCAACATATTTCTCTGTACTTTGTGTTGCCTGCAAATTGGCAGCTAGAGGCAAAGGCCAGATCTGGCTCATGCCTGAACCCTTTAGCAAGACTACATGTGGTGGTATGTTGTCCCATCAGAGGGCACAGAATGTCTGGTTGTCCCTCATTCAGGATTTTGGAAGCTGAGATGCTCAATGCCTAAAGATCGAGTATTTTCACTGATGGGGTTCAGCACCTGTGGCTCAAGTGGCTAAGGCATCAGCCATATACACCTAAGGTGGTGAGTTCGAATCCAGCCAGGGCCTGCCAAAACAACAATAACGGCTGCAACCAAAAAATAGCCAGG
>NW_003852548.1:1449002-1450237 GCF_000181295.1 Otolemur garnettii | reverse complement strand
TTGAGCCATAGGCGCCGAGCCGGGAATGAAATTTCAAGACCACAATCTAGGTGCCAGGGTTGCTCACTACTACTGTGTTGGCCATTGTTTCTAGACCTCTTCAGCAGACAGAGATATAAAGTGCGTGCACACACACACCTACGCGCGCACACACACACACACACTCTTCCTTTTTTAAAATAAAATATTGACTCGGCGCCTGTGGCTCAAGTGGATAAGGCACCAGCCACATACACCTGAGCTGGTGGGTTCGAATCCAGCCTGGGCCCACCAAACAACAATGAGGGCTGCAACCAAAAAATTGCTGGGTGTTGTGATGGGCGCCTGAAGTCCCAGCTACTTGGGGGGCAGAGGCAGGAGAATTGCTTGAGCCCAGGAGTCGGAGGTTGCTATGAGCTGTGATGTCATGGCACTCTACCCAGGGCAACAGCTTGAGGCTCTGTCTCAAAAAATAAATAAATAAATAAATAAAAATAAACTATCTTGGCTGGACATGGTGGCTCACGACTGTAATCCTAGCCCTCAGGAGGGCCAAGATGGGGTGGATTGCTTAAGCTCATGAGTTTGGGAATAGCTTGAGCAAGAGCAAGACCCCATCTCTACTAAAAATGAAAAACTGAGGCAAGTGGATTGCTTGAGACCAAGAGTTGGAGGTTGCTGTGAGCTATGATGCCATCTCTACTCAGGATGACAGAGTGAAACTCTATCTCAAGATAAATAAAAATAAAAAAATAAATTATCCTATGACATCATGTTGATATTTGTGAATCAAATTCAGGAATATAGCTTTCGGGTTTTGGTTTCTTTTAAGTGACAAGGTCTTATGCTGTCACCCAGGCTGGCGTACAGTAGTGTGGTACAGTAGTGTGATCATGGTTCACTGTAGCCTCAGACTCCTTAAATTCTTGGGCTCAAGCGATCCTCCCTCCTTGGCTTCCCAAAGTGCTGGGATTATAGGCATGAACCACTCTGTCTTGCCTTATAGGGTTTTTTAAAAAACCTAATCTGTTCTATATTGTGTCTGTATTTCCTTTTTTCCACATCAAAATTATAAGTTCTCAAAGATTCGGGGAAGACTGAATTGGGATATCTCATTTACTTTTTCCCGTGGTGTTGGGAGCTCCCAAACCACCCTACATTTGGTAACTCTCTAGAAGGAGCTAGAAGGAACTAGAAGGACTCATAGCACTGAGTATAGAATTGTATCTTTCGGCTTGGCGCCTGTGGCTCAAGCG
>NW_003852548.1:1447697-1448628 GCF_000181295.1 Otolemur garnettii | reverse complement strand
AAAAAAAAAAAAAAAAAGAATTGTATCTTTCAGGTTTATTACAGCAAAAAAGATAGACTTTTGTAATTAATGGAATTAATGCATTTTATCAAGGAAAAAAGACACAGGCAGAGTCTGAAGGATGTTATGCACAGATTTCCTCATGCTGTCTCTGTCCTCCTTAGGAACAAAAAATGCAGCAACATATTTGAGATGCTTCTGCCCACAGAAACCCATTAGAGACCCAGTATCTAAGGGTTTTACTAGGGGCTGTTAATTAGGCATTTTCTACTTTCTAGGTAGTGCCTATCAAAATTCTAGACTTCCAGGATGAAGGCCAATGATCAGCAGAAACCAACGTTTGCACAATCAGTTTAGGCATAGTAAGCCATCTTTATCAGTTAAAGAACACTGGGAATACTCCTGAAATCCAAGTTTCCAGCTGCCAGCCAACGACCAATCTTTTTTTTTTTTTTTTTTGAGATAGCATCTCAAGCTGTCTTCCTGGGTAGAGTGCCATGGTATCTCAGCTCACAGCAACCTCAAACTCTTGGGCTTAAGCAATTCTCTTGCTTCAGCCTCTCAAGTAGTGGGGACTACAGGCACCCACCACGATGCCTGGCTATTTTATTTTTGTTGCAGTTGTCATTATTGTTTTAGCTGGCCCAGACCAGGTTTGAACCCACCAGCCTAGGTGTATGTGGCCGGTGCCCTACACACTGAGCTATAGGCGCTGCCCCAAGGACCAATCTTATGAGCAGGGCTTTCAAAGGATAGCAATCTCTGCTGTGTTAACCCCTTTATGCATTAGATCCCTTGGGCCTCTTGGCCATGGCATCTTTACCACAACATTATCAGTAGGACCCGCCATATTGACCTCACTTGTAACCTCCATGAGTCCTGGATTTAGTCAGCTAAAACAAATTCCATTAATTACAAAAGTCTATCTTAC
>NW_003852548.1:1447254-1447594 GCF_000181295.1 Otolemur garnettii | reverse complement strand
GAATCTAAGAAGTAAGTGGTAGTCAGTTGGCGCAAGGTCTGGTGAGTATGGTGGATGACAACGAGCTTCCAAGTCCAGCTTCTGTAGTTTCAGCAGCATTATTTGTATGACGGTGTTGTCTTGCGAGAGGATTGTCCTGTCTCTGTTGACCAATCTTGGCTGCTTAATGGCCAGTATCCCCCTCATTTCAATCTAGTTGGTTGCATCAACATCTGCTAAAATTGACTGACCAGTCTTCATGAAGCATAGTGGATAACACCAGCACTGGACCACTAAACAGATCATGAGCTTTTATTGGATGAATGTTCAGTTTGGGACTGTGTTTTAACACTTCATTTTT
>NW_003852548.1:1442559-1446555 GCF_000181295.1 Otolemur garnettii | reverse complement strand
GAACCCATCTATCTAGTTTCTTTACCTTGCTGATTTGTTTCAAATGGTCCAATTTTGTTGGAATAGTAACCTCAAACCTTGCTGCTATTTCACACGTAAGTTGAGATGGATTCACTTCCATAGGTTGCTCATGTGGCTCATTTTCAAGATTAAAGTCCCCAGAATGGAACTTCTCAAACCATCCACATACTGTGCATCCATTAGCCACATCCTTCGCAAAGACTTCATTGATATTTCAAGTTGTCTGTGCTGCATTAGTTCCATGACAGAACTTATATTCGAAAACAACACAACACAATTTTTTGACTTATCCATGGTTTTACAAAAATTGCTCTTTTTTTTTGAGACAGTCTCAAGCTGTTGCCCTGGGTAGAGAGCCATGGTGTTACAGCTCACAACAACCTGCAACTCGGGCTGAAGCAATCCTTTGGCCTCAGTTTTTCTGTTTTTAGTAGATGGGGTCTTGCTTTTGCTGAGGCTGATCTTGAACTCGTGAGCAATCTACCTGCCTCAGCCTCCCAGGGTGCTAGGATTACAGATGGGAGCAACCACGCCCAGCCTATAAAAATTGCTCTTAAAAAAATGTGAAAGATAATCATCAGCCAAAAGCATGAATTCAAGAGATGAGGATGTGCCTTCACAATAAAAATAAAACAAGAGTGTCAAAGTGAAATGTCAGAGAGAGCAACTGTCAAACTTAATTCTTAAGGAAATTGGATATTTCATATTTAATAACCTAATAGAAAGCCAGATGGCTTCCTCCTGAAATATATGTATTAACCCCTTTTTGCTTGGCAACATTAATTTGGAGTCAACACACTCTGGCCAGTGAGCTGAGGCTGATCTGAATCCCTTCTGGGGTTGAGGCACTGTCAGGATAGTCAGCACAGAAATGCAAGTACTTCCCAAAGGGCATATGCAATACCCCTGGAAACCAAAAGACTTACAGTTGTTAGGGTACCCTGCGCAGGCCATGTATTAGGCAGGCAGGACAGTTGGCCAAGGCCCCCACTGTGGCCTTGCACAGTGAGACCTCCCTCCCAGTTCAATCTGAGTAATTCAGTTTACTCCTTGGTTTCAGAGTGACTGCCTGGAGGTAGTCAGGTTCCATAAGTTCTGTGTATCCACGACATAAATTAAGGATGTACCCACACTCTGATGAGTATGGATGGCATCTGCAGGTGTTCTGAGTCAAAGTATAGGAACAGGGGCCACTTCTGCTGTTCCCTAGTCAGTACCGCTAGGTAGGATAGGGGCTCAGCAGCCAGTTTAAACTCAAAGTGTTCACAGCAGCTTGGAAATGAAACACGGGGCATTTTTCTACAGGAAGAGGGTAAAGCTTCCCGGAGCAGTTCTGGAAAAACAATGATAATTACTACCCTCTTTACTCCCCTGCACCGGCTGGGGGTTTCCTTTTTCTCCATTGTTACAAAATCAGTGTGTCTCATTCAGTAACTGTAACTTCACATTTCCCAGTCATGAGAAATCTCCAAGAAAGGGCACAAGTCCCATCTGTGGGAAGTGAAGGAAGGGGTCACACTCCCTATGACGTGTCCTTCACCAGCCCTCAGCTTTCAAGAGGAATCCTAAGTTAGGATTGCAATTAGTCTCTGTATCAGAAATCTAGATCAGTGCAGTCGTCCTGTTGGCATTTGTATGTGACCCAGACAGTCCAGTCAGCAGCGATGATTTTCTCTCTGATGGCCTCTCAGAGGCTGTCTTAAATGGGCAACAAACTGATCAGAATCTGTGTCCTGTTCTTTGAAATGAGCTTTCAGTTCTGCCCAGCTCCCCTCAAGGCTGAAGTAGCTGCAGAAGACAGAAGCAGGTTTGGGTTCAGCATCAGACCCAGGCAATTAGGATCTGTGAATCTGGTATTTAAAAACAAAACAGTGGTTTTGCTGAGCCAAGAGACAAAGAAGGAAGAGCCAGATAGCTGTGTCCCAAGCCCAAGTGACGAACAAGACTTTCCTAAAAGTCCTTTTGATCTTATCCAAACAGACCCATGTAAATGTACACCCAGAAGGAGGGAAGACCATCAGCCTGGATGGATTGGGCATTTCATGTCAGCAAGAGTACATCAGCAAACTAAAAGCTGTTTTTAAAAACTCAAAAAGTGCATTTCTACCTGGAGATTGCCTCCTTTTCATATTGTTTTCCTTTCTCCAGAGGCTCCAATAGGCAAAAATCGATGGTTATGAAGATGAGCTCTAATACTCAAAGGGTTTAAATTGCCATCTACACACAGGCAGCAAAAGACAAGAGAGCTCTGATGCATTTTTTTCCTCTGCTGCTTTCCCTATCAGGACAATCTAACACCAATTAAATGAAGCATATAACATTTCATGCCAGTTTTTGACATACTCCCAGTTGTGATAGCCACAAAATACAAAGCCTTTAAAAAAAAATCCCCCCTCCCCCGTTTTCCTCAACCCCCTGGCTATACTGTACAAACCAGCACTTACAGGGTTAATGTTACAGCAGCCAGGAGATCTGGGCTGCAGTGTTCCCAGAGGCTTCCGGTTGCAGAGGCAGGGCTTTTTTTTTTAACTTTTGTTCAACTCTGGTCTCCAACCCTGAATACTGATTCAATTATTTTCTTTCCACTTGGCAAGCAATGCAAACTTTTGACTTTTTTATTGGAGACAGAGTCTCATTATGTTGCCCTCGGTAGAGTGCTATGGCATCACAGCTCACAGCAACCTCCAACTCTTGGGCTTAAGCAATTCTCTTGCCTCAGCCTCCCAAGTAGCTGGGACTACAGGCACCCACCACAATGCCCAGCTGTTTTTTGGTTGCAGTTGTCATTGTTGTTTAGCTGGCCCGGACAGGGTTCGAACCTGCCAGCCTCAGTGTATGTGGCCAGTGCCCTTACCCACTGAACTATAGGTGCCACCAACTTTTGACATTTTTGATCTACCCAAAGCCTGCCATCAGGAATTTTTGGACCTTTTCCATCTCACCTGGATGAGAAGCAGAAAGCAACTCCAAATGAATTTGTATTGTCTTTAGTTCATAGGAAATTCACTTGGGGGGGTAATGTTGGGGCTCTTTCTCCTCCCATTTGAAAGAGAGAACAAAAATGAAAGTCATCATCAGAGCTGCATTTTCCCCCTCCCTTTAGCCAGAAAACTAAAAGCAGCCAGGAGATCAGGCAAGTCAACTGCCCATGGCTGGATTTATCGTTTTCAAATTCCACCGGTAATTTTACCTCTCATAAGAGCTCAGTTGCTGTTCTATACCATGGATAACGCCACAACCACCCAAGCACCAGGACTTCCTCATCCCCCTTCCCTCTTCTTTCCACACATAGGTTTCCTTATACCATTTCCCTCCCAGGAGGGCTCACAGCTCACTCTTTCCCCGGCATTAAAAGTACAGCAACAAGTGTGTCATGTTTCTGTCCAGAGAAGCCCATTAGAGATTCAGCATCAAAGGTTTTTATTGGGAGTTGGTCACTAGGTACCTTCTGCCCTGCACATACCATACCAATCAATATTCCAGATCCCCAGCAGGAAAGAAAGCGTGTGGCCAGCATAAACCACACTGTTGGCAAAACCTAGGCACAGTGAGCCACCCTTATCAGCTAGGGCAAAGCTTGCAGCAGGTCTTTCTCAGGACAGCAGTCTCCTGCTTGCTCTGTCAACTCTTTTCTGGGCAGCCACATTGTTCAGTGCCAGAATAATGATATAACAATACTAATGCCACTGATAGAATGACCAACAGCAATTTAAAACTGTGAATATATACCTCCCATTATCCCCCAGTTTTTTCATAGTTGTATTCTATATACATTACCTGAACCATTACATCCTAACCTCTCCCTTTAGTCTTAGTTCTTAGTTCAATGCCCACCATCAATCTTTATTTCAATATTTCTTAAGCCATTTTTTTTTGTTTTTTTTGAGACAGAGCCTCAAGCTGTCCCCCTGGGTAGAGTGCCGTGGCATTACAGCTCACAGCAACCTCCAACTCCTGGGCTCAAGCGAGTCTCCT
>NW_003852548.1:1435982-1441779 GCF_000181295.1 Otolemur garnettii | reverse complement strand
CCGGGTTTGAACCCACCACCTCCAGTATATGGGGCCAGAGCCCTACTCCTTTGAGCCACAGGCACTGTCCCACTTTTTTTTTGTTTGTTTGTTTTTGAGACAGACTTTCACTTTGTTGCCCTTGGTATAGTGCTGTGGTACTGCAGCTCACAGCAACTCAAATTCTTGGGCTCAAGTGATTCTCTTGCCTCAGCCTCCCAAGTAGCTGGGACTATAGGCACCCATCACAATGCCTGGCTATGTTTAGAGATGCAGTCTTGCTCTGGCTCAGGCTGGTCTTGAACTCGTGAGCTCATGCAATCTGCCCACCTTGGACTGCCAGAGTGCTGGGATGATAGGCATGAGCCACCGCACCTGGGCTTGAGAATATGATTTCTTGTTGGTCATTCTGGGTGGATATTCTCAGGTATATGATATGCTCCTTCAAATATTTTTTCTGTCCCTCTGATACCTCCTAGAGATGCCAACTACACAATATTAGACAACTTGAATTTATCCCACAGCTGATACTCTGTTTACTTTTTTCAGTCTTTTTTCTTCTGTATTTAAGTTTGGATAGTTTTTATTACTAGGTCTTCAAGTTCGCTAATCTTTTCTGTAACGTTTAATCTGCTATTAATCCCATCCAATGCATTTTTTTTCATCTCTAAAGGTTCTATTTGGGCCTTTAAAATAACCTTCTATGTTTCTACTTACTATGTCTAATCTAAGCTTTTTAACACTTGAAACAGTTATGTCTATTTTAATATTCTTTTTTTTGAGACAGGGTCTCACTCTATGCCCTGGGTAGAGTGCCATGGCATCATAGCTCACAGCAACCTCAAACTTGGGCTCAAGTGATTCTCTTGCCTCAGCCTCCTGAGTAGCTAGGATTACAAATGCCTGTCACAACACCTGGCTAGTTTTTCTATTCTTAGTAGAGATGGGGGGGTCTCACTGTTGCTGGGGCTGGTCTCGAACTCCTGAGCTCAAGTAATCCACCCACCTTGAACTCCCAGGGTGCTAGGATTATAGACATGAGCCATGTTTCTTTTTTTTTCTTTTTGTAGAGACAAGAGTCTTACTTTATCACTCTCGGTAGAGTGCCATGCATGGTGTCACAGCTCACAGCAACCTCCAACTCCTGGGCTTAGGCAATTCTCTTGCCTCAGCCTCCCTAGTAGTTGGGACTACAGGCGCCCATGACAACGCCCGGCTATTTTTTGTTGTTGTTGTTGTTGCAGTTCCGCTGGGGCCGGGTTTGAACCCGCCACCCTCGGTATATGGGGCTGGCACCCTACCCACTGAGCCACAGGCACCTCCCTTGTTGCTCTTCTTTATATCAAATTTGTTTTCCTGGACTTTTGGAAGGAGGTGGGGTTCAGGGTAGCTTTTCAAATGTCAGAGCTCCCTCTTCTGTTGTTTTTGCATAGTGCTAAAAATTATGGAAGCTTGCTTCTGAGATTTCTCGGCTGTTTCCCTACTGTTATTGGGATGGACATTCTCTTCCCTTACTGAAGTAGGCTGAGTAATGACTCTTCCCAAAAGAAATCCATGGCATTGGGCGGCGCCTGTGGCTCAGTGAGTAGGGCGCCAGCCCCATATACCGAGGGTGGTGGGCTCAAACCCAGCCCCAGCACTGCAACCAAAAAATCGGGCGTTGTGGTGGGTGCCTGTAGTCCCAGCTACCCTGGAAGCTAAGGCAAGAGAATCGCTTTGGCCCAGGAGTTGGAGGTTGCTGTGAGCTGTGTGACACCAGCACACTCTACCAAGGGCAACAAAATGAGACTCTGTCTTTGCAAAATAAATAATAAAAAGAAATCCATGGCATTATCCCTAGAACCTGTGAATGTTATCATATGGCAAAAAGAACACTTTTCACATGCGATTAAGAATTTTGAGATGGGGAGATTATCCTGTATTATCTGGGGGGCCCTAAATGCAATCCCATGTATCTTTATTAAGAGAGAGACAGTGGAAGATGGCACAAATAGAAGAGGAGAAGAAAATGTGATTGCAGAGGCAGAGATTGGAGTGATGTGTTGCAAGCCAACAGAAGCTGGAAGAGGTAGAAAACAAAAATGGAGGGAGCGTGGCCCTGCCAACATCATGATCTTGGCCCAGTGATACTGATTTTGGACTTCTGGCCTCTAGAACAATGAAAAAATTAATTTCTTTTGTTTGAAGCCACCAAGTTTGTGGTGATTTGTCACGAAAGCAATAGAAAACTAGTACAGTGCTTGGTACCAGAAGTGGGATGTTTTTCTAACAAATACCTAAAAATGTGGAAGTGGTTTTGGAATAAGGTAATTGGATAATAGGTGGAGTCTGGAAGAATATTGAAGAACATTATATAAAAATCCTAGGTTGCCTAAAGCAGAGTGTTGGTAGAAATATGGATGTGGAAGGCACTGCTGGTGAGGGCTCAGGGGAAACAAAGAATATGGTGAGGGAAGTCTACATCATCTTAGAGAATACACATATCATTATAAGGTGAATATTAGTATGAATATGACCCTTAAAGATGTTGGTGAGGGCTCAGAAGGAAATGAGTAACATGTTATTAGAAACTGTAGGAATAGGGATCCTTGTTATAAAGTAACAGAAAACCTGGTTTACCAGTAATTGTGTCCTGCAGCTGTGTGAAAAGCAGACTTATAAGCAATAAACTTGGATGGTTAGCTAAGGAGATTTCCAAGCAGAGTGTTGAAGTGGAGAGTTTTTATTCTTGCTGCTGATGGTAAATTTTTAAAGGAAAGCAATAAACTGAGGGAAAAGCTACTAAGCAAAAAGGAATGAAGACTTAATGATTTGGGAAATTCTCAGCCTATCTAGATTGCCAAAGATGCTAAAATTAGGATATTTGCTGTTAGGAAAGCATGCTCTGGAGAGGATAAAGGTGTGGCTGGGCAAACTTTTGCTAGTACTGAAGAGATTAGGCATGTGATTCATGGATTCCCTCAATCTTTACAGCAGAAGCCTGTAATAGAGATGGAATTAACAAGGAAAGATCTACACTTAACAAAAATAAATAAATAAATGAATTCCCACTCTTATTAACCCCCCCAGGAACACCCCCAAACAAGGAAAGATCTGTGGAGGAGCCTCTTGCCTAAGGGAGAGGCAACGAGATCCACAAGGTTTTTGAGGATGTTCTACCAGCAGAAACACTGCCAGCTTGTACTGAAAGTCACAGACATGAAATGAAATAAAGGAAGGATATCAGACTCTAAAGGTTCTGCATGCTGGAAACAGGGTTATAAAGCTACTTAACTTCAAACTTCTTCATAAAAAGGAAGAATGACCCCATCAATGGGAGTCTTGGATCCATAGAATCAATCTTTGGGCTATAAAGGATTATTCCCAGGCCTTGAAACCTAATGGAAACTACTTTGCTGGGTTTCAAAGTGGCTTGATAACAATGACTTCTTAATTCCTTCCATTTTCTCCCTTTTGAGATAGGAATGTCTATAACTATTATGCTATGCCCATACCACCACTGTATTTTAGAAGCAGATAACTTATTTTCTTGTTTCACAAACCCACAGATGGAGAGAATTTTGCCCTGGGTTGGCAAACTCGAAGTTCCGCCCATGTCTGATTTACATGATGAGATTTGAAACTTCTGAGCTGATGGCATTTAGATGAGATTTGGGACCGGAGTTGATACTGTAATGGATCGACACTTTTGAGAGTGTTGGGATAGGGTGAATGTATTTTGTCTGTGGGATGGACATCAATGTTTAGGAAACACAGAGTGGACTACAGTAGGTTGAATAACGGCTCTCCAAATGATATTTATGTGTTAATTTCTAGAACCTGTGAATTCCATAGAGGCAAAAAAAGGACCTTGGTGATGTGATTAAGTTAAGGATTTTTTTTTTTTTTGGCCAGGGCTGGGTTTGAACCTGCCACCCCCAGTATATGGGGCTGGTGCCCTACTCCTTGAGCCACAGGTGCCACCCAAGTTAAAGATCTTTTGATGAGGAGATCACCTGGATTACTCAGATGAATCCTAAATTCAATAAAAAGTGTTCCTATAAGAGAGAGCTAGGGGGAGATGATACAGAAGAGAATGCAGTGTGTCTATGGAGGCAGAAATTAGGGTGATGTGGCCACAAACCAAGGAATCCTGGCAGCCTCTGGTGGGAGTAGGGATCTGCTGACACTTGATTTTGGCCTAGTGATACTGATTTCAGACTTCTGGCCTCTATAACTGTGAGAAAATAAATTTCTGTCATTTTAAGCTACCAAATTGTTTTGTTGTTATTTAGAGACAGGGTCTCACTGTCATTTAGGCTGGAATACAGTGGCACAACTATAGCTCACTGTAACCTCAAATTCCTGGGCTCCAACAATCCTCTTGCCTCAGCCTACTGACTAGCTGGGATTACAGGTGCATGCCAACATGCCTGGCTGATTTTTAATTTTTCTTTTAGAGATGGGATCTTGCTGTTTTACCCAGGCTGGCCTCAAACTTTTGGCCATGGCCTCCCAAAGTACTGGGATTACCAAGCCACTGGGGTTGAGGTAATTTTTCACAGCAGCCATAGGAAATGAATACATAAGTTCAAGAGAGCTATTATTGGACAGTATGGTAACTATATTTAATAACAATATACTGTATACTTGGAAATTGCTGAGAGTAGATTTTAAGAGTTCTCATCACAAATAAGTATTTGAAGTTATGTACATGTTAATTAGTTTGATTTGGCTACTTCCCAACATATACATATTTCCAAAACATCATGCTATGCACATGCAATATGGTGATTTATAATAAGATACACATGCACGTGTGTGTGCACCTGCTCCTGCTCAATTTTTATTTCACTCCCAGCCATTTCTCCTTAGTGCAGGTCCCTGGCCTAGAAGACGGCCCTGGTAGGTCATCATCACTAAACAATAAAGGATTAACTTAGGAAGTCCAGGTTGTCTAAACTGTGCACATGTCAAGGAAAGTTTCAGCTTTTGCCTACCTCCTGGGATATAACTTTAAAACCCTTGGAATATATTGCCTGATAAGAAATCTTTGTTTACTTAAGTTCCTGAGCCATGCCAGATACTTTATTGTAAAACTATCATTTATGATGGGGGTCTTGTGCCAGGCAGCATTAGCCTGAACTTTGGAGGGACTGAGTAAGGTCAGTCCCACAGTTGCTCAGCCATGCCTATGAGACTGACTCTAAATAAAAACCACGGACACCAAGGTTCAGGCGAGCTTCCCTGATTGGCAATACTTCATGTGTTGTTACCCCTCATCTTGCTGCGAGAACTGAGCACAAGCCACATGACTCCTCTGGGAGAGAACTGGAAGCTTGTTCCTTGTTTCTCCTGGACTCTGTCCAATGTGTCCTTTTTCATTATTGACTTAAACCTCTCTCCTTTTGCTCTAACAAATTATAACATTAGTATAACATCTTTGCTGGGTTCTGAATCCCTCTAATGAATCATTAAACCTGAGGCTGATCTTGGGGACCCAAAACACAGTCAGTCTTAAGAGTTCATAGAAATTAGTCTGTTCCAGCCCCTTCCAACCTTACTGCAGACCCCTTACACTCACTTGTTCCTGAACTGTAAAATGCCTCTTAGTTTCAGCTGCTGAATTCAAGTCGGCCTGCCATGCCTATTGACTACTTTGGTATTCTCCTGTTCTCAGGTCTGAAAAATGCCCCTTGCTTCCCTCTTCTTTTTCCTATACAGATAATTGGACCATGCAGTTCTTGTGGCTGTTGGTAACTTGTCCTCACCCATATGTATTATTATTTTTTTTTTTTGAGATGGAGCCTCAAGCTATCCCCCTGGGTAGAGTGCCATG
>NW_003852548.1:1427630-1431591 GCF_000181295.1 Otolemur garnettii | reverse complement strand
AAAAAAAAAAAAAGAGAGACTATTATCTATACTTGATATGACTGCACAATTAGAAACCTAAAAAACTACACTAAGAAGCTACCAGAATTGGTAGGTAGTTTTGATAAGGAGTTGGATAAAAGATAAAATTATAATAGGTACTTTCTTCCTGTTCTAGCAGAAAACATATGAGATTAGCAAAAATAAGTCATAACAACAAAAATATTATAAATATCTAAAAGTAAATTTAACCAGAAAAGATAGATTTATAAAATGAAAGCTATAAAATATCATTGCAGCATTCCTGGACAGATAATTAAGTTCATGAATTCATCCTAGAAAAAGTGCTACATACCTCACTGCTGAATATCACTATGGTCACCTTTGAAGTTCACCCCTTGGGAAGCTGTGCACCTACACTTGCACCTAGTCCACTGTCCAAAGCACTTTTTCTGGGACAAGTTTGTGAACTTAATTGTCAGACTGTGTATGATAGCTCTGATGGCTATTCTAGAAAAAGAGTTCCAAAATTGCTTTGAAGGGCAGACACAGACTAGATTGTGTTGGTGCATGGCTTCCCAAGGGGACTACTTTGAAGATGACCTTAGTGATATTCAGCAATGAGGTAGGTAGCACTTTTTCTAGGATGAGTTTGCAAACTAAATTGTCAGACCTCATATAATACAAGACATAAGCAAATAGACACAGCACATTCCTATATGCAAAGGCTTAATGTAGTAAAAACATTAAAGCTTCCCAAACTATTTTGTATGTATTTTTTTCCCTTTTCTTTTTTGGAGGCAGAGTCTTGCTCTGTCACCCTGATAAAATGCAGTGGCATCGTCATAGCTCACAGCAACCTCAAACTCCTGGGCTCAAATGATCCTCCTGCCTCAGCCTCCTGAGTAGCTGAAACTATATGTCTGCCCCACTATACTTGGATAATTTTTCTGTTTTTAGTAGAGATGGGATCTCACTCTTGCTCAGGTTGGTCTCCATCTCCTGATCTCAAGCAATTCTCCGGCCTCAGCCTCCCAGAGTGCTCTGATTACAGCTGTGAGCCACTGTGCCAGCTCTAAACTATTATGTTAATGAAAGTACAATTCAATCAGAATCACAAATGTTTTGTTTTGTTGTAGGTTTCTTTTAGCGGGGAAGGGTAGTATTAATTTTGAAACTTGGCTCCGTGCCTCTAGCTCAGTGGCTAGGGCACCAGCCCCAAACACCAGAGCTGGGGTTTCGAACCCAGCCTGGGCCTGCCAAACAACAATATGACAACTACAACCAAAAAATAGCCTGAGAATGGTGCCTGTGGCTCAAGGAGCAGGGACCAGCCCCATATACAGGAGGTGATGGGTTCAAACTCAGCCCTGGCCAAAAACTGCAAAAAAAAAAAGAAAAGAAAAAAAACCTGGAGTGGTGGCAGGCACCTGTAGTCCCAGCTCCTTGGGAGGTTGAGGCAAGAGAATCACGTAACCCCAAGAGTTTGAGGTTGCTGTGAGCTGTGACATCAAAGTACTCTACTGGGGGTGACATAGTGGGACTCTGTCTCAAAAAAAAAAAATGAAACCTGACTTAATAATTTTAAACTTCAGAGAGTTCCTAGAAAATAAATTTGCAAGAAGAAAAATCCTTTGACATCAAACTAATTACAGAGACACAATAGAGTCCAGGTCAAGTTAAATATATTCGTAACCTTGTATGACAGAAGCAGCATTTAATTCAGTGGGTACAGGGCAGAGTGTTCCGTAAGTGGTGCCAGCTGACAGACAATGTTGAATTTTACCTGATTGTAGCAAATAGTGAAGGTTAAGAAATCTTACTCTTTGTAAGGGGAAAATGGTTTTTCTGGGAAATGGTTTACTGGAAAGAACCACCCTTGCCCTATGATTTAGAACTCACAGATGCCCCTTTGTTTACCTATGACAAGGCCAGACATAGACCCTCCAAATTCCCATTCTTTGCCTCATAAGTGCTAAGCTAAACTGCTTGTCCCCACTCACTAATGGGAGTGAAATATGTTTTAGCCAAACTTGACCCAGGCTTCTCTCTTTGCTCAGGCTCCTGAACTCTGCTTTCCTCCAAGCATGAATGCCAAAAATGTGGAATGTCCCCCCAACCCATCCACCCCCACCTCCTTCTTAGCTTCTTTTGAGAATGGGCTGACCACAGTGGGATGCTTTCCTGGCAGACCCCACTGGCCATTTCCCCTTGTTTCTGCAGCTTCCTTTCCACACATTCTGCTTACTTCCGCTTACCTCCTCCTCTCCCTAGACAAGAAAAGCCTTTTTCTATTGTTTCAGGAGCTTGCAGATTTCTGAGATGGGAGCTTTCTCCCTATTGCAACAATTTTTCTAATGAAAGTCTCACCCTAAGTCAGAATTGGTTTTTATTTGACACAGCAAAAACAAAGTTTGATCTTGATCTCATACGATACACCAGAGTCAATTCCATCTAGATTAAAGGTTTAAGTAAAAAAAATAAAATGTTAAAAACATTGAAATAAATGTTAAGACTATCTTTTTAGAACTATCTCGAATAGGGAAAGGGAACAGTACAAAATAGGATATATGTGTACAGAAGCCATAAAAGAAAGCTTAGACAACTCTGATCAGAGACTACATTTTTTTTTGAGATAGAGTCTCACTATGTCACCCTCGGTAGAGTGCTGTAGCATCACAGCTCACAGCAACCTCAGATTTTGGGGCTTAAGGATTCTCTTGCCTCGGCCTCCCAAGTAGCTGGGACTACAGACATCTGCCACAACGCTCCACTGTTTTTTGTTGTAGTTGTCATTGTTGTTTAGCAGGTCAGGGTTGGGTTCAAACCCTCCAGCCCTTGTTAATGTGGCTGGTGCCCTAACCACTGAGCAGGGAACTGAGCTGAGACTACATTTTTTAAATTACTGTCAATTATAAACTTTGGACTAAAGTCTAAATGAACTCCTAAACATCAGATTGCAAGTTTATCTCCACAGATGCAAACCAAGGAAGAAAGAGATAGGCTCTCACACTTCCGCCCACCCTGAAAAGATCACTACATAGACTGCTGCAGGAAGACGAGGCCCGGTGGAGAGAAAGAGCACCCAAACACCATGTTTATAAGAGGAAGGGCTTTATTTCAGCCAGTGGAGCAAATGGCATAGAATTCAAAATGGCCACACTCCCTGACTGGCTTGGTCTTTCCCTTTTTATCTCCAAAAAGTTCCAACCTATGGGTACCTTTCTCATTTGTCAGTTTGAATCAAGCGGGAGATGCTGTTCCAGCACCCATAGAACTATAGCATTTCACAGAAGCGGGAATTTCCAGATCCCAGGAAGTTAAGTCTACAAATTCCTAAGAGCTGAGTCGCCACGGAGAGGACTCTGCAGGTGTATCCTTGTGGTCTCCTTGAGAAGACCTCTGTTCTCCTAGACCTAACCTGTTCTGGGTATCCTCTCTCAAGACTATTTCTTCTCCCCCCCTTCCCTGAAGATTCATCTTACATACATTTTCTGAGCACCAAATAGATCATCACAAGAATACCATCAATTGCTTCAGTGCTTATCTCCTTGATGCCACCTTTTTCTGTGTACCCCCCTTTCTCTTCAAATGTGAAGTTTTAGCAGACACTTTGTTACCAGACAAAGAAGGCCCTGATGCCTGGCACTGGCAGCCAATATACAGAGATAGGGATAGGTCCACTGATCTTTATTATCAGAATGTCAGCAATTCTGGAGAAAAGTAAGAGTAGCCTCTCCAAGACTGTTCTGTTCTTCCATTTTCAAAATCACAGTTTTATACATAAAAGTTCAAGCAAAGACCACATTACTTCTGATTTTAAATAATAATCAGCACAACTCAGTGACCTATTACAATATTTCCAATTCAAAAGTTGATTTCCGGCTCGGCGCCTATAGCTCAACCGGCTAAGGCGCCAGCCACGTACACCTAAGGTGGCGGGTTCAAATCCCCAGCCCGGACCCGCCAAACAACAATGATG
>NW_003852548.1:1424788-1427005 GCF_000181295.1 Otolemur garnettii | reverse complement strand
TCGCTTGAGCCCAGGAGTTGGAGGTTGCTGTGAGCTGTGATGTCACAGCACTCTACCCATGGCGACAGCTTGAGGCTCTGTCTCAAAAAAATAAAAAATAAATAAATGAAAACTTCCCAAGTATCACCGAAGATTTTGACATACTCCTTTCAGAGGGATATCTGTCCCCTGGTTGCCTCAACTCAAATTGAGCTTCTCCAAGCCACATTGTGATGAAACTATCTAAAGTCAAGACAAAAGAAAAGATTTTGCAAGCTACCAGGAGGAAGCGCCAACTGACCTACAGGGGCAAATCTATCAGGGTGATCACAGACTTCTCTAATGAAACTTTTCAAGCCAGAAGACAATGGTCATCTATCTTTAATCTACTTAAACAGAACAATTCCCATCTCAGAATTCTATATCCCACTAACTTAAGCTTTAAAATTGACAAAGAAATCAAATCTTTTATTGATATGCAAACATTGAGGAAATTTGCCACAAGACTAGCTTTACAGGATATATTTCAACCTGTTTTACACACTGACCATCACAATGGACCTTCAGCAAAGTAAACACCCAGAAATTAAAGGACAGAATCTAGTTTCCACAATGATGCAAAAGATAAAACTAAACAATGGACTTTCACATAAAAAGATGAATAGAACGCTACCACACTTATCAATTATCTCAATAAACATCAATGGCTTGAATTCCCTGCTGAAGAGACATAGATTGGCTGATTGGATTAAAAAACACAAGCCATCTACTTGCTGCCTGCAGGAGCACCTCATATCAAAAGACAAATTAAAACCTACAGTTAAGGGTTGGCAGTTAATTTTTCAGGCAAACAGAACTCAGAAGAAAAGAGGGGTTATGGGCAGCGCCTGTGGCTCAAGGAGTAGGGTGCTGGCCCCATATGCCGGAGGCGGCAGGTTCAAACCCAGCCCTGGCCAAAAGAAAAAAAAAAAGCTGCAAGAAAAAGAACACACTCAAGAAAAACTTTGTTAAAGGAATAATCTCATGGAAAAGAGGGGTTGCAATCTTATTTTCAGATACATGTGGATTTAAAGCAACCAAAGTCAAAAAAGACAATTATGGTCACTTCATATTGGTCAAGGGAAAATTACAACAAGAAGACATTTCAATTTTAAATATTTATGCACCCAATTTAAATGCTTCCAGATTCTTGAAACAGACCTTAATCAGTCTGAGCAATATGACATCCTATAACAACATAATAACAGGGGACTTTAACACCCCTCTTTCAGAGCTGGACAGATTCTCTAAACAGGAATTAAACAAAGATATTGGAGATTTAAATGAGATCCTAGAGGGCGATGCCTGTGGCTCAAAGGAGTAGGGCGCTGGCCCCATATGCTAGAGGTGGTGGGTTCAAACCCAGCCATTTCAAACTGAAAAAAAAAGTGAGATCCTAGAACAGCTGTGCTTGATAGACGTATATAGAACACTCCATCCCAAAGATAAAGAATATACATTCTTCTCATCGTCCCATGGAACATTCTCCAAAATCGATCATATCCTAGGACACAAAACAAACCTCAACAGAATCAAAAGAATTGAAAACCTACCTTGCATCTTCTCAGATCACAAGGCACTAAAGGTGGAACTCAACTGCAACAACATGTTCAACCTAACACAAAGGCATGGTAGTTAAACAACCTTATGCTGAATGACAGTTGGGTGCAGGAAGAAATAAAAAAGGAAATTATTAACTTCCTTAAGCATAACAACAAGGAAGGCACAAGCTACCAAAACCTATGGGATACAAAAGCAGTCCTGAGAGGAAAACTTATCACTTTAGACGCCTACATTCGAAAAACAGAAAGAGAGGGTATCAACAAACTCACAGGCCATCTGATGGAATTAGAAAAATAAGAACAATCTAAGCCTAAATCCAGCAGAAGAAAAAAAAAAATCCAAAATTAAATCAGAGATTAATGAAATTGAAAACAAAAGAATCATTCAGAAAATTCACGAAACAAGGAGTTGGTTTTTTGAAAAAATAAAAAAAATAGATAAACCTTTGACCAGACTAACTAGAAATAAAAAAGTAAAATCTCCAGTAACCTCAATCAGAAATGATAAAAGGGAAATAACAGATGCCATAAAGATACAAGAGATAGGCTCGGCGCCTATAGCTCAACCGGCTAAGGCGCCAGCCACGTACACCTAGGGTGGCGGGTTCAAATCCCCAGCCCGGACCCGCCAAACAAC
>NW_003852548.1:1421824-1424604 GCF_000181295.1 Otolemur garnettii | reverse complement strand
AAAAAAAAAAAAAAAAAGATACAAGAGATAATCTCTGAATACTACCAGAAACTTTATGCCCAGAAATTTGACAATGTGAAGGAAATGGATCAATATTTGGAATCACACCCTCTCCCTAGACTTAGCCCAGATGAAATAGATCTCCTGAACAGACAATTCTCAAGCAATGAGATCAAAGAAACAATAAAAAATCTCCCAACAACAAAAATGTCCTGGTCCGGAAGGTTTTACACCAGAATTCTATCAAACCTTCAAAGAAGAGCTTATCCCTATATGCAGAAATCATTCCAAAAAATTGAGGAGGAAGGAATGTTCTCCAAAACATTCTATGAAGCAAACATCACTCTGATACCAAAACCAGGAAAAGACCCAACTATAAAGGAGAATTTCAGGGCAGTGTCTGTGGCTCAAAGGAGTAGGGTGCCGGCCCCATATGCTGGAGGTGTCGGGTTCAAACCCAGCCCCGGTCAAAAACTGCAAAAAAAAGAGAATTTCAGACCAATTTCAGTAATGAATATTGATACAAAAATTCTCAACAAAATCCTAGCCAATAGATTACAACTTATTATCAAAAACCCTCTTCTTCACCTTTAAGCTCCCTTTTAACTCACCTCAAGCCCCTATAGCTCTATGCCAACCTAAACCAAAACACCTCAGCTTCTTCTGTAATACTGCTTGGCCTATGTATAAACTAGACAATGGCTCACAATGGCCTGAAAATGGTACCTTTGACCTTTCAGTCCTCACTGACCTTGACAGTTACTGTTGAGGACGGGGCAAGTGGTTGGAAATCCCCTACATCCAGGCCTTCCTCTTCCTCCAAAACGTTCGTTCTCTGTGTTTGTCTTGGGAACCCTCTCAAATTTTCCTTGCATGGGCCAAACCCGCCCTCCCCGAGCTCCCTGAATCTTCATTGTCTTCCTTCAACCCAGCAGACAACCCTCCCACTTCTGCCTCTCCACAACCCCCCCAACCTCCTCCATACCCACAGATTTTGACCCATACCCCTCTGTATCCCCCCCCCTTTAGCAGCATGTGGGCAAAAAGGAAAAGATGGAGTCTCTGGGTGGCAGGAAAGAAAACAAGGCAGACCTGGGCAGGGAAGGAAACATGGTGGACCCAACTTCCCCACCTCATATTAGATCTGGCCACACCTTTGGAGCTTCCATTTTTGGACCACCACAACCTCTATATGCCCTCTAAGAAGTTGTGGGAATGGAAGGTATTGTCAGGGTTCACATCCCCTTTTCTCTTTCAGACCTGTCCCACCATAAGTCAGAAATTAGGTTTGTTCGCCACAGATCCCACAGAATACTCTCAAGAATTTAGATATCTAACCTAATCATATGATCTGACCTGGCATGGTTTATATGTCCTCACTCACCCTAACTTTGGAAGAGAGAGAGTCTGGGCCCAGGTTCATGCCAAAGATCTACAGAAGATCTGTAGATCCTATAGACCAAACCCTGCCGGAAGGCGCAAGGGCTGTCCCCCAGGAAGACTCCAATTGGAATCACCAAACTAATGCTCCTGCGGTCCACCTCTGTAACCAAATGGTCCAGTGTCTCTTAGAAGGACTAAAGAAAGCTGACCATAGGCCATCAGTTATGACAAATTAAAAGAAATAACTCAGAAACAGGATGAAAATCCTGCCCATCTTAACAAAGCCCTCCAGCGGTATTCCACCCTACTGTTGGAGAGCAAAGAGGACAGACTCATTATCAACATGCATTTTATCTCAGTCTGCACCCAATATCCATAAAAAGCTCCAAAAATCCCCCCAGGGCCCTCAGACCCCTCACTGAGATCTCATTGACCTGGCCTTCAAAGTTTCCAATAACTGAGAAGAGGCCTCTAAGTGACAGCGTTTCTCAGAGATCCAGTTATTGGCTTCTGCCATTAGACAAACCCCAGCGACTTCTTAAAATTCCTCTGGGCAGTCCAAAAAAAAAAAAAGAAAAGAAAATCTTCCCTGGGACTGTGTTTCAAGTGCAGTAAACTAGACACTAGGCAAAACAATGTCCAAATCCAAACCCTTCCCCCAAGCTGGGTCCAGCCTGCGGAGGTCCTCACTGGAAGTCTGACTGCCCAGGTCCTTCTGAGGCTCTGGTTTACAGTCACTCCCAGGACCTGGCTGAATTCCTCAACCTTTTGGGCTTAGCCACATAAGAATGAGAGTTCCTGGAGAATCAGCAGGCCCCTTGGATGATCACAAGAACTGAGCTCTGGGTATTTTTGCTACTTGAAGGTAAGCCAGTCTTTTTTCTAATAGATACAGGGGCCACCGTCTCCACCTTGGCAATTATAAAGGTCCTTTAAAACAGAGATCTCAGTGGTGTGTGGAAATTTACTGCACCCTCATGTTACTCCACCCTTGTGGTGCTCACTCTCTGGGCACTCTTTCTCACATTCATTCCTTATTATTCCTTCATGCAGCATCCCCCTACTAGGTAGAGATAGCCTCTCAAGAATACAAGCATCCCTGACAATTCCCACTGGCTCCCATTTCTCACTACCCATCCTGCTTCTCTCCAACCCATTCCCATACAACCCCTCCATTTTCTCAATCCAACCTCCCTGTAGATCCCATTGTGTGGGATACTTCTCTTTCTTCTATGGCCTCCTGCCATGCACCCATTCTCATTGCTCTCTGACCTCAACATTCATATCCTTCCCTTAAACAATATCCAATTCCCAGGGCAGCCCTCAGGGGAGTTAAACCACTCAGCCTCAAACTCCTGTCAGCTGGTATTCTTTTTATTTATTTATTTTTTTTTTTT
>NW_003852548.1:1415557-1421225 GCF_000181295.1 Otolemur garnettii | reverse complement strand
CGGGGATTTGAACCCGCCACCTTAGGTGTACGTGGCTGGCGCCTTAGCCAATTGAGCCACAGGCGCCGAGCCAACTTACAGGCTTTTAATGAAA
The DNA here is from genome assembly GCF_000181295.1 of Otolemur garnettii. Classification (NCBI taxonomy): domain Eukaryota; kingdom Metazoa; phylum Chordata; class Mammalia; order Primates; family Galagidae; genus Otolemur; species Otolemur garnettii. Next base: position 1,421,131 of record NW_003852548.1, on the reverse strand, counting down.
TTGTTCAGCCTATTCACCCAGTAGTTCCTAATCCTATACTCTCCTATCTACCATTCCTTCCAACACCTCCCAATACATAATTTTAGATCTCAAAGACATCTTCTTTACCATCCCCATCCATGAGTTCTCCCAACCCCTCTTTGCCTTCATCTGGACCAACTCTGATTCCTCTACCAGCCAAGAGCTCACCTGGACAGTTCTCCCACAAGGATTTAGAGCCAGTCCTCATAACTTTGGTCAGGCACTTCAGGCTGACCTTCAGCAGCTAACTTTACCAAAAAAAATCCACAGTTCTTCAGTATGTAGATGATCTTCTCTTATGCAGCCCCTCCCCCATTGTCTCCTGGCAAGACAGCATTCACTTACTCTCCTTCCTCACTACCAAAGGGTACAGAGTGTCCCCTTCCAAAGCCCAGTTAACCTCTCCCTTTGTCCGATACCTCGGCATTCTCTTACAGGAATGAGAAAAACTACTGCATTCCGGCTATCTCCTCTTTACCCGTTGCTCAAACAAAAAATGACCTCCTCTCCTTCCTAGGGGTTCTAGGGTATTTTGGAGCCTGGATTCCCAATTTTGCGATCTTGGCTAAACCTCTATACACCACTGCTAAAGGTTTCCCAACCCACCTCCTAGACCCACACCAGCTTTGGTCAAGTTCTTTCCTCTCCCTACAATCCTCTCTGTCCCGAGCACTCTCCATCCATCTCCCTGATCCCTGCTATCCACTTTACCTCTCAGTGTCAGAAGGCCAGGGTTGTGCAGTAGGGATCCTAACAGAAAAACCTCATGATAATCACCTCCCTATAGCATTCCTCTCAAAACAAATATAATTCATAGCCCTAGGCTGGCCCCTTTGCCTCTGAGCAGTGGCAGCCACATCCCTCCTTTTCCTAGAGGCCCAGAAACTTACCCGTCATGCCCCCACATATCTACTTACCCCTCGTGACATTCCATCTCTTTTAAAACACCAACACTTATCATCTTTAATCTCAGCACCTCACTTACTCCAGCTCCTAACCCTCCTTTATAGAAAACCCAGACCTTCACTTTCTCCCTGGCCCAGCATATAATCCCTCATCTCCATTAGCTGCCCTCCACTCACATAACCCTTACACTTCCCAGAACTCATTCCATGATGGCTGCCCTTTAATTGTAGTAACACTACATCCTTTTCCCAACATCTCCCTCTTTCCCTTACCTAAGCCTGAAGACATCTGGTTTATCGATGGAAGTTCTTCTAAGCCCACTGCTTACTTCATTGCCAAGGCAGGCTTTGCTATTATGTCTTCTTCCTGCATTATCGTTTCTATTACTCTGCCCCCACACCTCCTCACAACCGGTAGAACTCTTAGCCCTCACTAAAGCCTTACAACTTGCATGAGGCCACTCCATTAACATATACACAGATTCTAAGTATAGTTTCCACATAATCCATCACCACGTAGCCATAGGCAAGAAAGAGGATTCATCACTACCTAAAGCTCCTCTATTATCAATATCACACTCATTAAAAACCTCCTAAATGCAGCCACACTCCCAAAGGAAGTAGCCATCATCCACTGTAAAAGCCACCAAAATAAAACAGATCCAATTTCCAAAGGCAACCACAAAGCTGATATAGAAGCCAAATGAGTAGTTCAGCACCCTCACACACCTCCACCGCAGAAGGCCAGTACTTGTCCTTCAATAAATTCTCTCCAGTATATACATCTGAGGAATAGGACAACTACCAGCATCTTCCCACATGAGGAGGATAGTTCCTTCAACAGGGAAAATTTATTCTTCCTTCCTCTCAAGCACAAAATGTCCTCTCTTCCCTCCACAATAGTCTTCACGTTGGCTTCAAGCCTCTTTACATAGTCTTTCTCTGCTCTTTTCTCACCCATGACTATCTTCCCTTTTATTTATTTATTTTTTGAGACCGAGTCTCACTATGTCACCCTTGATAGAGTGCCGTGTTGTCACAGCTCACAGCAACCTCCAACTCTTGGGCTTAAGCAATTCTCTTGCCATAGCCTCCCAAGTAGCTGTGACTACAGGTGCCTGCCACAATGCCCAGCTACTTTTTGTTGCAGTTGTCACTGTTGTTTAGCTGGGCCAGGCCAGGGTCGAACCAGCCACCCTCAGTGTAAGTGGCCACCGCTGCAACCACTGTGCTACAGGTGCTGAGCTATCTTCCCTTTTAAAACAGATAACCCAGGCTCGGCACCTGTGGCTCAAGTGGCTAAGGTGCCAACCACATACACCTAAGGTGGCGGGTTCGAATCCCCAGCCCGGGCCCGCCAAACAACAATGATGGCTGCAACCAAAAAATGGCCAGGCGTTGTGGCGGGCGCCTGTGGTCCCCGCTACTTGGGAGGCTGAGGCAGGAGACTCGCTTGAGCCCAGGAGTTGGAGGTTGCTGTGAGCGTGATGCCTTGGCACTCTACCCAGGGGGATAGCTTGAGGCTCCGTCTCAAAAAAAAAGAAAATATAAACTTCTAGTTTGGGTTGATACCATCTCAGGATGGGTTGAAGCCTTTTCCACAAAAGGCAGAAAAACCCATGAAGTTGTCTCCACCCTCCTTCACAACATTATTCTTAGATTCAACCTCCCCAGCTCCATTCAGAGCCACAAGGGCCCAGCTTTCATTAGCCAGATCACCTCCCAAGCCCTAGGAATTCAGTGGCACTTACATGTGACTTACAGGCCCCAATCATCAGGGAAAGTGGAACAAATGTACATCCTTAACATCTCACCAAATTAGTAGTCCAACACAAACAAGATTGGATTTAACTCCTCCCCATCACTTTACTCCACATTTGTTTTACTCTCGAAAACCCCTCTTTTACAGCCCTTTTGAAATAATGTATGGCAGAACTATTATTCTGGGCCTGGGACCCCCTCCAGATTCTATCATAGGAAACTATTTTCTCATCCTCCAGGAAATCAAAGACAAACTTACAAAAATAATAAACCAACTCCTACCCCAACCCTCACCAGAAAAAGTCAGAGACCAACTGGCAGGACAAGTTTTCCTCAATCTCCCTTATCCCACAGGACACTATTCCCTCACTGGATGGGCTCTCACACAGATCTCTACAGCACCCCCACAGCTGTCTGACTCTTGGACCCCCCAGTCTGGATCCGCCAATCCTGAATAAAGCTGTTTCCTATAGAAAAACTTCCAACACTAGAAGACCCCCACTGGAAATCGCAAATACTATCCCCCACCATCTTAAAACTCACCAGCATCCCCGAAGGATCCACTTCTCCATAAACATGTAACATTCCTTCCTGATTCTTCCCTTCTCTCCATGACTTTTCTCAAGATGCCTGGCTACTTTGACACATTCAAAACTGGGATGACCTCTTTGAAGCCTTTAAAGGTCTGTGGCTACAAGGCACTTCCAAGACTTTCCCCCGGAGGAAACCCAATTTTTCCTCTTCCTACTTCTTTTCCTTCTGGCTACCCCTCCTGTCAATCCTGCCCCTTCTCCCCTCCCTATTGACCCTGATTGAATGCAGAGGTTGTTTTGCTACCTGATCTTCGTATATCCATGAATACCTCACCAACCCTCATTCCCATGTTGTCAACTATGCCTGATTCTTACCTCAGACCCCCTTATTCGCTAGCTACACTTACATGCCAGCATGCTGTAATGATGTTACCAAAGCCTCTGAATGTCCTTATGGAGGAAAGAGGTACTAGACTGGCAAAATAACCCACGCTGGATGTCCTGGAGGTGGAGTTGGGACTATTGTCTGCTGGACATACCTGACACATCAGATGGAGGAGGAGTTCAGGACATAGTACGTTAGCAAGAAACAAACAAACAAAAATCATTAAAAACTCTCTTCCAGGGCGGCACCTGTGGCTCAAAGGAGTCAGGCGCCAGGCCCATGTACCGGAGGTGGTGAGTTCAAACCTGGCCCCAGACAAAAATGACAAAAAAAAAAAAAAAAAAAAAAAAAACCTCTCGTCCAGTTTAACCTCCTCACCCTATAAAGGATTAGACCTTGCTGTTCTGCAAGACCTACAACAACAGTCTCTAATTCCTCAGCTTTTAAACACCTCCTTCTCAGTTGCCTTGAACTCTTCCTCTCTCCTCAGGATGCTGGGTGTGCCTTTCTCTATAACAAAATCTTTTTAATCCCACACCCGTATCTGACCCATATAACTCTTCTATTCTGGCAGAAAATAGCAAAGCTCTGTTTGGCCCCATAGCCACAGACTTTCCAGCCCTAGCCTCCCCCAATTTAACATGCTTCAATCTCACCAGTACAGGAGACTCTGTAGGCTTTATAAAACCTGATCTCTGCTCTCTCAAGTCAACTTTTCCCTTATCTGACTCCTCCTGTACCCCTCTGGGAATATTTTTCCTCTGTGGCTGCTCCATCTATTGGTGCCTGCACGCTAACCACGCTAACCATTCTGGTCTTTGCACCCAAGTTTTCCTCATCCCCCAAGTCTCTTTTGTGAATGACTCCACCCTAACTCAGGCCCTAATGCATCCTCCTACTTTCAGACAAAAAAAGAGGCATCATCCTCCCTGTACTCCTTGGAGCAGGCACAGTGTCTGGAATTGGCACCAGCATTGTAGGCATAAGTATATCAACCCACTTTTACCACAATCTCTCCCTAGAACTTGATGAAGACATGGGAAAAGTAGCGGACTCTTTAGTCACCCTACAATCCCAAATTAATTATTCAGTCTTAGATTTATGTACATCAGAAAAAGGAGGCACATGGGTATTTTTGGAAGAGGAATGTTGTTTCTTTGTGAACCAATAAGGAATAATCACAGGCAAAGTAAAAGAACTCCAAGAACAAATCAAATAGATCTTGAATCATCTAGTCCCTGGTCTTCATTCAATTCCTGGCCTTCTTGCTTATTTCCTATTTTAGGGCCACTAATTAAGACCTTTCTCATTCTCAGTTTCAGACCAGTAATCTTCCCACTCATCCTCTGATTTATTGACCAGGCAGTCATCTGAAAAACAGCCACTCATATCCTCACCCTACATGGATATCAACCAGTTCAGACTGAAGACCCAAGAGTGTTCCTGTAAACACCACTCCCTTCCCCCTCCCTCTGACCCTCAACCCCCTTGAAACAGTCAAAGAGATGCCATGCCCATCACCCCACCTCCTTAGACTAATTAGACTAGGATGACAGGGCCAAATTTAGGGACCTGCCCAGATGTCCTGTCCAAGAAAGAATGAGTGCATGAAAGTCCTGCCCAGGAAGGAATGAATGAGCCTATCCCTACCCCTCCAAACTTTTTTATTCCCAGCCACCTCACTGGCACCCGAGGGCCATGTTGCCTACACAGAACCTGGACTCCAATTCCTTTTGTTCATGTCTTGGAATAACCTCTCATTTTTGGTCCTTAACCTCTTAGAGACCAGCCTGAGCAACAGCCAGACCCCTCTATATCTAAAAATAGAAAAACTACCCAAGCTTTGTGGCGGGTCCCTCACCTGTAGTCCCAGCTATTGGGGAGGCTGAGGCAAGAGGATGGATCCCTTGAGCTCAAGAATTTGAGGCTGCTGTGAGCTATGAAGCCAGGGCAACAGAGTGGGGTGGAT
>NW_003852548.1:1413926-1415349 GCF_000181295.1 Otolemur garnettii | reverse complement strand
GCTATGAGCTGTGATGCCATGGCACTTTACCCAGAGGAATAGCTTGAGGCTCCGTCTCAAAAAAAAAAAAAAAAAAAAAGAAAAGAGGGGAGGGAAGGAGAGGAGGACCGAAAAGAAAAGAGAAACGATAAGAAAAAAGAACCAAAAATTGGACAAAGGATATGAAAATTTGCAAATTTGCAAAAGAGGAAATCTAAAAGGCCAACAAATAGAAAAAATAGCCTCAACTGCACAAGTACTGAGAAAAATGTAAATTAAAGCACTTAAAATAGTACTAGGCCTTAGAATGGCAAAAGTTAGAACATGGGGATCTGGCACCAGAGGGGATTTGCCTTAGTGAACTCATATTTTGGTGGCGGGACTGGGAAACATTACAATCTTTTAGGAGAAGGAATTTGGTACTTCTTTTTTTTTTTTTTTTTTTGAGACAGAGTTTCACTCGGTTACCTTGGAGCTGAGTGCTGTGGGGTCATAACTTACAGCAATCTCAAACTCCTGGGCTCAAGTGATCCTCTTGCCTCAGCCTCCTGAGTAGCTGCAACTACAGGCTCCTGCCACAAGCCACTAGTTTTTTCTATTTTTAATAGAGACCGGGGTGGGGGGTGGGAGCAGGGTGTCTCACTTTTGCTTAGGCTGGTCTTAAACTCCGGAGCTCAAGCAATCCACCAGCCTCGGCCTCCCAGAGTGCTAGGATGACAGGTATGAGCCACTGAGCCCGGCCTGGTACTTTAGTCTTAAGACAAGTTTCATCAATTTTCAGAGTCTACAATATTCAACCGACATTCTTGGGCCACAATGCAATCAAGTAGAAATTCCTGACATAAAGATTTTTTTGTTAGTTTAGGGAAAAGAAATACAGTGTCAGAAATTGTATCATTTTCTGCACTCCCTCTAAATTCCTTCTTTGAGTCGTTGATTCCTAAAACAGGGTGCGACGGACTGAGCTGGGTCTGATCGCGTACAGTTCCTTTGGACCGGATTCCCCCCCTGCTTCCCAAAGCTCAGCAAACGTGTCGCTGGCCCTGGGCCGCCTTTGTTCCTTCCCCTAGAAGACAACCCCGCTCCTCTCCGCATTCCGGGGAGACTGCGTCCGCGTGTTCTCCCAGGCGCAGCAGCCGCAGTAAAGCACCCAATCTCCTTTCCTTTGAGGATTTTTGCAAGTTCGACAAATAATTGAAAGGTCAGGGCTGCGCCTGTGGCTCAGTGAATGGGGCACTGGCCCCATACACTGGAGGTGGCGGGTTCAAACCCAGCCCCAGCCAAAAAAAAAATAATAATAATAAAAGGTCAAAGGGAGGGAAAAGTTACAATTAGCAATTCATACAGAATCAATGCAAATCAAACAAATCCAAATTAATACAACAAACCAAAACTTGGATCTTCAGAAGAAAACTTTAGCCTTAATTCTTTTTTTTTTTTTTTT
>NW_003852548.1:1411805-1413858 GCF_000181295.1 Otolemur garnettii | reverse complement strand
CTCCTGGGCTCAAGCGAGTCTCCTGCCTCAGCCTCTCAAGTAGCTGGGACCACAGGCGCCCGCCACAACGCCTGGCTATTTTTTGTTTGCAGCCGTCATTGTTGTTTTTGGCAGGCCCAGGCTGGATTCGAACTAGCCACCTCAGGTGTGTGTGGCCGACGCCTTAGCCACTTGAGCCACAGACGCCAAGCCGCCTTAATTCTTATATACGGAAATCAGAAAGGCTAATGATGACTGGTTTTTGAAAGCCAGCCAAGATGCCACACTACTGAGGTCTCTCCCCCTCTCTCTCCCACACACACTCCATGACTCCCTATACAGATCCACGGTCCCTGGCTCGGAATCACCTCAACCCCGGCGCCCACAGAGGTTAAACTCTCGCTGCTAGCGACTTCCGCTTCCTGGCCTAAGTCTCTCGCGCACGGACCCCCCTCTCCCCCCGCAGCGACTACACAGGTTCGGTGACAGCCGAGACCCCAGGCATTTCCCTGCCGCCGACCGGTCCCTTCTGCGACCCAGGTCGGAGCTTTCAACAGAGGGAGACTCCAGGTGGGCTCAGAATGGCGCTGGCGCCGGGTCTCTGGCTACCGCGGGAGAGCGGTCGCTGCGTCCCCGGAGGAGTGCGGCGTGGGGCGGGGGCGGGCCGGTCTCTGCTAGGCAGAGGGTCCCCAGGGGAGACGGCCTGAAGCCGGGCCACTTAGAGGGCTGAGCAGGCTAAGCGCCCCGCCTTCCAGGGTCTCGGCGGTGACTAACTCCTGGAGGCGGCGGCCACCGGCCGTGCTTAGGCCACTGGGAAATCCCACTGGGCAACATCGAGTAGCGGGTCGCGGGCTCCGCAGTAGAAATGACCCCTCACTCAAGATGGCGGCTCCCGTAAAGACCCTCCCAAGGGGACAGCCATGTTCCTTGCCTGACAAAGTCACTAAAGAAAACTGGAAAGTCCGCCTCCTCTCGGGCTCACAAGCACACGCACGCACCGACACGGTGTACGCGCCCCGGGATCCCTCGCGGGCGAGCGGCGCTTCCTGCTGACGCTGGGCATGTGCTCATCTAGTCCAGACGCGCCAGGGTCTCCAGAGAAGGTTGCAGGACTTAAAGCTCGGGAAGTTTAACTTAAGACGGATTTAGGACCAGGCCAGGTAAATACAGAAGTAAATTATGGGAGTGTTATGACAGCGATTTTGTACTCAGTGGTGGTGCTCAGTAGGGTGAGTTGATGGGGCTTCTCCGTGGCCACTTACAGGGAAGTGCGGAGAGTGAGTGATGGATTTGTGGGTGAGTGATGGGGTCGGTGGGGAAAGTAATGGGGACGCTGGAATGTGATGGGGCCCACAGGGTCTTGGGGAGGGGGGTCTGTGGGTTAATGATGCAGGGTCTCTAGGATGAAGGTTGAGGAGTCCATGGGGTAATTTGGGTCTGCAGGGTGAATAGGGGAGGTTTGTGAGGTGTGGGATGAGCTTTACTGGGTGGGTGGCCAAGGTTTCTGTGGGGTGAGTGATGCATTTATTTGGGACTAGTGAAGAGGGGCTGTGGAATCACATGTACAGCTTCTTGTGGTCAGTGATAGGTGGTCTTTAGGTCTGGGATAAGCTTGTTAGAAAAATCGTTTGACTTTGTCGGTCTGGTCTTCCGATATCTTTGTTTTCTTTATCATTAATTTCTCCTTCTGATTTTGTTATTTTTTGTTGGGGGGGCAGTTTCTTTTGTTCTCATTTTTCTTCCTAAATTCAGTGTTTATCTCATCACTATTCAATCATTTTCTTTTATAGTATAAGCATTAAGGTTTTGAATTTTTCTCTAAGAACGCTTTAGCACCGTGTCACAAGTTTTTATATGCAGCATTTGCACTATAGTTTACTTCTAAATGTTTTCTAATGTCTGCTTTGACTTTTTCTCTAATTCCTGAGTTATTTAGATATGAGATTTTGATTTCCAAAAAACATTGACATTTTTGTTACTGATTTTTTTTTTTTTTTTTTTTTGAGACAGAGCCTCAAGCTGTCCCCCTGGGTAGAGTGCTGTGGCATTACAGCTCACAGCAACCTCCAACTCC
>NW_003852548.1:1403668-1411033 GCF_000181295.1 Otolemur garnettii | reverse complement strand
ACTCCTGGGCTCAAGCGAGTCTCCTGCCTCCGCCTCCCAAGTTGCTGGGACCACAGATGACTGCCACAATGCCTGGCTATTTTTTTTTTTTTTTTGGTTGCAGCCATCATTGTTGTTTGGCCAGCCCGGGCTGGATTCGAACCTGCCACCTTAGGTGTATGTGGCTGGTGCCTTAGGCACTTGAGCCACGGCCCCGAGCCTAGTTTATTTATTTTTGAGACCAGATCTCACACTGTCACCTGGGCGTCATCATAACTCACTGCTACCTTAAACTTCTAGGCTCAAGTTATCCTTTTGTCTCAGCCATGGTATGCCTGGGTAACTTTTAAATGTTTGTAGCGATGTTGGTCTTACTGTGTTGCTCAAGCTGGTTTTGAACTCCCGGCCTCAAGAGACCCTCCCAACTTGGCCCCCTAATGTGTTAAGATTACAGGCATGAGCCACCATGCCTGGCCTTAAATTTATTTTAATATATATTTTTTAATTTTTAAAATTTAATGTTAATCCAGCTGGAATTTATTCTGGTGTGTGGGAAGAGATGAGATCAGTTTGTATTTTCCATTTGAATAGACAGTTTGCAAGCACCAATCATTAAATGAATACCCTTTTCTAAATTAAATGCCACTTGGTCACAACAATCCCTAAATGTATATTGTTTTATTTCTGGACTCTATTTGTTCTTCTGATATATTTATCTATTCTCTTTTAAAACTTTTATTAACTTTAGAAATAGTTTTAATATCAAATAGTACTTGTTTTGCACATTGTTCTTTTTTTATGTTTTCTTTCTTATTCTCAAGCATTTATTCATCCATGTGACTGTTAAAACCATTTTATCTCATTTTAAATATAACCATTAAAAATTACAATATTTGGGACTCGGAGCCTGTAGCACAGTGATTACAGCATCAGTCACATACACCAAGGCTGGCAGGTTCAAAACCGGCCCCAGCTAGCTAAACAGACAATGACAACTGCAATGAAAAAATAGCCTGGCGTTGTGGTGGGTGCCTGTAGCCCCAGTTACTTGGGAGGCTGAGGCAAGAGAATTGCTTAAGCCCAAGAGTTTGAGGTTGCTGTGAGCTGTGATGCCATAGTACTCTACCGAGGGCAACATAGTGAGATTCTGTCTCAAAAAAAAAAAATTACAATATTTGATAGTTTTCTTGTTATAGGTCCAGTGCCTTTTTTTGAAAGTTCATCCTTAGATATTTTGTCTGTGCTTTTGTCATCACTGTGAATAGCAGTGGTGGTCTGCTATTTTTTCTTACAATATGATTGGAAACTGTAAATGACTCGAATAGACCTTCTAATATTTGAATTTTATTGAAATCTATTGATATTTGAATTTTATTTCTTATCCAATCCAGTTATCAAATTCTCATATAAATTTCAGTTGCTTTTTATAGTCTCTTAGATATCATATTACATCCAATTAAAAATGATACTCTCTCTTCCTTTCAAATATTTATTCTGATCACTCATCTTCTATTGCATTAGCTAGAGCTTTTGTAAAAATGTCGAGTGATACTTGATAGAAAGTATTGCTATCTTGTTGCCAATGTTAATGAATATAACTTGGACTTTTCTATTAAAAGTGAAAGCTGTTTATTTATTCATCCATCCATTCAACACTTATTGAGTACCTACCCTTTGCCAGATACTGAGTTTGGAATCCTGCTTAGCTGCTTACTAGCTATGATTTTTTTCCTAACAACTTTATTGATATAATTCACCTACCATAAAATTTATCCACTTAAAGTTCAGTAGTTTTTCAGAATTGTGCAACCATCACCACAATATCGTTTTAGAATATTTCATCACCCCCAAATGAAACCTTGTACCCATTAGCAGTCATTCCTCAGTCCCACCCCTCACCTCTAGCCATAAGCAACCACTCATTTACTTCCTATCTCTATAGACTTGTCTATTCTAGTAGATATTTTATATAAATGGAATTGTAAAATATGTGGGGATTATTTTTACTGCCTTTTTTTTTTTTTTTTTTTTTGGAGAGCAGGCTGTAAGACTGGCAGGGCCCTCCCAGCCTGGGGAGCATTCAGAGAATGAGCCCCCAACTGCTTCTCCATTCCCAAAACAACCATATTCCTTTCTTCATGCACTCTCTGCCAGAAGTCACGTAGCCCTTTCTTTGTCTATTTAATTATGCAGAGATCCTGGAGATCTCTCCCTTCTTTCTCCTTGTCATACGCTAACAAAGTTGAGCCCACTAAGTCACATTGTTCTTAACCTTTGTTTTGGTAACTACTCAGAGATCCTCGTGACCTTTCCCTTCTTACTTCTTGTCATATGTTAGAGAAGTTGAGTAGAAACCGTTAACAAGATGATTTGTCTCTATTGGAGTCATTTACAGTTTCCAATCATATTGGAAGACCCAAAATATGTCTTTTGTTTATGCTACTTCCCTGTAGAGAACCCTGTACAGATACTATAAAATAAAGCTGATTGTGTGCTTTGGGGCTGGCCGCAGCCATTAGCTCAGTCAGCCCTCCTGATCTCATCCTTTATTTCCGCGTCTTCTCTTGTGTCGTATTTTCCTCTTTCCCCACCAATTCCACTCTGGTTCACGCCACTTTGCCATGCTGGTTCACGACATTTTTTCACTTAACATAATGTTTTCAAGGTGCATCCATGTTATAGCATGTATCAGAACTTCATTCATTTTTATTAACTTTTTATTGTGGTAAGAACACTTAACATGAGATCTACCCTTTCAACTTTTTTTTTTTTTTGAGACACAGTCTCGACTATGTTGCCCTAGGTAGAGTGGGTAGCTGGGGCTATAGGTGCCATGCATGACTGGTTTTTCTATTTTTAGTAGAGACAGGGTCTTACTCTTGCTCAGCCTGATCTTGAACTCCTGAACTGAAGCAATACACCCACTTCAGCCTCCAAGAGTGTTAGGATTACAGGCATGAGCCACCACAGGCACACAGTGTTCAATGATTTTGTAAGCACACAATAATGTTAATTGTAGGCATAATGTTTTGGTTTTTTTCTTTTGAGACAGAGCCTCAAGTTGTCACCCTGGGTAGAGTGCCATGGCATCACAGCTCACAGCAACCTCCAACTCCTGGGCTCAAGCGAGTCTCCTGCCTCCACCTCCCAAGTAGCTGGGATTACAGGCGCCTGCCACAACGCCCGGCTATTTTTCGGTTGCAGCCGTCATTGTTGTTTGGTGGACCCAGGCTGGATTTGAACCCGCCAGCTCAGGTGTATGTGGCTGGCGCCGAGCCTCTGTAGGCATAATGTAACAGCAAATCTTTAGAACCTATTTGTCTTGTATACCTGAAACTTTATACCCATTGAATTGCAACTTCCCATTTCCCCCTTCTCTCAGCACCTGACAACCACCTTTTTACTGTTTCTGAGTTTAACTATTTTAGAAGTACTTTGTTCCTTCTTATTACTGAATAGTATTTTATTCTGTGGATATACCACATTTTGTTCATACATTCATCAGCTGATGCACATTTGGGTTGTTTCTACTTTTTAGCTATTGTGAATAATGCTACTCTGAGTATTTGTGTACAAGTTTTTCCATGGACATAGATTTTCACTTCTCTTGGTTGGATACCCAAGAGTAGAATTGCTGGTGTAAGGGAGTGAGGTAGAATTTTACTTCTCCCCTTTTAGGGTTTTGTTTTGGCTTGGCCTGAGAATTAAATTGATAGAAAACAGATCAACAGAGAAGATCATACAAAATTTATTTAATATAGTACAAGTTTTATGTGGCACAGGAGCCTTGATAAAGAAATGAGGAACCAGCTGGGAGAGGTGGTTCACCCCTGTAATGCACTTTGGGAGGCCAAGGTGGGTGGAGTGCTTTAACTCAGGAGTTTGAGACCAGTCTGAGCAAGAGTGAGACCTCCCATCTCTAAAAATAGATGGGCATTGTGGCAGGCACCTGTAATCTCAGCTACTTGGGAGGCTGAGGCAAAATGATTGCTTGAGCCGAAGAGTTTGAGGTTGCTGTGAGCTATGATGTCACGGCACTCTTCTGAGGGTGACAAAATGAGACTCTTGTCTCCAACAAGGAAAACTAGTCAAGCATTGTGGTGGGTGCCTGTATTCCCAGGTACTACTTGGGAGGCTGAGGCGAGAGGATCACTTGAGCCCAGGAGTTTGAGGTTGCTGTGAGCTATGGCCATGGGTACTCTAGCCTGGAGCAACAGAGTGAGACTCTATCTCAAAAAAAGAAAAAAAAAAGAAATGAAAACTCAAAGAATTAGTTAGAGTCAATCAATTATATAGTGGATTGGATAAAGAATAATAAATTGTGAACAAGCAACTAAATTATATAGGGAAGTTTAAAACATAAGGGTTATTTTTAAAAGGTTTGTACAGAATTCTCTTTGTCTCTACTTCTCTTCCTTGATAGTAAAAATGTTACTTTCTTTCCAGTAGAGGGAAGGCATCTTTCAGATGGGAATGTCATCATCTGCTTTTAAGAAACAGAAGGAAGGTCAGTATGATCTTCTTGCACCTGCTGTTTTTCAAGTGCCTTTAACTCAAAATAGTCAATATGCCAGAGTGGTATATTTTTAACTCCTTCATTGGATCATGTTTAACATTTTGAAGAATTGCCAAACTGTTTTCCAAAAATGGCTGTGTCACTTTATACCCCAGCAATATATAAAGGTTCCAATTTGTCACTTCCTTACTAGCATGTCCTCTGTCTTTTTTTATTCTAGATTTCCTAGGAGGTGTGAAACAGTATCTCATTGTGGGTTTGTTTTTTTTTTTGGAGACAGGGTCTTTCACTCTGTCCCCTGGGCTAGAGTACAGTGGCATGAGCATAGCTCACTGCAAACTCAGACTCCTGGGCTCAAGTGATCCTCCTGCCTCAGCCTGCTGAGTAGCTGGGCCTACAAGTGTTCACCACCATACCCAGCTAATTTTTCTATTTTTTTTTTTTTTTTTGTAGAGACAGGATCTCGCTCTTCCTCTGGCTGGTATTGAACCCCTGACCTCATATGATCCTCCTGCCTGTGCCTCCCAAAGTGCTGGGATTATTGATGTGAACTCCTGGCTTTTTGTTGTTGTTGTTAGATGCCTTTTTGATGTTAACAGCCTTATGGTGTTATTCTCCTTAACTGGTTGCTGTAATGAATTACAGTAGAACCTCCATAGTTGACCACTTCTTTAAGTTGACCTAATTTTTATAGACCAGACATGCACCCCATGTACTCAATGGCAGTTCCTTATGTTGACCACTTCTGCATGTTCACCAGTTTGTTACAGTCCCTTGGGTGGTCAGCTTACAGAGGTTCTACTGTATTTTCTTTTCTCTGATTATTGATCTTTACAGACTTCTTTTTTGGGGGGATTAACTTTGATAATTTAAGTTTGCTAGGGATTTTATATTTTCATGGAGCTACACATAATGCTTCATTAATTTACTTTGATCACTTCTGCACCTGTGACAATAGCTCCTTTTTTAAAATTAAATCATAGCTGTGTACATTAATGCAATATAGCTCCTTTTTTTCATTCGTAAAATTGTGTTTAGGTGTGTGTTACGTGTGTATGTATATATGTGCATATTTTTCCTTTCTCTTTTACCTTGATCAAAATATTTACCTCATAAATATTTTGTCGTCTTCTAATTTCCTAGGTTGAACATTTAGTTCATCGATCTTTAGCTTTTCTTTTTGAATATTAAAAAAAATTTAGGCCAGGCACAGTGGTACATGCCTGTAATTCTAGCTCTCTGGGAGGCTGAGGTTGGTGGATTGCTTGAGCTCAGGAGTTCAGGACCAGCCTGAACAAGAGCAAGACTCCCATCTCTACTAAAATAAAAATACTAGCTGGGCTTCATGGTGAGCGCCTGTAGTCCCAGCTACTCAGGAGGTTGAGACAAGAGGATTTCTTGAGCCCAAGAGTTTGAAGTTCTTGTGAGCTACAATATCATAGCACTCTACCTAGGGTAACAGAATGGAACTCTGTCTCAAAAGAAAAGAAAAAATATTCTTTAAATATAGTTTTAGCTATGTCTCAAAATTTGGTATGAAGTCTACAATTTTGTTAACAAATTCCATCTTCAATTCTGACATGTTTAGAGAATAATTCTTAGTTGAAAACGGGTATATATATACTGTGTATATATATACACACACACACACATACACCCATAAAACCATATAAATGGTTTTACGGGACTGTAGTCAGCATAGCCTGCCAAAACTCTTAATTTTTAAAATATACCAAGATTTTTTTCTTTTGAGTCCAAGTTACACAATTAAAAAATTTTTTTGTAAGCTATGCTATATGCCTAAGAGAAGAGAGTATACTCGTTGGGCACAATAAATTTATATGTCTTAAATTTAGAATGTTGATTATATTTTTCAAATCCACTTATTTTTTAATCAACTTGATCCATCATATTATAGAAGAGATACAATACATTCCTAGAATAATTATGATTTTCTTAAACTTTTTATTTTGAAATAATTGTAGATTCATGGGAAGTTACAACCAAATTGTAAGAAGTACAAGCATACCAGTTTTTACTCTCACCCAGTTTTCCCCAATGGGTACATCTTAGAACATCATACATTATAAAAGTTTAGAATTTGAGGCTTGGCACTTGTAGCTCAGCAGCTGGGGCGCCAGCCACATACACCAGAGCTGGCAGGTTCGAAACTAGCCTGGGCCTACCCAACAACAATGATGACTACAACCAAAAAATAGCTGGGTGCTGTGGCAGGTGCCTGTAGTCCCAGCTGCTTGAGAGGCTAAGGCAAGAGAATCGCTTAAGCCCAAGTTCTGTCAGCTGTGACTCCTCGGTACTCTACTGAGGGTGACATAGTGAGACTCTGTCTCCAAAAAAAAAAAAAAAAAGTTCAGAATTTGACTCTGGTGCAAGGTGTGTGCATACTTCTGTGTCATTTTGTCATGTGTGTAGATTCATATAACGACCACCACAATCAAGACACAGAACTATTACTACTCCTTGGTAATCTTTACCTCCAGCATCATCCCTAACTTCTGGCAACTAGTCATTTTCTTCCCCCCCTCGTCATTTTGAGAATATTATATAAACGGAACCATAGTCTGTGACCTTTTGAGATTAGTTTTTTCACTCAGCGTACTGTCTTTGAAAACCAGCTAGATTGTTGCCAGTAACAATAGTTCATTTTCTTTTTTTGCTAAGTAGTATTCCATATTACAGTTGCACAATAGTTTGTTTAATCATGGGGGCCCAGTTTGGTCGGTTCCAGTTTGGGGCTATTACAAGTGAAGCTGCAGGGCTCGGCGCCTATAGCTCAACCGGCTAAGGCGCCAGCCATGTACACCTAAGGTGGCGGGTTCGAATCCCCAGCCCGGACCCGCCAAACAACA
>NW_003852548.1:1393068-1403196 GCF_000181295.1 Otolemur garnettii | reverse complement strand
AGGTTTTCGTATAGACATAAGATTTCATTTCTCTGGGATGAATACCCACAAGTGCAATCGCTAGGTCTTGTGGTAAATATTTCAGTTTTTAAAGTAGTTGCCAAATTATTTTCCAGAGTGGCTGTACTGTTTTTAAATTCCCACTGGCAATGTATAAGAGATCTGGTTTCTCTGCAATCTCCAGCATTTGGTAAAGACCAACAATCAGAGAAAAAAATAGTTAAAATTTGCCATTTTATTTATTTATTTTTGGCCGGGGCTAGGTTTGAACCTGTTATCTCCTGTATATGGGGCCAGTGCCCTACTCCTTTGAGCCACAGGCGCCGCCCCAAATTTGCCATTTTAAAAAGGCATAAGTTCTACATGTGTCTATAGCTGAACTTTAAAAAAAGATAATATCTATGCTATCTTAACACAAAAAGGTAGAAGTCACCTGAATTCCTTTTAAAAACTGGCATAACCTTAATACGTGTGCCAATGCTTGTTAAATATAATATAAAAATAATTGGGTCGGGCGTTGTGGCTCATGCCTGTAATTTTAGCGCTCTGGGAGGCCAAGGCAGGATTGTTTGAACTCAGGAATCAGACCAGCCTGAGCAAGAGTGAGACTGCATCTCTAGTAAAAATAGAAAAACTAGCCTTGTGTGGAGGTAGGTGCCTATAGTCCCAGCTACTTGGGAGGCTGAGGCAGAAGGATTGCTTGAGGTCAAGAGTTTGAGATTACTGAGAGCTATGACGCCACAGCTCTGTACTGAGGGTGACCGAGTGAGACTCTGTCTCAAAAAAAAAATGATTTCTAAGACTTGATGTGGTTCCATGCATTTCTGCTGGTTTTATCTGCATGTGTTGAATGACCCTAAGATTTATGCCAGTTAGTACTTCTTTATTGTGTATTTTATTATTAAAAGAGATCTCTCTTTTTTGTTAATCTGATCCATACTTTATACCTTAATTTTCATCTTGATAATTATATTTTCAGACCTGCTTTCATTTTTTTTTTTGCATTTTCCTGATATATCATGTAGTTTTAAAATCCTTATTGAAATATAATACAAAAAAGTGTATATACATTGTTCATGTTTAGGTTGGTGGTTTTTTAAACAGACTGAACAAACCTCCATAGCCACCACCTAAATGAAGAAATATCCATTACTACCTCTCAATAAGCTGTGTGTTTGAAATTTATATAAATATAATCATGCAGCATTGCTTCATTGCTCTTTTGGGTCTGGCTACTTTGACTTAACATAATTTTCATAAGACTCGTGCATGTTGAATCTAGCAATTCTTTTTTGTATAGTAGTTCCTTATGTAAATATAGCACAACTTGTTTATCCATTCCAATGTTGATGAGCTTTTGTATAATGTCCCATTTTGAATAAAGCTGCTATGAATATTATTGTACTTGTCTTTTGGTAAACATATTCTCATTTCTCTTGAGTATATACCTACGAGTGAAATAGCTGGGTCATAGGAAATTGCATGCGTTCAGCATTGATAGATACTACCAAACAGTTTTCCAAACATCTGTATTATTTTATGCTTCTAATAAGCAGTTTATGAGTTTCAGTTGTTCCACATCTTTGCCAGCTCTTGGTTATTTATCAATTTTTTTTTCCATTTTAGCCATTTCTGGCAGATATGGAGGGCTATCTTATTGTCATTTAATTTCTGTTCCTTGCTACTTAATGTAGTTGAGCATCCTTTTATATGTTTATTTGCCATTTGTATATTTTCTTTGTAAAGTGCCTGTTCTTTTTGTTCTTTTTGTATGACTTTTATTGATTCCTAGAAATTCTTGATGTATTTGGGATTTTAATCACTTGTCAGATACATGCATTGCAGTTACCCTCTCCCACCGTGGGATTTGCCTTTACATTTTTAGTTTTGTCTTCGGATGAACAGAAGTCCATAGTATTTTTGTTTTGTTTACTTTCTGTTTACTTTTTCCTCAGGGTGGGTGGGCTCAAATGGAAATCCTTAATTTTTTATGTATTTTATTTTTATTTATTTATTTATTTTCTTGAGACAGAGTCTCAAACTGTTGCCCTGGATAGAGTGTTGTGGCATCACAGCTCACAGCAACCTCAAACTCTCAGACTTAAGCAATTCTCTTGCCTCGGCCTCCCAAGTAGCTGGGACTACAGGCGCCCACCACAAGGCCTGGCTGTATTTTTCTGTTGTTGTTGCAGTTGTCATTGTTGTTTTTTAGCTGGCCCAGGCTGGGTTTGAACCCACCAACCTCAGTGTATGTGACTGGCAGCCTACACACTGAGCTACAGGCACCACCCAGAAATCCTTAATTTTTTTTTTTTTTTGAGACAGAGTCTCACTATGTCACCATGGGTAGAGTGCCGTGGTGTCTCAGCTCACAGCAACCTCAAACTCTCGGGCTTAAGTGATTCTCTTGCCTCAGCCTCCCAAGTAGCTGGGACTATAGGCGCCCACCACAATGCCTAGTTATTTTTTACTTTGTTTCAGTTGTCTTGTTTAGCAGGCCCCGGGCCGGGCTCGAACCCGCCAACTTTGGTGTATCTGGCTGGTGCCCCACTCACTGACCCCTGGGCAATAAATCTCATGCATGTTGCCCATATTCCATGCTAATACTTGGCATTGGTTTTACCAAACTTTTCTCTGTCACAACATCCACCATAGCAAGCTACGTCTTGGTACCCCCAGGAAGCATTTGTGGGTGAGTATGGAATGGCTAACATGTGGACACTGTCTTTCCAGGGTTTCTTGGAGCCTTTACAGAGTCCAGGCAGCAGACTGCTTAGTGAGAACTACAAGATCTTCTTCTGACTTCACCCCAGCAGCTCTGGTTGAATCCACAGATGCCAGCCCAGCTTCAAGCTCCTGGGCCATGTGGAACTGTCAGCAAGAGGGTCTGAGACCTGAGGCCCAGTGCAGACATGGCAGCTAATGGGGACTCTCTCCTGTGGTCCCCAGCCCTGACTGCAGAGGGACATGGCAGCTTATGTGAGGTGAGGATGGAGAGGACCCCAGGGGCAGTAGTTCATTCAGTAAGGATATACCCCTAATCTGTCCCCAGGGCCTCAGGGCAGGGACAGGTAAGTTACAAGAAGCAGCAGATTGCAGACTTGCTGCCCCAGAAACAAATCAGGATTCTCCACTGAGAGTGAGCACCACATGGCTGATGTCACCACCTGCAGAGTCCTGTGGGTTTCAATGGAAAATGTGCCTTGGCTGATGTAGGGTGGGATGTGAAGCTTCCAGCCTCATGGTCTAGGGGACAGGGAGGCAATTCCCTGCAGGGTGTCTGAGGGTGAGGTCTGAATGGGAGTATCCATAGCCAGGGAGACACCACTCATCCCCCTGAAAGGGCCCTTCCTTCTGCATCAGCTCTCTGTAGACACTCAGCTAATCCCCATGGCGCCCCCTGCCTTATCCCTGGTCTCTGGAATCTGCTAATCCCCCGCCCCCCCTGCCATCCAGATTTAGGTACAGAAAAGTTCTTTTTCTTTGCAACTTAGAGACGGGCTGGGTAATAGTGCAACCACAGTCTCTAGGGCTCTTCTAGATCTTCCTCCTTTTTTTTTCTTTTGAGATAGAGTCTCACTCTGTCGCTCTGCCCTGGGTAGAATGCTGTGGTGTCACAGCTCACAGCAACTTTGAATTCTTGTGCTCAAGTGATCCTCTTGCCTCATCTTCCCGAGTAACTGGCACCTGCCTCGACTCACAGCTATTTTTTTAAAGACAGGGTCTTGCTCTTGCTCAGCCTGGTCATAAACTCCTGAGCTCAGGCAATCCACCCACCTCGGCCTCTCAGACAGAGTACTAAGATTACAGCTGTGAGCCACCGTGCCTGGTGTCTTCCTCCTTCTTTTAAAGATGAATAAAATGACCTAAGAAACTATATAATGGCTCTAGACTGGAGCCAGGTTCCCTTACTGCATCCTTCACCCTCCCCACACTGCTGCAGAGACCAAGTTTCCTGCTCAGAATCCCCTTTGCGATTGTGTAAGCAGAGGAACACAATGAGTAAACCCACCCTGCCTAACAGCTCCCTCCTTTCAGATCTGCCTGTGGATGCTGTCAGCTCTGGGAAGGTCTCCTTGTCACGGGGCTGGGGTCATGTGGTTATTAAATCATATTAAACTTTTAAGTATTATTTTGTTTTTTATAATTTGTCACTGCATTATAAGATACTAGAGAACATAGGTTAACAAATAGAAGAGAATAAAAAATTACTCTTAATTCCAACATTACTTAAAGTAACCATTGTTGATATTAGCTATATTTCCTTTTTTTTTTTTTTGGACGGGGCTGGGTTTGAATCTGCCAGTTCCGGCATATGAGGCTGGTGCCCTACTCCTCTGAGCCACAGGTGCCACCCAATATTAGCTGTATTTCCTTTCAAACTTTAGCTAGATTTCCTTTTTCCTTGGTATGTACATGTCTGCATGTGTGTAGGTATACATGTGGAGCTGTAAGTGTGCATGCATACCATACACATATATAGCCAAAGTTTTTAAAATAGTCATATTATTTAGTTATCTCCTTTTTAACTTAGCAAGTTAACAATTTTCTAGTCAGTAAATATTTTTCTTCATATGCATACGATATACATTTAGCCAGTCTACTTTTTAAAATTTGATTTTTTAATTTTTTTTTTTATTGTTGGGGATTCATTGAGGGTACAAGAAACTAGGTTACACTGATTGCATTTGTTAGGTAAAGTCTCTCTTATAATTGTGTCTTGCGCCTAGACCCCTCCATCCTTAAATTAGATTTTTAATTGACAAATTATAATTGTCTTTATTTATGGGATACAATGTAATATTTTACTTATGTTAATGGATTGCTTAAATCAAGATAATTAACATATTCATCACCTTACACACTTATTTTTTTGGTGGTGTGAACATTTAAAATCTGGTCTCATAACAGTTTTGAAATATACATTAAATTTTTATTAACTATAAACACCATGCTGTGCAATAGATCTCAAAAACTTCTTACTTTTGTCTAACAAAAAGTGTGTATGCTTTGACCAACATCTCCCCATCTCCCACAACCAGTCCACTTTTTTTTTTTTCTTGAGACAGAGCCTCAAGCTATCCCCCTGGGTAGAGTGCTGTGGCCTCATAGCTCACAGCAACCTCCAACTCCTGGGCTCAAGCAAGTCTCCTGCCTCAGCCTCCCAAGTAGCTGGGACCACAGGCGCCCGCCACAACACCCGGCCATTCTTTGGTTGCAGCCGTCATTGTTGTTTGGCGGGCCCAGGCTGGATTCGAACCCACCACTTTAGGTGTATGTTTCTGGCGCCTTAGCCACTTGAGCCACAGGCACTGAGCCAACCAGTCCACTATTAATGTGCATTTAGGGTGTTTCAGGTTTTCTGTGATGATTAACAGTGCTGTGATAGCATTCCAACTTTTAAATCTTTTATTTTTTGAGTCAAAATTATGGGGGTATTAAATGGTAAATGAACTAGTGCTCGACAGCAGTGCATTTCCTTCTTGTCCAAGTTATGCTCAGTCATAACAGTCATGAACCCCACAGTGTGGGGCCACAACAGTGTGGTCCTCCCCAGTCCTGCCCATGGCCTCTTGCCTAGCCCTTCTGTGGGGATTTCTAGATGAATGATTCTGGGTTCTGCAAGGCACATTTATCCATTCATCTCTTCCCTCCTAACCACATTTCGCTGGCCCTTCTCAACAAGAGATGGAAATGACCAAGACCTTGGGGAATATCAGTTATTTGCTTATTTATTTGCTAGGTTCTTTTTTCTGTTATATATCAGGGAACAGCCATTTGGACCAAGAAACAGTGGCTGAAGCTAGAGAGCAAGTGGAGGGGTCAGTGAGAGAAAGAGGGCTGAGGGCAACCACAGGGGAATAAAGAACAAGGGCCAGGGTACATTTATTGGAGATGGAGAGTAACCAAGGGGTCCAGGGAACAGGTAGAGGCACAAGGAACAAACAGAGGACACAGAACACATGACTCAGATACTGAGTAACAGCCAGAGACCAAGAAAACAGTTGTTGAGGCTAGAGAAGTGATTGTTAAGGAGCAGGGAAGAGCCAGTGAGAAGGATCATGAAACAGGAGGAGGGACCAGGAACTAGAGGAACCAGATAGCAGCCAGGTAGAGCAGGGAACATCAGAGGGGTGAGGAAGCAAAAGAATCAAGTGAAATGGAAAAAGCAAAAATGTTCAAGGAGCTGAGGATAAGTCTGAGGGACAAGCAACTTCGCAGGGAACCTTAAGGGGACAGGGAAAAGGAAGAAGCACCAGAGAATAAGAAATGGAAACTATGACCCTGCAAATGGGGAGCAGGAGGCAATTGCTGAAGCTATAGGATGAGCAGAGTATCAAGGAGGGACAGAACCCATGGACCAGGGGGAAAAACGAGAGAAGAGCCTCTAAGGCTGAGGAATGGCCTAGGGGGCCAGGGAACACAAGGAAGCAAGGAACAGTTACTGAGGTTAGGGAGCAGTGAAAGGAGCAGCAAACACATGCGTAGGGCAAAGTGTCAACCAGAGGTCCCAGGAAATAAACCAGAGGAGGGACTAGGGAACAGGCCAAGTGACAAGCATTAAACATGTATCTGGTGTGGTGTAGCAGCCTGATGGATTAGAGACCAGCTAGAGAGACTAGAGAAGCAGAAGGATTAATATAAATTACTACTAAGAGTTAGGCAGAGGTCCCATGCAGTGGTCACTGAAGTTAAGGCACAGTTGAAGAAGTCAGAAAGGCTGGGAACACCAAAGTTCTCAGGAATAGGGTGACCAACCACCCTGGTTTGCCTGTGGCTGAGGGGACATGGGGCTTTCAGTGCTAAAATGGAAATTCCTGGTCAGACCGGGATGGTCGGTCACCTTACCCAGGAAACAATCACAGGAACTAGCCAATAGTCAGATGTACTATCAGTAATGGAGACAATGGAAGCAGGGACTCCCGGCATGGTATAGGACACACAGAAGCAGTGTACTTCAGTGGGTAAGGACATGGGCTAAGGAGCCAGCTAGACTGGCTGTACTCAAAGTATGGTCCATGGACAGATACATGAGCATCATGGCAGAGCATATTAATTAAATGTATTCAAAAAACTATCCAAGGGCA
The DNA here is from genome assembly GCF_000181295.1 of Otolemur garnettii. Classification (NCBI taxonomy): domain Eukaryota; kingdom Metazoa; phylum Chordata; class Mammalia; order Primates; family Galagidae; genus Otolemur; species Otolemur garnettii. The sequence continues at coordinate 1,396,108 of NW_003852548.1, read as the reverse complement.
CAGGGATCAGGAAACATAGAACAGGCAGAGGAATCCAATAGCAATCAGTCTATGTGAACCAGATAGAAACAGCTGAAAGGAACAAGAAAGGCCCTTAGAGACCAGGTAACAGTGAGGTGCACTAGGGCACAATGCTGCAGAACAGGGATCAGCTGGGAGGGCAACTGTCTGCATGCAACACAGGGCTAGGTGCGGTGGCTCACGCCTGTAGTCCTAGCTCTTTGGAAGGCCGAGAGCTCAGGGATTTGAGACCAGCCTGAGCAAGAGCAAGACCCTGTCTCTACTAAAAATAGAAAAACTAGCCAGGCATGGTGGCACAGGCCTATAGTCCCAGCTATTTTGGAGGCTGAAGCAAGAGGATTGCTCAAGCCCAGGAGTTTGAGGTTACAGGGCATGCTACCCAGGGTGACAGTGAAACTGTCTCAAGAAAAAAGAAAGGAACACACGACAGGAAATAGGAGGCATGAGCAGTTAGAGGGGTGCAGGTGTGGGGAAAGGAAGTAATTAATAAAAGAATGGGGAGACACTGAGAGGAAATAGTAAATAGATGGACCAAGGAAGAGTCCCTTTGACTAAAGGGAATAAGTACTCAGATGGGGAACACTCGGAGGGAAGAAGGACCAGCAGAGGGAGTGGAGAGAAGTTTAGGGAAGCAGAAAAGAGTTGGACTGGGGGTGGAGGCAGAGAAGGCCAGAGGGAAGGAGGAGCAGTTGGAGGGGCCCAGATAACATCCAGATAGATAATGACCAGCCAGAGGGAGCAAAGACTGTGGGGCAGCCTCACTGTGCTGGCTACCAATTTGGCCCCGAGACACATCACTTACGCCCACAAGTTAATGGAGCAGGTTTGTTACTTACACATAGGCAGCAAGGGACAACCCAAGCCCAGAATTCATTGCTGACTGGTCCCTCAAGGCTCAGGAAACCTCAGGGCTGATGGAGTCTTGTCTGTGTGTACCCTGCCTGCACTATGGTTGAGGGACCCCAGAAACAGCTTGCCCTGGATTTAAAACTCAGACTAAGGCATTGAAGATTGAAGGACATCCTGTTTCTAGGGGTATACTGGAGCAGAGCCTCTGGCTGTTCCAGTCCTTCCACAGCTCAGGATGTTATATTCCTTGGGCACCCCCAGCCAAGTGGGAACCTGCAGCTGTTAAAGTAGGCTATTGCCCATACTGGCTGGTAAGTAGCTACTCCCTGAGACTCCTCCCATGTGGTTCCTTTATCAGCAAGACTCAGTAGAACAGTGCAGCTAGGAGAGCTAGCCCCAGTGCTGACTCCCGAGGGTCTACCTGGAGCTGCTCTTGGGTAATGCATGGGGCAGACAGATGTGTTGCCCTGCTCCCCCGTGGATGGAGAAGGTCAGGGAAGGTCCTTTGGGAGCTCCCTGCTTGCTTTGTGCCCCTGAATACTCACTGATAAACGGGAGACCCCAAGGGCTCCAAGAGGCCAAAGGGTCTTTTGATGAATAAAAGGTTCCTCCCTTCTTTATGGAGAATCATTAGCGCTTTCCTCTGCTATTTGGTGCATCTTCTTCTTTTTTTTTTTTTTTGAGACAGAGCCTCAAGCTGTCCCCCTGGGTAGAGTGCCGTGGCATTACAGCTCACAGCAACCTCCAACTCCTGGGCTCAAGCGAGTCTCCTAACTCCGCCTCCCAAGTAGCTGGGACCACAGGCGCCCGCCACAACGCCCGGCTATTTTTTTTTGGTTGCAGCCGTCATTGTTGTTTGGCGGGTCCAGGCTGGGGATTCGAACCCGCCACCTTAGGTGTACGTGGCTGGCGCCTTAGCTGGTTGAGCTATAGGCGCCGAGCCTTTGGTGCATTTTCTGTCTTATTTAGGAAATTCTCACCTGCCCCAAGACCTAAACAAATATTCACCTATATTTTTTACTGAGAGTTTTAAAGCTTTGGTTCTTTTGTAACTGTTTTGCAGTGCAAGCAGACTTTGGAGATATTGTGGATTTGGTTCCAGAACACTCCAGTAAAGGGCATACTGCAATAAGACGAGAGCATACAAAGGTTTTGGCTTTCTGGTGCATATGAAAGTCACGTTTACACTATACTGCAGTCTGTTAAGCATGCAATAACTTTATAGCTAAAGGAACAATGAGCTGGGCGCAGTGGCTCACCCCTGTAATCCCAGCACTATGGGAGTCTGAGGTGGGTGGATTGCTAGAGCTCAGGAGTTTGAGATCAGCCTGAGCAAGAGAGAGAGACCCTGTCTCTACTAAAATAGAAAAACTAGCTGAGGCAAGAGTATCTCTTGAGTCCAGGAGTTTGAGGTTGCTGTGAGCTATGATGATGCCATGGCCTTCAACCCAGGGCAATGGAATGAGACTCTGCCTCAAAAAAAAAAAATTTAAAAAGAGAAATATACGGGAGGTGGTGGGTTCAAACCTGGCCCCAGCCAAAAAAAAAAAAGAAGAAGAAGAAGAAGAAGAAACAATGTACATACCTTAATTTAAAAATACTTTATTGTTAAAAAATGCTAACACAGACAAGAAAGAAGCACATGCTACTGGAAAAAATGATGCTGATAGACTTGCTTAATGCAGGGTCCCACACCTTCAATTTGTAAAAAATGCAAAGTTCAACAAAACAAGGTATGCTTGTAATTTCAAAATGAAAGAAAGAAATTACAAGAGCAGTGCAAAGACTGATTATATATATATATATGCCTTTCATCCAGAATCACCATTTGTTATTTGCCATATTTGTTTTCATTCTCTTCCTGATTTATATATGTGTATATGCAGAGACATTCAGTATTTTGTTTTCTGAACCATTTGAGAGTAATTTGCAGACATAATACTCCTCTATCCCTAAATACTTTAATGTGTGCCCTTTAAGAGTAAGATTATTCTCTTATATAACTACAATACAGTTATCAAAATCAAGAAGTTTAACATTGATGTAGTATTATCTGATATACAGTGTATATTATCTAATTATTTAATATATGATAGGTAAGGCCGTTGTCATAGTAATGTTCTTTTTTTTTTTTGAGACAGAGCCTCAAGCTGTCCCCCTGGGTAGAGTG
>NW_003852548.1:1389716-1391825 GCF_000181295.1 Otolemur garnettii | reverse complement strand
AAAAAAAAAAAAAAAGAAAGAAAGAAGAAGTGATGCCATGTTCTCAGTGTTTTATGCCAGAAGGTATTCAATATTAATTTGTCCTATTAGGATAATGGTAACTTTGATCACCTGGTTAAGGTGCTGTTTGTCAGAATTTCCAAAATTACTCTCTTTTCTATTCTTATTAGTGTTTGGGGGGAGATATTTTGAAACTACGTAAAAATCCTATTTCTCATACTTTTGTCCACTGACCTTCGCATCGGTCAGTAGCTCTTGCCTATAGCAATGAATTACTGTGCTGTTTCCCTAATGGTGTTTTTGTAATTCCATCATTCCTTCTGCATATATTAGTTGGCATTTTACTGTAAAGAGAAATATTAGCTCTGAATTTTGAAAGGACAATGATATGCTGGGCACAATGAGCATACCTTGATTTATAAATACCATTTGTCATTCAGATTTGTGGATAAATGGCTGACTCCAGGGCTAAGATAAAGTACAAAATGATCCTGGAAAGTAAGAAAGTGACCCCCAAATGGGGACATGTCCAAAAGACACAGGATCTACATTGAAGGAGCTCTCTCTGGCCAATTCGGGAAGATCTGAGTAGCAAAATCAATTTTATAACATTTCTGTCATCCTCCTCTCTGTCCCTTCTTGCCTCCCTCAACCCTAAGCAACCGCTGATCTACTTTCTGTCTCTGTAGACTTCTCTGTTCTAGACATTTCATGTGAATGCAATCATATAATATGTGGTCTTAGTGTCTCTTCTTTCAGCATATTTTCAAGGCTTATCCATGTAGTAGTACATCATTTCTTTTTATGGTCAAAGAATATTCTACCGTATGGCTACAGAACTTTTTTTAATCCATTTGTCAGTTGATGGCCATTTGGGTTATTTCCACCTTTGGGTTATTATAAATGATGCTGCTATAAACATTTGTGTACAAGTTTTTGTGTAGATGTGTGTTTTCATTTATCTTGGGTAAAATTGGTAGGTCAAATTTTAACTCTATGTTTAATCTTTTTTTTTTTTTTTTGCAGTTTTTGGCCGGGGCTGGGTTTGAACCCACCACCTCCGGCATATGGGGCCAGCGCCCTACTCCTTTGAGCCACAGGCGCCGCCCATCTATGTTTAATCTTTTGGGGGAACTGCCAGACTATTTTCCAATGTGGTTTCACCATTTTACATTCCCACCAGCAATGTTTGAAGGTCCCAGTTTCTTTACATCCTCACCAGTACTTATTACTATCTGACTACTTGTAGTTTTGATTTGTGTTTCCTTGATAATAACAAATTAATAATGTCAAGCATGGTTTTTCTTTTTGTTTTTTTAAGAGATGGGGACTTGCTTTGTCACCGAGGCTGGAGTGGAGTAGTGTGCTCATAGCCAACTGCAGCCTCAAACTCCTGGGTCCAGGCAATCCCCCTGGCTCATCTTACCAAGTATCTAAGACTACAGGTGGGCACCACTATGCCCGGCTGATTTTCTTTTCTTTTTTTTTTTTTTTTTAACTCATAAGGTCTTGTATATTGCCCAGGCTGGTTTCGAACTCCTGGGCTTAAGTGATCCAGGAGTTCAAGCCCCTTAAAGTGCTGGGATCACAGGCTCAGTCATCTTTTCATGTGCTCATTGGCCATTAGCCCTTCACGTCTGAAGGGTAAGTTTGCCAGATACAGAATTTGGGGTTAACAGTACATTTCTTTCCTCACTTGAAAAGTGTGCCACTTCCTTCTCACCTCTATGGTTTCCAATGAAAAAGCCACTGTCACTTTGTCTTTTCCCTATAGCTATGGTATCATTTCTCTCTTGCTGATTTCAAATTTTTTTCTATATCTTCAGTTTTCTGAAGTCTTGGTATAGATTTCTTTGGTTTATCCTTCTGGGGATTGTCTGGCTTCCTGAATCTCTAGGTTGATGTCTTTTGCCAAATTTGAGAAATGCTCAGCCTTTATTCTTCAAATGCTTTTTTAGCCTCATGCTCTTTGTCCTTTCTTCCTGAGACTCTGATGACATGAATGTCAGATTTTTTGTTATAGTCTCACAGGCTACATATAAGGCTTTGTTCATTTTTTGTGTCATTTTTCTCTCTGTTGTTCAACTTGGGCGATTTCCTTTTTTTTTT
>NW_003852548.1:1387716-1389526 GCF_000181295.1 Otolemur garnettii | reverse complement strand
GCCTCCCAAGTAGCTGGGACCACAGGCGCCCGCCACAACGCCTGGCTATTTTTTTTTTCCGTTGCAGCCATCCTTGTGGTTTGGCGGGCCCAGGCTGGATTCAAACCCGCCACCTTAGGTGTATGTGGCTGGCAGCCTTAGCCACTTGAGCCACAGGCACCGAGCCAGGAGGATTTCTTGAGTGCAGGAGTTTGAGGTTGCAGTGAGCTATGATGATGCCACTGCACGCTAGCCCAGGGTGACAGAGCAAAACTTGGTCTCCAAAAAAAAAAATCCTTAATATTTTTTGACAAAGGCAGTAGATACCCTACTGATGTTGAATACTGTTTTTTTTTTTTTTACAATCATTGTTATTTTTAAATCTTTTTTATCGAGGAATATTGTACCTATTTTGAATAATGCTATTATAAATATTCTTGAATGTGTCTCCTGTTGTATGCATGCACATATTCCACCTGGGGGTATCTCCATGAGTGGAATCACTGTGTCATATTATATTCTTGTCTTCAACAGTACCAGACAGAGCCAAAATAGTCTGCAACATGATTGTACCAATTTTGCGGGGGGGAACAGAGTCTCATTATGTAGCCCTCTGTAGAGTGCTGTGGTGTCCCAGGTCACGGCAACCTCAAACTCTTGGGCTCAAGAGATTCTCTTGCCTCACTCTCCTGAGTAGCTGGGACTACAGGCATCCGCCACAATGCCCAGCTATTTTTTGTTGCAGTTGTCATTGTTAGTTAGCTGGCCCAGGCTGGGTTCGAACCCACCAACTTCGGTGTATGTGGCTAGTGCCGTAAGCACTGTGCTATGAGCACCGAGCCCAATGTTGTACCAATTTCTACCCCCATCAGCAATGTCAGAATTCTCACTAATTGCATGATAGTCTCCTCAACACTTGGTATCTGTCTTTTTCATTTAGGAGTATCTTTTTTTTGAGACAGAGCCTCAAGCTGTTGCCATGTGTGGAGTGCTGTGGCATCACAGCTCACAGTAACCTCCAATTCCTGGGCTCAAGTGAGTCTCCTGCCTCTGCCTCCCAAGTAGCTGGAACTACACGTACCAGCCACAACGCCCGGCTATTTTTTGGTTGCAGCCATCATTGTTGTTTGGCAGGCTCGGGCTGGATTTGAACTGGCCAGCTCAGGTGTATGTGGCTGGCACCTTAGCTGCTTGAGCCGCAGGTGCCGCCGAGGAGTATCTTTTTCATTTAATACAGTCTTGGGTTGTGGAGTTGTATAGTGGAATCTCATTGTAGTTTTTATTCTTTTTGCATTCTCTGGTTACTAAGAAGGTTGAACACTTTTCATATATTTATTTAAGCCTTGAATTCCCTTTTTTGTAAAATCAGTCCTTTGCCCATTTTCTACTAGGTGGTCTCTTTTTTCTTACTGGTTTGTTGGAGTTCTTTACATCTGCTGGCTTCGTGCCCTTTCTGTGTGTCGTGCCCTTTCTGTGTGTTGTAGACGTCTACTTTGTGGCTTTCCTTTTTTTCTCTTTTAATGCTGTCCTTTAAATGAACAGAAGTTCTAAACTTTATTGTAGACAAACATATCAGTCTTTTACTTTGTGGTTAATGTTTTGTGCACCCCTTTTGAGAATTATTTTTCCTACTGAAAAGTCATGAAGATAGTTATCTGTATCACCTTTTAAAGGTTTTATAGTATAGTTTTTGCCTTTCACATTTAGGTCTGTAATCCACCTGGAATTGATTTTTCTTTTGGTGTGTGATGTGAACTAGAGCTCAAATTTTATTTTTTCCTATATACCATTGCTCTAGCACCGTTTATGTTGGTTTTTTTTTTTTTTTTTT
>NW_003852548.1:1385588-1387168 GCF_000181295.1 Otolemur garnettii | reverse complement strand
AACCCGCCACCTTAGGTGTATGTGGCTGGCACCTTAGCCGCTTGAGCCACAGGCACCGAGCCGAAACTTTATGATACTGAAATGTGAATTTTGTATGATTTTCATCTGACACAAAATAACCTTTTTAACTTTCCCCCACTATTTAAAAAAGTAAAAGCAGACAGCTGACTGGGCTGCAGTTTGCTGGTCCTTGGTTTAGATCATTCAGATTTCTTGATATTGGGGTCAAAGCAATGACCGTGAATCATCTCACTTCACTTGGGCATTGACAGCCTTTGGTCTGATAATAAAGAACTCCAAAAGAGAATCCCCCTAAACTAGCCCCATTTATTGAAACTATTTTCCTCACTATTTGTCTGAATGCCTTTGGTATAAATCAGATGAACATCTATGTGGGTTTGTTTCTGTCCTCTATTTCTGTTCTAATGGATTATGTGTGTGTCCTAGTGGCAGTATCATAATATCTTAAATTTCTGTTGTTTTGTAAGTCTTGAGGTCTTATAAAACATTTTCTCTGGCGTTGCTTTTACTATTTAGGAGTATTGGCTTTTCTTGGCCATTTGCATTTCCATATAAATTTTGTAATTGTTTTGTTAAGTTCCATATAATCCTATTGTGATTTTGATTGAGGTGGCCTTGAATTTATTGTTTTCTGCTTATTTTAGTCTTTCTCTCTTGGGGTTTACCATATTGTTTCTTTTATAATGTCTTGATTTATGGGCTTAATGTATGCAATTTTGGACATTATACTTTTGAAATGTAAGCTCTGAAGAATCTTCTTTGCACTCTAGTTGCCATTTCATTCTTCTACAAATTCTTACATGTACTAATTTCATTAATGTTTCATTCTAGACATACTCTAGTGTATCTTCTTAGACTATCAATTATTTTGAACTTTTTTTTACCTTTAAAATTGTGGTTTCTGATTCCTACGTACCAGGCCGTGCTGCTTATGGCGGTGCTGGAGAGGGGGCGCTGAGCTGTTGGGTATGAAGTGTAACAACAGACTTTGCCACCTGAAACTGCTGCTTCAAGTTCAGATCAGGCAAGGAACAAACCTCGTAACAACCAACAAGACCAAAGAAGAGTACACTGAAGTTGAAGACACAACATTTGATCTGAAACAAGAAGTTTGTGCCTACTCAACAGCTTTGAAAGAGCACTTCCCAACGCTGCTAGTAGTCTTTGTTTTCTTCAGTGCTGTACTGTGAGATTGCCCAGTGCAGCAGGAGTTGTATTCTTTATTACCTTGGTAGATCATTTTCTCTCACTCTTTTTTTTAATACTAGCAGCTTTCATCCTTTGAAATGTGTGCTGAAAAAGAAGACTCAGCAAATACTACTGAAAGTGCAATATTTGGTTATCACTGCAAGATGAGCTTTGATCCAAACCTTCTCCACAACAATGGACACAATGGATACCCCAATGGTACTTCAGCAGCCTGCGTGAAACTGGGGTTATTGAAAAACTGTTAACCTCTTACAGATTTATTCAGTGTTCAGAACGTCAAGCTAGACTTTTTTTTTTTTTTTTTTTGAGACAGAGCCTCAAGCTGTCCCCCTGGGTAGAGTGCTGTAGCA
>NW_003852548.1:1380450-1384942 GCF_000181295.1 Otolemur garnettii | reverse complement strand
GTCCGAGCTACTTGGGAGGCAGAGGCAGGAGACTCGCTTGAGCCCAGGAGTTGGAGGTTGCTGTGAGCGTGATGCCATGGCACTCTACCCAGGGCGATAGCTTGAGGCTCCGTCTCAAAAAAAAGAGAAAAAGAAACAAGCCCACTGTCAGGGAGTAGTTTGTGCCATGAAGGAAGCGTTTGGCTTTATTGAAAGAGATGATGTTGTAAAAGAGATATTCTTTCACTATAGTGAATTTAAGGGTGACCTAGAAACCTTACAGCCTGGAGATGACGTGGAATTCACAATCAAGGACAAAAATGGTAAAGAAGTTGCAACAGATGTCAGACTATTGCCTCAAGGAACAGTCATTTTTAAAGATATCAGCATGAACATTCTGAAGGAACTGTAACCAAAGTTATCCCAAAAGTACCCAGTAAAAACCAGAATGACCCATTGCCAGGACGCATCAAAGTTGACTTTGTGATTCCTAAAGCACTTCCCTTTGGAGACAAAGATACAAAATCTAAGGTGACCCTGCTGGAAGGTGACCATGCTAGGTTTAATATTTCGACAGACCGATGTGACAAATTAGAACGAGCAACCAATATAGAAGTCCTATCAAAAACATTTCAGTTCACTAATGAAGCCAGAGAAATGGGTGTGATTGCCGCCATGAGAGATGGTTTTGGTTTCATCAAGTGTGTGGATCATGATGCTCGTATGTTCTTCCACTTCAGTGAAATTCTAGATGGGAACCAGCTCCATATTGCAGATGAAAGGGAGTTTACTCTGGTTCCTGATATGCTCTCTGCCCAAAGAAATCATGCTATTAGGATTAAAAAACTTCCCAAGGGCATGGTTTCATTCCATTCCCATTCAGATCATCGTTTTCTGGGCAGTGTAGAAAAAGAAGGCACTTTCTCCAATCCTAAAACCACTAGCCCAAATAAAGGCAAAGAGAAGGAGGCTGAGGATGGCATTATTACTTATGATGATTGTGGGGTGAAACTGACTATCGCTTTTCAAGCCAAGGATATGGAAGGACCTACTTCTCAGATAGGAGATAAGGTTGAATTTAGTATTAGTGACAAACAGAGGCCTGGACAGCAAATTGCAACTTGTGTATGACTTTTAGGTCATAATTCCAACTCCAAGAGGCTCTAAAAATTTTGGATTTATTGAAACAAGCCAATCATGATAAGGAAATCTTTTTCCATTACAGTGAGTTCTCTGGTGATGTTGATAGCCTGGAACTAGGGGACATGGTCGAGTACAGCTTGTCCAAAGGCAAAGGCAATAAAGTCAGTGCAGAAAAAGTGAACAAAACACATTCAGTGAATGGTATTACTGAGGAAGCTGATCCCACCATCTACTCTAGCAAAATCATTCGTTCCCTGAGGAGTGTTGATCCAACATAGACAGAGTACCAAGGAATGACTGAGATGTGGAGGAGGGGGATATGAAAGGTGAGGTCTATCCATTTGGCATAGTTGGGATGGCCAACGAAGGGGATTGCCTACAGAAAGGGGAGAGTGTCAAGTTCCAGTTGTGTGTACTGGGCCAAAAGGTATAGACTATGGCCTACAACACCACACCCCTATGTAGGACCACAGTGGAGTGTGTGAAAGATCAGTTTGGCTTCATTAACTATGAAGTAGGAGATAGGAAGAAGCTCTTTTTCCATGTGAAAGAAGTTCAGGATGGCATTGAGCTACAGGCAGGAGATGAGGTGGAGTTCTCAGTGATTCTTAATCAGCGTGGCAAGTGCAGCCCCTGTAATGTTTGGTGAGTCTGTGAAGGCCCCAAAGCTGTTGTAGCTCCTAGACCTGATAGGTTGGTCAATCGCTGAAGAACATTACCCTGGATGATGCCATTGCTCCTCACCTAATGGTTCTTCGTCAGCCAGAACCAGATAATTCAATGGGATTTGGTGTAGAAAGAAAGATCTGTCAAGCTGGTGTCATTGACTAACCATATCCACAAAGCACATCATTAATCCACTATGATCAAGTTGGGGGGATTCTGGTGAAGGGTTCTGAATATCTCCCTCTTCATCCCTTCCCACATCTGGATTACTTACTCTATTGAGCTGTTACACCAGTTTTAACACCTTCCTCATGTTATGTTTAAAAAAATTTAAGAAAGCCATTTTAAAATTAAAAAATAAATAAATAAAATTATGGTGTGTTGGCTCAGCACCTGTGGCTCAAGTGGCCAAGGTGCCAGCCACATACACTTAAGGTGGTGGATTTGAATCCAGCCCAGGCCCGCCAAAACAACAATGACGGCTTCAACCAAAAAATAGTCTGGCATTGTGGTGGTCACCTGTAGTCCCAGCTACTCAGGAGGCTGAGGCAGGAGACTCGCTTGAGCCCAGGAGTTGGAGGTTGCTGTGAGCTGTGATGCCACAGCACTCTACCCAGGGGGACAGCTTAACTCTGTGTCCAAAATAAATAAATAAATACAAAGATAAAAAAAAATAAAATTATGGTTTCTGAAAAGTTTCCTCCTAGTATTGCAGTTCTGGCATAATTGCATTGTGTTTAGAGACAGTCTGTATGATGTGGCTTCTGTATCTTTTCCTGTGTGCCCTTCTGGAGCAATCTCATTTATTTACCAGCTCTATGCTAAGAATTCCCAAATTTTACCTCTGTGCTTGACAAAGAACCTATTGTATAACTCCCTATACATTTTACCACTTTAATTTCAACATAGACAAAGTGTAACATGCTTCATACTCTTCCCTACTCCCCCTCCTACTCTACTAGCCCCTCTCTCAGTAAATAGCAGCACGGTCTCCGTGGTTGTGTAAAACCAAGAGTTCAGCATTGCCCTAGAATTTTTTTCTTATTCTCACTCGTACAATTTGTCGAGCACCAGTCCCAACAACATTATGGGTTCCCTCCCAGTGGCTTGATGGAACAAGAGGACAAAGAAAATGAAAAAATGAGAGACAAAGGAAAGTTTTAAGAATCAATCTGGGCCAGGAGACTGCATATCTTTATCGTGAGGCTTAATACACATGTAGTGTCTTGTCCCAGGCTAGCTCTGTTTTTATTTCATATTCCATTTTTTTTTTTTTTTTTTTTGAGACAGAGCCTCAAGCCATCCCCCTGGGTAAAGTGCCATGGCATCACAGCTCACAGCAACCTCCAACTCCTGGGCTCAAGCGAGTCTCCTGCCTCAGCCTCCCAAGTAGCTGGGACTACAGGCGCCCGCCACAATGTCCGGCTATTTTTTGGTTGCAGCCATCATTGTTTGGCAGGCCCAGGCTGGGGATTCGAACCCGCCACCTTAGGTGTATGTGGCTGGCGCCTTGGCCACTTGAGCTACAGGCACGGAGCCTATTCCATTGTTTTAATCATAAATCTCATGAGAGAAAGGTAAACAATTCCGATATGGTTCTTGCTATGCTTGCATTTTTCTAACTAAACTATTTCTTTAACATGTTAATTGGATGAATTTACTTTTTACTTTTATTGCTTTAAGGTATTTATGATCTTTAACACAGAGTATAGAACAGTGAAAAAGCAGGACGTCAGAAAAAACTCCTATTAAGCCAGCACACAAATCACAGCAGTGACAATTAATACTCAAGAAGCTTGTTGCTCAGACAGGTGACAGAAGCAAAGAAATATTTTATCTCCTTACCTGGTCTGGAGTAAATCTTGCCTTCTTTAATAAAGTTTAAACATTTTGCATATCTAACTTTACAAAAGCTCTCCCTCTCTCAGAGCAAATAGCTCTGCTTGGGCCTGGCTGGGTGAGTTTTGCCTGCTCAGAGACCTTGTCTAGCAGAGTCGCTCTGGGCGAGGGGTGTAATTTCAGCAAGCCGCTGTTTAAGTTTTTTTTTTATTTTTTTCTGAGACTTTGTCTCCTTCGCAACCTCAAATTCCTGGGCTCAAGCGATTCTCTTGCCTCAGCCTCCCAAGTATCTGGGACTACAGGCACCCGCCACAACGCCTGGCTATTTTTAGAGACAAGGTCTTGCTCTGGCTCAGGCAGGTCTCAAACCCGTGAGCTCAGGCAGTCCACCCGCCTCTGCCTCCCAGAGTGCTAAGATTACAGGCATGAGCCACCGTGCCTGGCCTTCTCTCCTTAAGTTTTAAAGGTGCCAGGCTTCCAGTAGCACGTTGTGCAGGGCTCTGGATTCCTCTGAATCCACTTCTCTCCTGTTTCTGTTTTTCCATTGCCCATCCTCTGCAATCATTTTCTTAATTCAGTTCCTAGCCTAATTATAACTAATACTTGTATATTCGTTTTAAGCTTATAAAATCATTACTGGCAATGCAAGCATATGACTCTTAAGTACTTCCACATGCCCCTACACAACTCATCCTTCTCAAAGCATAGCATCTACACCTTCTACGCCTCATTACAACAGCTACCTAAGTCCAGACGGTTTTATTCTCTCATGTAAACTCTGCAGTGCGTCTCCAGATTGGTCTGGGCTCACTCATTTCAAATATTCCTTAGAATGGCATCTGAATACTGTTTTTTTTTTTTTTTT
>NW_003852548.1:1377495-1380398 GCF_000181295.1 Otolemur garnettii | reverse complement strand
AGTGAGTCTCCTGCCTCAGCCTCCCGAGTAGCTGGGACCACAGGCACCTGCCACAACGCCCAGCTATTTTTTGGTTGCAGCCATCATTGTTGTTTTGGCGGGCCTGGGCTGGATTCGAACCCGCCACTTTAGGTGTATGTGGCTGGCGCCTTAGCCACTTGAGCCACAGGTGCCAAGCCCTGAATACTGTTTTATTGCACACAAATATTGATCATGTCTTTTCTTGCATATAAATAGCAATTCATTCTCTACTAGAAAAAAAAAAAAAGACTTGTTCCTTGTTTTGACCTCAGTTTATTTCTATTGAATTTTCCTCAAAACTACTTTCTCAAAATACTACACAGACTCCCTCATATGGCACTGTTTGCAGTTCTGTGAATCTACTGTGTAGTTTTTCTTTTTCCTTCCTTTCTTCTTTCTTTTGGAAATAGGGTCTCACTCTTGTCACCTGGACCTCCTGCCTTGGTCTCCCAAGCAGCTGGCACTACAGGCATGCCATCACACTTGACTAATTTAATTTTTTTAAATAGAGACAGTGTCTTCTCTCTCTCTCTCTTTTTTTTTTTTACTTTTAGACAGAGTCTTACTCCATAACCCTGGGTGGAGCACCTCAGTGTTATACCTCACAGCAGCCTCAAACACTTTGGCTCAAGTGGTCCTCTTGTCTCAGCCTCCCAAGTACCTGGGACTATAGGTGTCCACCACAATGCCCAGCTATTTTTTAGAGACAGAGTCTCAGCTTAATGTTTGTAGCTCAAGTGGCGAAAGTGCCAGCCACATACACCAGAGCTGGTAGGTTCGAATCCAGCCTGGACCTGCCAAACAACAATGACAACTACAACCAAAAAAATAGCTGGGCATTGTGGTGGGCGCCTGTAGTCCCAGCTACTTGGGAAGCCGAGGCAAGAGAATTGCTTATGCCCAGGAGCTGGATGTTTCTTGTTTGTTTGTTTGTTTGTTTTGTTTTGTTTTTGTTTTTTGTTTTTTTTTTGAGACGGAGCCTCAAGCTGTCCCCCTGGGTAGAGTGCCGTGGCATCACGCTCACAGCAATCTCCAACTCCTGGGCTCAGAGCTGGATGTTTCTATGAGCTGTAATGCCATGGCACTCTACCCAGGGAGACAGCTTGAGGCTCTGTCTCAAAAAAGAAAAAAATAGAGACAGGGTCTCGCTCTTGCTCAAGCTAGTCTCAAACTCCAGAGCTTAAGCAATCCCCCTACCTTAGCCTCTCAGAATGCTAGGATTATAGGTGTGAACCACCCCATTCAGCCCCTGGCTAATTTTTCTATTATTAGCCTCACCTTTGTGTCTTCCTATTGGCTATCCAAGTCTTTAAGTTGTTTTATATTTTATTCCACTGTATATCACTATTGACTAGCACATCATCCAGCACATAATTGATCAGCAAATGTATCTAGTTTCTAACTGGAAGACATAAAGAGAGGCCATTTAAATTCTCATATTTGAAAAAGAAAGGACTGAATGAATACATGAATGAATGTAGTACATAATGAATGTCAAGATACTTTAATACTTTTCTCATAAAATAAAATACGAAACTGGGTATTTAATGAACCCCCTGTATGCTACATTTTCATACAAAGCATTGAAAACAACTTCCTATCTACCGTCCTCCAGTGCTGACCATGCTGCCTTGAACAGGATTGTGTTGTTACAGGTACCAGTGTCATTTGAGGATGTGACTGTGGACTTCAGCAGGGAGGAGTGGCAGCACTTGGACTCTGCTCAGAGACGCTTGTACCGGGATGTGACACTGGAGAACTATAGCCACCTGCTTTCAGTGGGTAAGCACAGCCTCCCTGCGCACCTGCGGGGGTGGGGGGACCCAGTGAGGGTGTTTTCATTCTCAGCAGCTGAGCGCTGTCCCGTATTTGAAGTGTTGCTGGTGTCCTCCCCGATTTGTCTGGGATTCTTCAGTCCCTTTTCACCTCTGTGACAATTACTCGGCTCCTAGTGAAACGTGGTTACTTTTCTGAAGAGCAAATGGAAAGTGTCACTGAAAGGCCCCTTGAAACCCAATCAGCTGGACCCGATCCTGTATCATGTCCTGTTAACAGGGTACCGAGTTCCCAAGCCAGAGGCCATCTTCCTGTTGGAGCAAGGGGAGGGGCCATGGACCTTGGATGGGGAAGCTCCACACCAAAGCGGTTCAGGTGAGTGAGTGATCCGGGCAGATGAGGACATGGAAGTAAATGTCACTTTCCCTAGGAGAGGCCGATGCTTTTGAAAGGCTGTGAAGATAGTCCATCTTAAAAGTTCTAAATCTTTGGCTCGGCGCCTGTGGCTCAAGCGGCTAAGGCGCCAGCCATATACGCCCAAGGTGGCGGGTTCGAATCCCCAGCCTGGGCCCACCAAACAGCAATGATGGCTGCAACCAAAAAATGGCCGGGCGTTGTGCCGGGCGCCTGTGGTCCCAGCTGCTTGGGAGGCGGAGGCAGGAGACTCGCTTGAGCCCGGGAGTTGGAGGTTGCTGTGAACGTGATGCCATGGCACTCTACCCAGGGGGATAGCTTGAGGCTCTGTCTCAAAAAAAAAAAAAAATTCTAAACCTTTGGCTTTGATTAGAGATAGGTGACAGTAGCTCTCGTATGCCTAAATGGCCATACGAGGGCCATCTCCACGTATGGCCTTTGTATTGTCTTCTTCTTTGCTTGGCTTTTTTGTAAGAGATTTGTCTCTAAAGGGCCAGGTTGTGTGGCTCAGGCCTGTAATCCTAGCACTCGGGAGGCTGAGGCAGGTGGATTGCTTGAGTTCAGGAGTTTGAGACCAGGCTGAGCAAGAGTGAGATCCTGTCTCTACTAAAAATAGAAATACCAGCCAGGTGTTGTGGCAGGTGCCTGTAGTCCCAGCTACTTGGGAGGCTGAGGCAAGAGGATTGCTTGAG
>NW_003852548.1:1360621-1374658 GCF_000181295.1 Otolemur garnettii | reverse complement strand
TTGTTTGGCGGGCCCAGGCTGGGGATTTGAACCCGCCACCTTAGGTGTATGTGGCTGGCGCCTTAGCTGCTTGAGCCACAG
The DNA here is from genome assembly GCF_000181295.1 of Otolemur garnettii. Taxonomy (NCBI): domain Eukaryota; kingdom Metazoa; phylum Chordata; class Mammalia; order Primates; family Galagidae; genus Otolemur; species Otolemur garnettii. The sequence goes on along the minus strand of NW_003852548.1, from coordinate 1,374,577 downwards.
GCGCCGAGCCACCCTGAGCCTTTTCTTATCTTTTGAGGTAAGAAGAGTCTCATGTAGGCCACAGATACCTGGCCGGCCTGAGTTTTGTATCCAGTCAGCCAACCTGTGCCTCTTTAGAGGACAATTTAAGCCAGGCGTCCTCAAACTATGGCCGGCCAAGGACATTTATCCGGCCCACCAGGTGTTTTTGCCACCTCTGCCTGTCCTGCTTAGCAGCTGACTCATCCCAGGGCCCGCAGTCCAGCCCTCCAATAGTCTGAAGGACAGTAAACTGGCCCCTTGTTTAAAAAGTTTGAGGACCCCTGATTTAAGCCATTCACATTAATTGGGAGAATTGATAGGTATGGTAGTGTTTTGGCTGTCATGTTTTTCAAAGGGCCAGGGCATCTTTTTAATCCTTCCACCCTTGTGGAAGTTAGGTTTTGTTTGATAAATTCTGGGTGAGTTTACTTTGGTGGTAGACCATTGTGCTGGTCTGAGTATTTCCTGGAGAGCTGGTTTAGTTATGACGAATTTCCTCAACATGTGTATGTCAGTAAAGTGTTGGATTTTTCCATCACAAATGAAACTCAGTTTATCTGGATTCAGGATCCTGGGCTGAAAATTGTTTTGTTTAAGACGATTGAAGGTCGATGACCATCCTCATCTGGCTTGAAAAGTTTCAGCTAAAAGATTTGCAGTCATTCTAATATTTCTCCCTTTGTAGGTAATGCTTTTCTTACGTCTGGCTGCTTGCAGGATTTTCTTCTTCACATTAACTTTAGCAAAGTGAATTACAATGTGCCTAGGAGATGCTTTATTTGGATGAGTCTTTCTGGGGTTCTGAAATTGTTAATTACCTGAATTTCTGTATCTCTTGCAATGTATTATCCTCCATAATATCTTGGAATAGATCGTCTGTGCCTTTAGGACCATCCTCTTCTCCTTCAGGACTTTCTATCAGTCAGATGTTTGATCTTTTGGACTGATCCTACAACTCTCTCAGGGAATATTCTGTTCTTGTTTTCCATTTTTCTGCCTCTTTGAATGCTTGGGATCATTCAAAAGCTTTGTCTTCAATTTTTGAGTTCGTTTCTTCTGCCTACTCAACTCATTACTCTGGGATTCTACTATATTTCAAAGTTCCTCGAGGCCAGCCACAGTGGCTCATGCCTGTACACAGTGGCTCCCAGGCACACTGGGAGACTGAGGTAGGTGGATCGCTTGAGCTCATGAGTTCAAGACCAACCTGAGCAAAAGCGAGACCCTGTCTCTAGTGAAAATTGAAAAATTGAGGTAAGAGGATGGCTCAAGCCCAAGAGTTGGAGGTTGTTGTGAGCTATGACTCCATGGCCCTCTACCCAGGGCAACAGCTTGAGACTCTGTCAAAAAAAAAAAAAAAAAAAAAACCAAAAAGCTCCTCGAATAACTTTTTCACTTCCTTGAGCTCTGCTATATCTTTTCTCATTCTATCCATACCCTTGGTAACTTTATCTTTGAATTCATTAATTTCCTGAGACAATTTTTGAACTACTCTTTGGATTTTTTTTTTTTTTTTTGTGAGGCAGAGCCTCAAGCTGTGCCCCTGGGTAGAGTGCTGTGGCATCACAGCTCACAGCAGCCTCCAACTCCTGGGCTTAAGTGAGTCTCCTGCCTCAGCCTCCCAAGTAGCTGGGACCACAGGTCCCTGCTACAACGCCCGGCTATTTTTTGGTTGCAGCCGTCATTGTTGTTTGGCGGGCGGGCTGGATTTGAACCCGCCACCTTAGGTGTATGTGGCTGGCGCCTTAGCCACTTGAGCCACAGGCGCCGAGCCTACTCTTTGGATTTTTATTTCCATCATTTCCTCCATTCTATTCATCTCATTTGCCATCCATATTCTGAATTCTGTTTCTGACAGTTCAGCTATTTGTCTATGAATGGCATCTTCTGTTGTGTCTTCTTTGTCATTCCTCAGGGGAGTTGATCTATTCTGATTATTCATGTTGCTAGAGTTCTTACACTGGTTCCACCCCAAGAGTGTGTTCTGCAGTTTGGCAATTACAACTTGAAGGGTGAGTTTGGATTGGGGTCCCCAGGAGGTGGAGTTAACCAGCCCTTTACCAATGAACTGGGGCTTGTGATTGTGGATTTTCCCCTACAACCTTACAAAGGTCCCTTTCAGAGCTGCAGCAAGAGACTCTGAGGACATGGTTGGTGAGATAGTGTAAGCTGGCTGTGTGTGTGTGTGTGTGTGTTTTTTTAGACAGAGTCTCACTTTGTTGCCCTCGGTAGAGTGGTGTGGTGTCACAGCTCACAGCAACCTCCAGCTCTTGAGCTTTGGCAATTCTCTTGCTTCAGCCTCCTGAGTAGCTAGGACTACAGATGCCCGCCACAATGACCGGCTGTTTTTTTGTTGCAGTTTGGCTGGGACCGGGTTCAAACTTACCACCCTCGGTATATGGGCTAGTGCCCTACTCACTGAGCCATAGGTACTGCCCAGCTGGCTCTGTCTTGAAGTCAGCTAGCTTCTACCCAATCCTAACGAATTGCGGTATTAGGCTGAAATCTCAGCTGGGGAGAGATACAAGCAACTGCGGCACCTCGTCCCCCACCAGCAACAGCTGGAGGAGGAGAATCAGTCCTTTCCCACTACAAAACAACCACCACTCAACATCAGAGGGTCCCTGGGTGGACAGCCCAGGCTGGGAGTTGTAATCAGATTGTCCCAGGCAGTGCAATCACTGCTCAACAGGGAGAGTTCATGTGGTATCCAGAAGCCCGATAGTAGAAATTCACAGGCAGTTCTGTCCCGTAAACCCGAAGGGACGGAGCCTGGTCTCCTCTGGTGAGCCACTGAGTCAGAAAATGCCCGCCAAAGTGAGAACAATTATGTCAGTGCCTCCACCTGCTGCACACCACCATGGTGCGTCTCTCTCTCTCTCCTACGCATTCCTCTCTTCTCGTGCCCTCTTGCTTCCACTTGAGTCACTGTTTACACATTGCTGTCCAGTGGCCCACACAATGCCCAGGTCTATAAGGGAATTGACAAACACTCTGGGTTCTGCAGGGGGCAGACCTTCAAACTCCCAGGTAAGGGGGGAAGAGTGGACTAGGAGTTCAGAATTGCGGGGAAAATATTTGTTCAATTTTATGCCAGGCAGGATGATGCCTAGACTCACAAGTGGGACCTCCCTTGAGAAGGAGACTCAGTGTTTAGTGGCTGTCTCCCGTGAGGTAAAATGGGAGGTCTTTTGTTCCCTGCTCACTTGCAGAGAGCGCACAGTAAGCCTCCCGCTTGGAGGAGGGAGGTCTCTCATCCTCTTAATGGGCTTTGTACCTAGAATTTGTTTTATTGGATCCTCTTTCTTGGAGTCACAGCTTGCCTCAGCAGAGATGATACGCACTTGTCTATCTTCTCTCTTAGCTGAGTTGCCCACCTTTAGCTTCACTGAGTCCTCTTCTGTCCAGCATCTCTCCCTCTGGACAGGAGCCTCTGGTGAAAGCTGCCTCTAGTAGGCCATCTTCTTTCCTCCCGGGTGTCTCATTTTTTATTTTGTGTTTCTCTAATACCTAGTTTGAGCATTTCATTATTTATCTGTTATCTCTTTGAGTTTCCCTCCTGTGAATTACATCATTTATAACATTTTCCTTGTTTCAGATGAGTTTCCTCAATTTTCTGTTTCTTACTGATTTCTATCCAATTTATTATTTGCCCTTTTTTCCAGCCTTCTCTTCCTCATTTTCCCATAAGTAAGGGACCCCTGGCGACCTCATCTGCTGTTCACCAGTCTTTTCCTCATCTCTGTGTAATGACCCAGCCACATTGAAATTATGATGGCTCTTCTCTTGACATTTGACACTGTCCCTGCTGGACAAGCCTACTAAGTGAGACCCCTAGAACCAGGAAGATAAGCAACCCCCGACACAGCATCTTTCCAGCATCTTCCACTGACAAAGCTTATCATCCTGCAGGCTTGCAGAAGACAAAAACATTTAAAGAGAATCAAATCCATTTTTACAGAGCAGGCAAAGAAGGGTGGATTTGGAATTGAGAGGCAATACATTGATAACTGGCACAGCAATTCTCTTGATTCCTTAAATGAAGGATATAGAAAATATTTAGAGAACAAATTTAGTGAATGTGGGGAGATAGGCAGAGGAGGATATTTTCTCTTTCAAAAGGATTTTTTGAACATCTGCTCAGAGAAATTCAAAAAATCATACACTATATATGGAAAAGGAAGACAAGTGCATGAAATGTTAACACTCGAGCCCTTTGCGTATTCACTCTTTCTGTTATAAAACTGTGCCAAATTGAATATCAATATGAAGAGTATACAACATCTGCTTTATAAATTCATATCAAATATAAGCTCCTTAGCAGTATACTGAAGTTATAGCAAATATCTAGAAGGACAATACATTTCTATATATACCGAGTAGCAAAACAAGAAGCTAACTATAAACACATGCCTTCTCTTATATAAGAATTTTGAGGTGAACGGGTCCAGTTCAGTAAGTCCATTCTGATCCTGATGGATCATTCACGAACCATGTTCCAAGTCATTGCTCTATATCTCCTAGGGCATTGTTGTCAGCTGCATAGTTAATGTTGGATCACTGTGGAATCCAGTGGAAAAAAGGGAAGAGGAAATAGAGATTTCCCCACTGTTTTAAGGCCTATCTGGAAAGCACATATCACTTCCACTTATATTCCATTGGTGAAAACAAAGTAAGATGCAGCTAAATTCTATTACTATGAAAGATGAGGAGAATAGAGCTCAGCAGAGGGCTTTCAGTTTCTTCCACAAAGGGCTTTCTCTTTCCCATTTTATACTTCTTATTATAAGCGTGTATTCCTGAAACCAAGAGAAGCTTGCAGCTAGTTAAGAGTTGGAGCACAGATATCTATTTACTCTTTGTCTGTGTCAGGATGGTGATGTGCCAACATTTTTCCTGTAGACATAAAGGAATTGGTGTTTGAGGGATATACATTTAATGTTGATGTTCATAATGGTTTAGAGGGAAAGCAAGAAGCAGAGAGATAGTCAGGTATTAGAGCTGATATATAAGGACATGCATTCTGAAATATTTCTTCCATGCCAAGCTTTCGTCTAAACAGGCTTCTGTTCTTCTTCTGATTATCCTACTCACTATCCAGACCTTTTACATAATGGAGCTGGATTCCAAGAGTTCAAATCCTATCTCTCCCATTTATTTAGCAATTTAATAATCTTTAGCAAGTTACCTAACTTCTCTGTGCCTCTGTTTTCTCAGTTGTAAAACAGTTGATAATGGTAGCTATCTCATCGGGTTTAGTGAGGGTTAAACCAGTGGTTACGTGTAAAGCACTTGAAGAGTGCCTGGTGCATTGTAAATGGTATATAAGTGGTTTGCATCTATTAAGTGTTCTATAAGAATTTTGTATTATCGGCTCAGCGCCTGTGGCTCAAGCGGCTAAGGCGCCAGCCACATATGCCTAAGGTGGTGGGTTCGTATCCCCAGCCCGGGCCCGCCAAACAACAATGATGGCTGCAACCAAAAAATGGCCAGGCGTTGTGGCGGGCGCCTGTAGTCCCAGCTACTTGGGAGGCTGAGTCAGGAGACTCGCTTGAGCCCAGGAGTTGGAGGTTGCTGTGAGTGTGATGCCATGGCACTCTCCCCAGGGGGATAGCTTGAGGCTCCGTCTCAAAAAAAAAAAAGAATTTTGTATTATGACATTATTGGTATTATTATTGTTATATGAACTCTTTCATTTTTCTGTGTTCATCCTGTTTGAACTACTCTCTGTCCTTTACTAATTATTTTTTGTGTGATTTTCATTTCTTTTTCTTTTTAGGTGAGGCTATTGAGGAAATTCAACAACAGGGAATTTCTAGAGAAATTCTGTTCCACTGTGAGAGCTTTGACCAACCCATAGAAGATTCATTGTGTCCCATTATAGAAGAACTGTGGCAAGATCATGAACAGCTAGAGAGATATCAGGAAAACCAGAATAACCCTTTAAGTCACATGCAAGTATTGATTAAGGATAGGGGCTATGAATGTAAAAACATCGAAAAAATAATTCATGTGACTGCTGAACTTATTCCTTCAATTGGAAGACTCTGTAACTGTGAAACATTTGGAAAGAGTTTGAAGCATACGTTAAAGTTACATAATCATAACAGAAACAGTGCAACAAAGAGCCTTGGTAAGATCTTTGGAAATGGTAATAATTTGGCCCATAGCTCTTCCTCTACTAAGAATGAGAATACTAAGATAGGAGTGAATTCCTGTGAATATAATCAATGTGAAAATCATCTTGGCCACAAACAAGCTGTCATCCACCATCAGAAAATTCATACTAAGGAGGAACTTTATGTGTGTACTGAGTGTGTAAAGGGCTTCAACCAGAAGTCACATCTCTTTGAACATCAGAGACTTCATGCTGAAGAAAAGTCTCATGAACGTGACCAAAGTGACAAAGTCTTCTCTCAGAAGCCACAAATTGGTGTACATCAGAGTGTTTATATAAGAGAAAAACCTCATTTATGTACTGAATGTGGGAAAGCCTTTACCCTCAAGTCAAACCTCATTACACATCAGAAAATTCATACTGGACAGAAACCCTACAAATGCAGTGAATGCGCAAAAGCCTTTTTTCAGAGATCAGATCTCTTTAGACATCTGAGAATTCATACAGGAGAGAAACCTTATGAATGTAGTGAATGTGGAAAAGCCTTCTCCCAGAATTCAGACCTCAGTATACATCAGAAAACTCATACTGGAGAGAAACACTATGAATGCAGTGAATGTGGGAAAGCTTTCACAAGAAAATCAGGACTCAGGATGCATCAGAGAATTCACACAGGAGAGAAACCTTATGTATGCACTGAATGTGGGAAGGCCTTCATCCAGAAATCCCACTTCAATACACATCAGAGAATTCATACAGGAGAAAAACCTTATGAATGCAGTGACTGTGGGAAATCATTCACTAAGAAGTCACAACTCCATGTGCATCAAAGAATTCACACTGGCGTAAAACCCTATATATGTGCAGAATGTGGAAAGGTCTTCACTCATAGGACAAATCTCACCACACATCAGAAAACTCATACTGGGGAGAAACCTTACATGTGTGCTGAGTGTGGGAAGGCTTTTACTGATCAGTCAAATCTTATTAAACACCAGAAAACTCATACTGGAGAGAAACCCTATAAATGCAGTGGCTGTGGAAAAGCCTTCATATGGAAGTCACGTCTCAAGATACATCAGAAATCTCATATTGGAGAGCGGCACTATGAATGCAAGGAATGTGGAAAAGCCTTTATCCAGAAGTCAACACTAAGTGTGCATCAGAGAATCCACACAGGAGAGAAACCCTATGTTTGCCCTGAGTGTGGGAAGGCCTTTATCCAGAAGTCACACTTCATTGCCCATTATAGAATTCATACTGGAGAGAAGGCTTATGAATGCAGTGACTGTGGGAAATGCTTCACAAAGAAATCACAACTCCGTGTGCATCAGAAAATCCACACAGGTGAGAAGCCCAATATATGTGCTGAATGTGGAAAGGCCTTCACTGACCGGTCAAATCTCATAACACACCAGAAAATCCATACTAGGGAGAAACCCTTTAAATGTGGTGACTGTGGAAAAACCTTCACCTGGAAGTCACGTCTCAATATACATCAGAAATCACATACTGGAGAGAGACAGTATGAATGCAGCAAATGTGGGAAAGCTTTCATCCAGAAAGCAACACTAAGTATGCATCAGATAATTCATACAGGAAAGAAACCTTATGCTTGTACAGAATGTCCGAAGGCCTTCACTGACAGATCAAATCTCATTAAACACCAGAAAACGCATAGTGGAGAGAAACGCTATAAAGCCAGTGACTGAAAAAGCCTTCACCTGGAAATGACAACTAGGCATGCATCAGATATCTCGTAGTGGGGGAGAGGAATGTCTGAGCCTGCAATCATTGTGCAGGGAGAAGTAGATGTGAAAGACTGGCCTGAATGAACAGAAGGCAAAAAGAGTGAAGTATCCCTCAGTGCACTGGAAATTAAAGTTCTTGGGTCACCAGTTGATATGCAGTGATGTGCATAGGGAGATCCTTTAGATAAAGCAGTGGAGCAATAGTCAGTTTGGTTACATGATTGATACAGTGACTCTTGAGCTCTTGCAAATGGTAGAAATAAAGGCCTGAGATGACTTGTCATTTGTTTTATTTCACTTTTTGGATGAAGAACTTTATAAATTCAGCATTGATTAATTCATCATACCCTGGGACATAGAAGTACTCAATATCTAGTCAAATTCATTTCATATTTCTAGGTTGGGAAGAAAAATTTTCATTGTCTAAACACTCGCAGAGCACTGATATCAAGACAGTAAAAGCTATTTGGAAATACAGATCTGTGAGTAGAAGCCAGAAGTTTTTGTGATCACTGATATTGACACAGAAGAGATTTCCATGAGGAAATGCTTTTTTCTCTTCCTTTTGAGAAATCACGGCTCGGCGCCTATAACTCAACCGGCTAAGGCGCCAGCCACGTACACCTATGGTGGCGGGTTCGAATCCCCAGCCCGGACCCACCAAACAATAATGACGGCCGCAACCAAAAAATAGCCGGGCGTTGTGGCGGGCGCCTGTGGTCCCAGCTACTTGGGAGGTAGAGACAGGAGACTTGCTTGAGCCCAGGAGTTGGAGGTTGCTGTGAGCTGTAATGCCACAGCACTCTACCCAGGGGGACAGCTTGAGGCCCTGTCTCAAAAAAAAAAAAAAAAAAAAAGAGAAATCACCAAGGTAAGGATAAACTATATATATTTTTTATTTGTATGTATTTATTTATTTATTTTGAGGTGGAGCCTCAAGCTGTCCCCCTGGGTAGAGTGCTGTGGCATCACAGCTCACAGCAACCTCCAACTCCTGGGCTCAAGTGAGTCTCCTGCCTCCACCTCCCAAGTAGCTGGGACCACAGGCGCCTGGCCATTTTTTTTTGGTTGCAGCCATCATTGTTGTTTGGCAGGCCCAGGCTGGATTCGAACCGGCCACTTAGGTATATGTGGCTGGTGCCTTAGCCACTTGAGCCACAGGTGACAAGCCTATATATATATATATATATATATATAAAGTGAAATATAATATTTAAACTTCAAGTTTGATTTCATGAATTGGGAAATTGGGGATAGTGCTAGCCTAAGTTGAGGCTAGAGAATACGGTCATTGAATATTATAGACATCTAAAGGTGGTGATTGTCTTCTTATTAATTCCTTGCTGTGGGAGCAGGTGAGTTACACCCTTTTAACCTATGTCCCTAAAACTGTCATTTACATAAGCCCCTTAGCAATTAATCCTAAAACAATGGAACTGAGCCACAGCACTCTGGATTTTCAGTCTTGTCCACTGAAGCCTCTACTTTCCTTGTGAGTTCTGTTTGAAAAGAATGACTGAAAAATTGCATTTCAATACATTAAAATTTTGCTTTTCTTCTAATTTGGTTTAGATGTACTTATTTTCTGTATGCATTTTAAGGGTAGTTCTGTGTAGATTGCTATGGGATAAAGTCATGTTGCACTGTAGTGTGTTATTCTAAGTTATAATTATAGTTTATTACAGTTCTCATTTTCCCTTAAGCATTTTTCACCATACTCATAAAAGGGCTTTCTTTCTAGCATGCAGTCTTATTTTATTTTAAAATCGTTTTGTTAAATACAATGCATATGGAAAAGGCATATATCATAAGCATAGAGCTCAGTGCATTCTTACAAACTGCTTATACTCAGATCAAGAAACAAAACATGACCAGCACCCCAGAAGCACTCCCCACACTCCCTTCCAGGCTTCTCCCAACAAGGGTTAACACAATCTTGACTCATAACAGCATAGATTCATTTTGCCTGTTTTGTATTTTATACAAATTGAGGCAAACAATTATATTCTATATAATTGAGTAATACACTCTTAGTGTCTACTATCATTCACATTATGAATGTGAAGTTCATCTACATTGTTGCATATAGTTATAGATAATTCATTCTTATCATGTATCCCATTTCAATAATTTCTCCATTCTGTTAGTTGACATTTGGATTGTTTGCAGCTTGGAATTATTAGGAATAGTGCTATCTGCTGGGGACGATGGCTCATGCCTGTAATCCTAGCACTTTGGGAGGTTGGGATGGGTGGATTGCTTGAGCAACAGCAAGACTACTAAAAAAAAAAAAAAAAATAGAAAAAATTTAGCCAGGCATCCTGGCAAGTGGCTATAGTCCCAGCTACTTAGAAGTTTGAGGTTGCTGTGAGCTATGATGATGCCATAGCATTTTTTATTAAATGATAGCTGTGTATATTAACACAATCATTGGGTACAGTGTGGTGTTTTCATATACAATTTGAAATATTTTCATCAAACTGGTTAACATAGCTTTCATGTCATTTTCTTAGTTATTGTGTTTTACTTTTAGAAAGATTCACTTGTACCCTTGTGAGATAAACCATAGAGGTAATCCCTCCAATCACCTTCCCTCCACCCATCTACCCCCCTCCCTCTCCCCATACCTAGGCTATAATTAGGTTATACCCAGGGTGACAAAGTGAGATTCTGTTTCAAAAAAAAAGGGATAGTGCTACCTAGTAGTAAACATATCTATGAATTTCTGTCAGGCATATAGCTAGGAGTTGAACTCCCAGGCTATAGTGGATCCATAAATTCAGCCATACTTTATAAAACCAGATTTCCAAAGTCACTGTGCCAACATACTCCCACCAATACAGTGTATGAGTTCTAGGTATTCTACATCCTTGCCAACACTTGGTATTTTCCACCTTTTTAAACTGTAGCCATTAATGCTGGATGTGTAGTGATATCCCAGTGGGGTTTCAGTCTTTATTTCCTATTTTCCATCTTTTTTACTGTAGTCATTAGTAATGGGTGTATTGTGATAGCCCAGTGGGGTTTCAGTCTTTATTTACTTGTCCTCTAAACCATTGTATTAATAGTATCTCCCCAGGATAGGTGAATGATGTCTGAGACCTAGGCATGTTCCTCACACGGCTGCACCATTTTACATTCTCACCATCAATGTATGAGGTTCTAGTTTCTCCACATTCTCATCAATCCTGTTATTATCAGTCTTTTTTTTTTAAACATAGTGTCACTATGTTGCCCTTGGTAGAGTGCTGTGGCATCACAGCTCATAGCAACCTCAAACTCTTGAGCTTAAGTGATTCTCTTGCCTCAGCTATGACTACAGCGCCCACCTCAATGCCTGGCTATTTTTGGTTGCAGTTGTCATTGTTGTTTAGCAGATCCAGACCAGCTTGAACCCGCCAGCCTCAGTGTATGTGGCCAGCACCCTACTCATTGAGCTATGGGCACTAAGCCTATTAGTCTTTTTTTTATTATTATTATAGCTATTTTGCCTGTTTCAGGTGTTCAACATGAGGTGATACTGTGACATTAATTTACATTGCTCTAAGGATTAATGATATGATCATCTTTTTCTGAGAATATTTTATGAAGTATTTGTTTAAATCTCTTGCCCAAGGCCGGGCAGAGGGATTCACATCAGGAATCCCAGAACTGTGGGAGGCTGAGGCAGGAGGATCACTTGAGGTCAGTAGTTTGAGACAAGCCTGCACAATAGTGCAAGACCCTGTCACCAAAAAAATCCTTTGCCCATTATTAATTGGGTTATTTGGGTTATTTGTTTTCTTTCTTTTTCTTTTTTTTTTCTTTCTTTCTTTTTTTTTTTTTTTGAGACAGAGCCTCAAGCTGTCACCCTAGGTAGAGTGCTGTGGCATCACAACTCACAGCAACCTCCAACTTCTGGGCTCAAGTGAGTCTCCTGCCTCTGCCTCCCAAGTGGCTGGGACTACATGTGCTCTCCACAGCACCTGGCTATTTTTTGATTGCAGCCGTCATTGTTGTTTGGCAGGCCTAGGCTGGATTCAAACCCTCCAACTCAGGTGTATGTGGCTGGCGCCTTAGCTGCTTGAGCCACAGGCACCGAGCCTATTTGTTTTCTTATTGTTGAACATTGAGAGGATTTTTTTTTTTGCAGTTTTTGGCTGGGGCTGGGTTTGAACCCACCACCTCCAGCATATGGGGCCAGTGCCGTACTCCTTTGAGCCACAGGTGCTGCCCGAGAGGATTTTTTAAAATAGTGAATATATGCCTATAGTCCCAGCTACTTGGGAGACTGAAGCAAGAGAATCACTTAAGCCCAAGAGTTGGAGGTTGCTGTGAGCTGTGATGCCACAGCACTCTACCAAGGGGGACATAGTGAGACTCTGTCACAAAAAAATGTATTTTATTACTCCATTATCCTTACAAAGACTTTCTCCCAGTTACTGGATTGTCTTTTCATTCTCTTATATGTCTTTTGAATAGCAGAACTGCTTATATTGATGAAGTCCAGTCTTTCCGTTTGTTCTCTTATGAGTTGTACTTTTGATGTTGTGTCTAAGAAATCTTTGCCTAACCAAATATTATACTGATATTTTTCCTATATTTTCTTCTAGAAGTTTTACAATTTTAGGTTTTACATCTAGGTCTGTGATCCATTTTGATTTTAATCCATTTTAATCTTTTATATGGTGTGAAGTATGAAACCAAGTTCTTTTATGCTTTGCATATGAATATCCAAATGTTTCCATACCATTTGTTTGTTTATTTGTTTGTTTGTTTTTGAAGAAATAAATAAACTCACTGCACCACCTACAGATTGGCATGGTTTAGTGTCAGCCAGCGATTGGTCAGAAGTTGTAGTGATACACCTCAAACTAGTCTGGCTTCCGCTAGGGAGGGAGATGTGTGAGTTTGGGCACACATATTAAGTTCAGTGTGCTTAGCAGTCTGTGCTGGCATCCATTTCTGTTTGCATATGGTCTCACATTCATACAGAGATGAGTCAGTAACAGGTCCTCTCCAGTATTTTGTGGTCACGATCACAACCTTCTACATATTGAGGAATATGCGGAAGCTTATCAATACCCACTAGTGCTATCTCATTTTCTTTATATCTCAATTTAATTTTGTCTGTCTGTTGCTTACCCAAACAGTGCTGCAGCCCCAGGCAGCTGTTACACTGGCCTTTCCCCCTTATTTGCCAGCAATATTGCTAATGTCTCTTTTCTCTGGAGCTCCAAGCCAGGTCAGTTCCTTCCATTTGTAGTGAGGCTTCCATTCCTCACGGCTACCATGCCCACAGAGCTGGGGATGGGAGCAACCCTAAGTTTAAATGCAATAGACCTCACTATTCTTACCAAGATTTGGTATTTTATCCATCAATAAACGTTTTTCAATTTGACTTATGCTTTTAGTGAATTGCCATTGTTCCAAAATGCTTGTTTTTGACAATTTAATTTTTACAGTTTTATAGTTGCTTTGGGAGGGGAGGAAATTTGATGAGCTCTTCACTCTACCATTCCAGAAGTTGCATATTGAACAAGTGATTTTTGACAAAAGTCAAAATATGGAGAAAGGTAGTATTTTTAAACAAATGGTATGGGCCAGGCATGGTGGCTCATACCTATAATCCTAGCACTCTGGGAGGCCAAGGCAGGGGGATTGTGTGAACTCAGGAGTTCAAGACCAGCCAGAGGATGAGCAAGACCCTGTCTCCACTAAGAAAACAGAAAAGCTAGCCAGCCATTGTGATGGGTGCCTATGGTCCCAGCTACTCAGGAGGGCAAGGCAAGAGGATTGCTTAAGCCCAAGAGTCTGAGGTTGCTGTGAGCTGTGATGCCACAGCATTCTACTGAGGGTGACATAATGAGTAGAAACATCAGTAGTGCTGCTCAGAAAATATGGTAAACTCTACAGAATAAGTCCCCACAAGTTCCTAAACAAACAAACAAACAGAAAACAATAGCTTTAGTAATGACCATGATGGATAGGATAATAATCCAGAGTTGCAAAAATATATTATCTACAATGGCAAGTTTTCAACAATTAAGGAGATGTGCAAAACCAACCATACACACACACACACAC
>NW_003852548.1:1358174-1360322 GCF_000181295.1 Otolemur garnettii | reverse complement strand
ATACCCAGGGGGACAGCTTGAGGCTCTGTCTCAAAAAAAAAAAAAAAAACAATTCTGGAGTTGAAAAGTACAATGAATAAAATGAAAAAAATCACAAGGGGGAAAAACAGTGGATTTGAGTTGGTAGAGGAAGGAATCAATAAATTTGAAAATAGATAAATAGAGATTATCCAAACTGAAGAACAAAAAATTAAAATTAAAATTAAAATTAAAAGAGACTTAAAGACCTGATAACACCATCAGGCATGCTAACATACACTCAGTAGGCTTGGCGCCTGTGGCTCAAGTGGCTAAGGCGCCAGCCACGTACACCTGAGCTGGCTGGTTCGAATCCAGCCTGGGCCCTCCAAACAACAATGACGGCTGCAACCAAAGAAAAAAATAGCCAGGTATTGTGGCGGGCACCTGTAGTCCTACCTACTTGGGAGGCAGAGGCAGGAGAATCGCTTGAGCCCAGGAGTTGGAGGTTGCTGTTAGCTGTGATGCCAAGGCACTCTACCCAGGGTGACAGCTTGAGGCTCTGTCTCAAAAAAAAAAAAAATACACTCAGAAGAAGTAAGATAAAGGGGGGGCAGAAAAATATTTAAAGAAATAATGGCAAAAACTTTCTAAATTTGACATAAAACATGACTACATATCCTGGAAATTCAATACTCCAGGTAGGTTAAACACAATAAGACATATCATAACCAAATTGTGGAAACACAAAGACAAGAAGAAAATCCTAAAAGTAGAAAAAGGAAAACAACTCATAATATAAGGGGAGCCACCAAAAAAAAAAATAGATTAACAGCTGACTTCCATTTGAAACAATGAAGGCCAAAATGGATGAGGATCATGTATTTAAAGAGTTGAATGAAAGAAGACCCTGTCACCTAATAATTCTATATCCAAAAAAAGCTAACCTTTGATAGTTAAGAGAAAATAAAGATATTCTCACATGAATAAAGACTGATATAATTTATTGCTATCATATCTGCCTTTAAAGAAATACTAAAGGTTAAAAGGAAGGGACACTAGACAGTAACCCAAATCCACATGAAAAAAAATGAAGAATATTGGTAAATTACATGTGTAATTTAAATACAATAACATGTCAAGTTGTAATATATTTGGCACTAATAGCACAAAGAAGAGGAGAAGGAAGAAAGCAATACTGAAGAAAAGCTTCTACACACTACATGTACAAGGAATTAGTATTGATCTGAAGTATGTTGTTCCAAGTTATAATACATATTGTAATCTTCAGTACACTAAATATATACACACAAACATATATATAAAATTTATGTGTGTAATGTGCATGTGTATAATCATTAAGGGAATTAATATCAACAGGAAAAAGAAAAGAGGAACAAAAAAGATATGAGACCTAAAGAAAACAAATATGAAAATGGCAGATGTAAATCTAACCATAATCAATAATTATATTACAAGTAAATGGGCTTCATAATCCAATCAAAAGGCGGAGATTGTCAGATTAGAATAAAGATAGGATTCAACTACATGGTATCTATAAAAGGCACACTTATGATTCAAAGGTACAAATACATTGAAAGTAAAATGATGGAAGATCCAACATATATAGAGTAACATAACAGCTGGAGTGACTATACTAATTTCTGGTAAAATAGACATTTATTTATTTATTTGTTTATTTTTGAGACAGAGTCTCACTCTGTTGCCCAGACTAGAGTGCTGTAGTATCATAGCTCACAGCAACCTCAAAGGCCTGGGCTTAGGGGATCTTCATACCTTGGCCTCTTGAGTAGCTGGGAGTACAGGCACTATGATGCCAGGCTAATTTTCTTTTCTTTTCTTTTCTTTTTTTTTAGTAAAGATGAGGTCTCACTTTTGCTTGGGCTAGTCTTGAACTCCTGAATTCAGACAATCTACCCACCTCGGCCTCCCAGAGTGCCAGGATTACAAGCATGAGCCACCTTGCCTGGCCCCAAATAGACTTTTTGATGAAAAATGTTATTAAACACAAAAAGTGTTATTTTTATACATACATGTATATACCTCTAACAATGGAGCCCTAAAACACATGGAAGAAAAATTAACAGAAACAAAGGGAAAAATAGGCAATTCAACAGTAACAGTAACAATAGACAATCCAACGTTTTTTTTTTTTTTTTGAGACAGAGC
>NW_003852548.1:1353066-1355563 GCF_000181295.1 Otolemur garnettii | reverse complement strand
CAAAAAAAAAAAAAAAAAGAAAGAAAGAAAATATAGAAACATGAATAACATTGTAACAAGTAACAAAATTGAATTAGTAAGTTAAAATCTGCCCATACAAAAAAAGCCCAAAGCCCCCACAATTAACTGGTTAATTTTATTAAACATTTACAGGAGATAGAATAGCAACACTCCACAAAATCTGTCATAAAACAGAAATGAATAGTTTCTAACTCTATCAGGCCAATATCCTGAAACATAAACCATAGAAATACACCACAAGAAAAGAAAACTACAGATCAACATTTCTCATGAATATATACATAAAAATCTTCAATAAAATATTATCAAATTGAATCCAGCAACATATAAAAGGATTACATATCATAAGTGGCGTTTATTCCAATGATGCAAGGCTGCTTCAACATTCAAAAATCAATCAATGTCGTGTTCGCTGGTGTGATTCTGTCCTGTGTGGCTGTTCTCTGGAACAGTAGTGATTTATCTCCATCCACTTTCTCTTTCACCTAAGTGCATGCCACCACCCCACAAAAGATTTGAGGGACAGACATTTGAGGCCCCGGAACTATCTCTTCAGATGTGAACTAAAGATGGTCACTTTAAGGTAGATAATGATGAAAACGAGTACCAGTTATCTCTAAGAATGGTCAGTTCTGGGCTGGTACAAAGGATAAATCGCACATTGCTGAAACAAAGGCAACAAATTATGAAAGCAGTCCAATTAAAGTAACACTGGCAACTTTGAAATGTCCATTACAGCCAATGGTTTCTCTTGGGGGGCCTTGAAATAACCCCACCTGTGCTCCTACAGTCCAAGTGTGGTCCAGGGGCTGTGCATGTTATTAGCTCTTAGCAGCTATGGAGGAAGACACAGAGTAAGAAGTTGAAGAGGAAGAGGATGCAAAACTCCTAAGTATACATGTATCTGGAAAGCAATCTGCCTCTGGAAGCAGTAGCAAGTTTCCACAGAAGAGAGTAAAACTTGCTGCTGATGAAGATGATGTGATGATTATGATGATGAAGATGAGGAGGAAACTGAAGAAAAAGTCCTAGTGGGGAAATCTATACAAGATGTTTTAGCCCAAAATGCACACGATCAGATCAGAATGGAAAAGACTCACTACTATAAACAGGCCAAAGGTCAAAAATCAAAAGGTCAAGAACCCTTTAAAAAACCAGAAAGAACTGAAACATCCAAAGGACCTAGCTCTGTAGAAGACATTGAAGCAAAATGAGAGCAAGTATAGAAAAAAGAATGGAAGCCAAATTCATCAGTTATGTGAAGAATTGCTTCCAGATGACTATCCAGGAGGCTAGTCAAGGTGTCTGGCAGCAGAGGAAGTCTCTAAGAAAGCAGTTTAAACAGTTTGTTAAAATGTTGCATCTTATTTCATTTCTGTAACATTCGATATCTGGCTATCCCTTTTGTAATCCAGAGTGAGAACTTACCCTATTGTGTTTGATAAATGTCCAGGTTCCATTGCTAAGTGTTGACGAAAGTGCCTATTTTGTTTTTGATTTTTTTTTGTTTGTTTTTAATTAAAGAGGTTTATTCTGAACCAAGTATGAGTGACCATGGCCCAGAGCCACGCTCTGGAAGCATTGAACAAATGGATTTGCCTGTTTAGCTTTTAAAGACAGGGCTGGGAACTGTTGTTATCTTGTCTTTGCCATTTCTGATTGATGAAATTAGAGATTTTACTCTTTTTATTCTTGGTTAGGTTGGTCAAAGGTTTATCTATTTTATTGACCTTTTCAAAAAACCAACTTTTTGATTTATTGATCTGTTGTATAATCCTTTTGTTTTCAATTTCATTTAATTCTGCTCTAATTTTGGTTCTTTCTTTTCTTCTGCTGGATTTGGGATTGGAGTGCTCTTCTTTTTCCAGTTGCTTGAGAAGTCCCATTAGGTTGTAAACTTCCCCTCCTTCTGTTTTCTTGAGGAAGGCTTGCAGTGCTATAAATTTCCCTCTTAGGACTGCCTTTGCAGTATCCCAAAGGTTCTGGTAACTCATGTCTTCATTTTCATTTTGTTCCAAAAATTTGGTAATTTCCTTCTTGATCTCGTCTCTGACCCACCTATCATTCAGCATAAGGTTATTTAGCTTCCATGTTGGATTAAAGATTTAAACTTAAGACATGAGACTATTAAAATACTAGAAGAAAGTGTAGGGAAAACACTTGAAGAAATCGGCTTGGGCGAAAATTTTATGAGGAGGACCCCCTAGGCAATTGAAGCAACATCAAAACTACACTACTGGGACCTCATCAAACTAAAAAGCTTCTGCACAGCCAAGAACACAGTAAGTAAGGCAAGCAGATAACCCTCAGAATGGGAGAAGATATTTGCTGGTTATGTCTCCGACAAAGGTTTAATAACCAGAATCCACAGAGAACTCAAATATATTAGCAAGAAGAGAACAAGTGATCCCATCTCAGGGTGAGCAAGGGACTCGAAGAGGAACTTCTCTGAAGAAGACAGGCGCATGGCCTACAG
>NW_003852548.1:1349517-1352959 GCF_000181295.1 Otolemur garnettii | reverse complement strand
ATGGTTGTGGAGAAAAGGGAACACTTCTACACTGTTGGTGGGATTGCAAACTAATATGTTCCTTTTGGAAAGACATTTGGAGAACACTTAGAGAACTAAAAATAGACCTGCCATTTGATTCTATAATTCCTCTACTAGGTATATATCCAGAAGACCAAAAAGCACACTACAACAAAGATATTGGTACCAGAATGTTTATTGCAGCCCAATTCATAACTGATAGGTCATGGAAGAAGCCCAAGTGGCCATCGACCCACAGATGGATCAATAAACTGTGGTATATGTATACCATGGAATACTATGCAGCCCTAAAGAAGGATGGAGACTTTACCTCCTTCATGTTTACATGGATGGAGCTGGAAAATATTCTTCTTAGCAAAGTATCTCAAGAATGGAAGAAAAAGTAGCCAATGTACTCAGCCCTACTATGAAACTACTTTATAGCTTTCCAAAAGCTATAACCCAATTATAGCCCAAGAATATGGAGGAAGGGGAGGAGGATGGGTGGAGGGAGGGTGATTGGTGGGATCATGTCTATGGTTCATCTTATAAGGGTATATGTGAATCTTCCTAAATGAAGAATATAAATGTCTTAACACAATAACTAAGAAAATAACATGAAGGCTATGTTAACCAGTTTGATGAAAATATTTCAAATTGTATATAAAAACAGCACACTGTACCCCATGACAGTATCAATGTACACAGCTATGATTTAATAATAAAAAAATAAAGACAGGGCTGGGTATGGTGTCTCATGCCTGTAATGCCAGCATTTTGGGAAGCCAAGATAGGAGGATCATTTGAGGGCAGGAGTTTGAGACCAGCCTGGGTAACACAGTGAGAGATCCCATCTTTACAAAAAATTTAAAAAAAAATTAACTTGGTACAGTGGCATGTTCCTGTGGTACAAGCCATTCTTGAGGCTGAGACAGGAGGATCTCTTGACCCAGGAGTTCAAGGCTACAGTGAACTATGATTATGCCACTGCACTCTAGCCTAGGCAATACCCTGTCTCACAAAAAGAAAAGAAAAAGGTATAACTCTACTCTTCGCTTAGTGTTAAGTATGAATGGAATGTTCTAATAGAACACAGTAATAGTAGTAGTCAGACAAGTGGAGATGATGGGGAGATAAAAATATATGTATGGAATAAATAAATAAAATACTGAGGTATTTTAATGAAAAAACATCAATCAGTGTAATCCACCATATCGCCAGGCTAAGGAAGAAACATCACGTGATCTACTGGTTCAATACCACTTTATAAAATTTCCAGTAGGTTTCTCTCCACCCATAAAATTGATAAAGTAATCCTAAAATGTGTGTGGAACTAGAAAGGACGAAGACTAGCAAAACAGAAATTTGACAACAAAATGGGAGGACATTCACCTTCCAATTTCAAATTATTAGAAAGCAACTGGTGATCAAGACAGTCTGGTCTTGGCCTAGGGATAGACACGTACATCAATGGATCAGAATAGAAAGACCGAAAATAAACCCTTACACTTCTGGTAAACATTTTTTACAGAGGTGTAAAGTTAATTTAATAAGGAAAGAATAGTCTTTAAAACACTTGGTAATTGAAATAATTGGGTACCCACATGAAAAAAGATGAATTTAGATTATTACACTGTACTAAATTAACTCAAAATGGATTATAGACCTAAATATAAAATCTAAAACTTTAAGAGTTTTAGCAGAAAACACAAGAGAAAATCTTTAAGACGTTGGATGAGAAAAAGATTTCTTAGATAGGACATCAAAAGCATAACCTATCAAGAAAAAAAAGGTGATAAACTGGACTTCATCAAAAGCAAAAAGGTTTGGGCTTCAAAAGGAACCATTAAGAAAATGAAAAGAAGGCCAGGCACGGTGGCTCATGCCTGTAATCCTAGCACTCTGGGAGGCCAAGGCCGGTGGATTGCTTGAGCTCACAAGTTGGAGACCAGCCTGAGCCACAGTGAGACCTCTCTAAAAATAGCCAAGTGTTGTGCCGGGCGCCTGTGGTCCTAGCTACTTGGGAAGCTGAAGCAAGAGAATCACTTAAGTCCAAGAGTCTGAGGTTCCTGTGAGCTGTGATGCCACAGCACTCTACCAAGGGTGACAAAGTAAGACTCTCTCCAGAAAAAAAAAAAAAAAGAAAATGAAAAGATGGGCTTGGCGCCCGTAGCACAGTGGTTACAGTGCTGGCCACATACACCGAGGCTGGCGGGTTCAAACCCAGTCTGGCCAGCTAAAACAACAATGACAACTGCAACAAAAATATAGCCAGGCATTGTGGCAGGCACCCGTAGTCCCAGCTACTTGGGCGGCTGAGGCAAGAGAATCGCTTAAGCCCAAGAGTTTGAGGTTGCTGTGAGCTATGATGTCATAGAACTCTACTGAGGGTGACATAATGAGACTCTGTCTCAAAAAAAAAAAAAAAAAAAGGAGCGCAGAGTCCAGCCGTGGCAACCGCTCGGAGCTCTCCCGGGAACGCTGAACGAGGAGGGCAGTGGGGTAGGCGAGCGGGCCAGGAGCCGGAGCTGACTAGGAGGCGGCAGCAGCGGCGCGGCTGACCCGGGAGACCCGGTCAACGCTCCTGAAAACTTAGGCGCTCACTCGCGACACTGCCCCGGCGGCCGGAGCGATGAAGATGGTCGCGCCCTGGAGGAGGTTCTACTCCAACAGCTGCTGCCTGTGCTGCCATGTCCGCACTGGCACCATCCTGCTTGGCGTCTGGTACCTGATCATCAATGCTGTGGTACTGCGGATTTTATTGAGCGCCCTGGCTGACCCAGATCAGCAACACTTTTCAAGTTCTGAACTGGAAGGTGACTTTGAGTTCATGGATGATGCCAACATGTGCATCGCTATTGCAATTTCTTTTCTCATGATCCTGATATGTGCAATGGCTACGTATGGAGCATATAAGCAGCGTGCTGCCTGGATTGTCCCGTTCTTCTGTTACCAGATCTTTGACTTTGCCCTGAACGCCTTGGTTGCAGTCACTGTGCTCGTCTATCCAAACTCCATCCAGGAGTGCATACGGCAGCTGCGTCCTAATTTTCCCTACAAAGATGATATCATGTCTGTGAATCCTACCTGTTTGGTCCTTTTTATTCTTCTGTTCATTAGCATTATCTTGACTTTTAAGGGTTACTTGATTAACTGTTTGGAACTGCTACCGATCCATCAATGGCAGGAACTCGTCTGACATCCTGGTTTATGTCACCAGCAATGACACTTTGGTGCTGTTACCCCTGTACGAAGATGCTGCTGTGACCGGCACTGCAAAGGAGCCGCCGCCACCTTACCTGTCAGCCTGAGCCTAAGAGTGGGGTGGGGCAGAGAGCATCAGCTTTGCTTTTCAGATGTCTGAGCAACAGTTCTATTATTTCACTCTTGAGATGAGCTCTGAGTTTGTTGCTGAAATGCTACATTGTAAAATTTAGATGTT
>NW_003852548.1:1346765-1348063 GCF_000181295.1 Otolemur garnettii | reverse complement strand
AAAAAAAAAAAAGACAATCTAACAAATGTTGGCAAGGATGTAGAGAATCAGAAACCCTTATACATATGCTATGAATCTAAGGTGGTATAGCCACTTTGGAAAAGTTTGGCAGTTTCTTAGAAAGTTGACCATAAATTTGCCATACAACCCAGCAATGTCACTGCTAGGTATCTACCAAAAAGAAATGTGGCAAATGTTTACATAAACACTTGGACTCGAATATTCCTAACAGCATTATTCTTACTAGCTAAAAAGTAGAGACAACTCAGATGAACTGACAAATTAACAAACAAAATGTGAGGCTCGGCGCCTGTGGCTCAAGTGGCTAAGGCACCAGCCACATACACCCAAGGTGGCAGGTTCTAATCCAGCCCGGGCCTGCCAAAACAACAATGACGGCTGCAACCAAAAAATAGGGCGTTGTGGCGGGCGCCTGTTGTCCCAGCTACTTGGGAGGCTGAGGCAGGAGACTCGCTTGAGCCCAGGAGTTGGAGGTTCCTGTGAGCTGTGATGCCACGGCACTCTAGTCAGGGGGATAGCTTGAGGCTCTGTCTCAAAAAAAAAAAATGCGAATAAACTTTAGCAATAAAAAAGGAACAAAATGATAAATGATACAACATGGATAAAGCTCAAAAACATTATGCTAAGTGAAAGAAGTGATAAAAAAGACCAAATATTATATTTGTATATTGTATTCATACAACATAATGTAGGCATTTATACATTACCTACATACATCACGTTGGTGTGGCTCAGAGCCCCCACCCTACATTACATAGTTATGACCTGACTAATCCAAAGCTCCCAAGCAAGCAGAAATGCTGCTGTCAGGCATGACACCCCAAGGGTTTAGAGATTACATCTCCAGAATCTGAGGTCAAAGGCCAGATCTTCTTTTTGGCTAAGGTTAAAATTTTTGCTACATAGGACACCTCTGGCCTTTGGCTAAGGTTCATTCATAGCAAAATGATCCTATTTTTCTGGGCATCTACTTGTAGTATAGTATTTATATGATGGACAATAATAATAAAAAACTAATCCATCTTACAAAGCCATTATGTACATTTTATATTTGTGTACTAATTTGATTCGTCTTCCCCTTTGATCTCCCTCTATTTGCACCTTATGATAACCTTGTGCTGAACTACTTAGTATAGAAATTAGTTGATGGTTGGCTAAATCCAGTTCTTCCTTAAGCCAGTCATTTTCCATTAATATTATATCTTGAGAAGGCTTTCAATCAATTTCCCAATATATCTGACCACCAACATAAAATATTATATTCTTTTTTTTTTTTT
>NW_003852548.1:1340523-1346579 GCF_000181295.1 Otolemur garnettii | reverse complement strand
ATTGTTGTTTGGCGGGTCCGGGCTGGGGATTCGAACCCGCCACCTTAGGTGTACGTGGCTGGCGCCTTAGCCGGTTGAGCTATAGGTGCCGAGCCAAAATATTATATTCTGAGCAACAATACCAGTGTTTCAGCATGTCATGGTATGGTAGTTAAGGTAACCTCCAAAATGATAGTCAAAAGATACTGGCACATTATTGGAGATTTACTCTGTCACTAACAACTAGTCCAGTTCATTCCCAGAGCAACACAGCTTAGGTTTGCCGTCTTTGAAACTGTCGAGTTACAAACATAGGGATTAGTCTTAGCAATATATTGGTTTCATTCTTTCAGATAATTGAGCCAAAGTCATCTCCTGCTCTCAGCTTGTCTCAGGGAACCAATGTAATAGATTTCCCTTGTTGTGTAATGCATTTATTCATTCTTTTACTCTCAGCTACCATTCCTCTTTCTCTCTCTTTATTATTGAATTTGACCCAAACTTTTCCACCTTTGGAAGGGACATTAGGTTCAGCCACTGTGCTAGTCCAGTTTGCCAGCAGCAATATTGGTCTAGCAAATGCTTCCCCCTCAGACCACTCCCAGCCATATAGGGAATAATCATATAAGTACAGAACTCATGGGCTACCCTAACCACTAGGTTACAGTACAACTGCATTCACTGTCAACCTCATTTGCCAGATGAGGTGAAACTCCAGTCTATCACATTAGTATTAGGCCCTTAGGACGTAAACATTTAAAAGTACAGTTACAATTTCTTGTTTAGGAATCATCCCTGCTTAAGTTGCGTTGAAGTCCTGGTCCTGGGACCACTGCTTCAGGTAGGGAAAAGCAGAAAGCTAAGAAATATGGAAGGAAATTGTAAAATTGAAACCATATCCACTCTCACCTCCTCTCCCTCAGATCCTTCTGAAAAGTGAAGAAATCTATCTAGTGGAGACTTTCCTTGGTCCTCCTCATGTTGATCATGAGCTCACAGTTGTGAAGATATTTAAGTTAGTCCTTCATACCTCTATTTCCTCTGGTTTTAGACAAAAAATGTTTCAATTACCTGTTCCAATTCTCTATCAAACCACTACTCTGAGGATAGCTCTTTGCTCATTGTTGGACATTAAGGGTTGTTAAGGACTAAATTTTGTCTCTCTTAAATTCATATGTAGAAGCTCTAACACCTGGGGTGACTGTATTTGGAAATAGAGCCTTTAATAGAGATATTTAGGGTTCAATAAGGCAGGGCTTTAATCTAATAGGACTGGTATCCTTATAAGAAGAGGAAGAGACCCCAGGAATGTGAGTGCACAGAGAAAAGTCCATAAGCGGGCACAGTGAGAGGTGGCAACTGGGAAGCCAATAAAAGAGTCCTCACCAGAATACAACTCTTCCAGCATCCTTTATCTTGGACTTCCAGCTTCCAGAACTGTGAGAAAATAAATCTCAATTGTTGAAACCACCCAATCTGTGGTATTCTGTTATGGCATCTGGGCAGATTAATAAAGTTGCGGAATGTAACTTGGTGGTTCAAATTGATATAATGTCAGCTGGGTATGGTGGCTCAGCCCTGTAATCCTGGCACTCTGGGAGGCCAAGGTGGGTGGATAGCTTGAGCTCAGAAGTTTGAGACCAGCCTGGGCAAAAGTGAGACCTGTCTCTACTAAAAATAGAAAAATAAAACTGAAGCAAGAGGATCACTTGAGCCCAAGAGTTGGAAGTTGCTGTGATCTATGATGCCACAGCACTCTACCCAGGGCAACACCTTGAGACTCTGTCTCAAAAAACAAAACTAAACAGCAGTGGCACCCACAGCTCAGTGGGTAGGGTGCTGGCCACGTGTGTACCCAGACTGGTGGGTTCGAAACTGGCCTGGGCCTGCCAAACAACAACAACAACTGCAACAAAAAAATAGCCAGGTGTTGTGGTGGGTGCCTATAGTCCCAGCTACTTGGGAGGCTGAGGCAAGAGAATGTCTTAAGCCAAAAAGAG
The DNA here is from genome assembly GCF_000181295.1 of Otolemur garnettii. Classification (NCBI taxonomy): domain Eukaryota; kingdom Metazoa; phylum Chordata; class Mammalia; order Primates; family Galagidae; genus Otolemur; species Otolemur garnettii. The sequence goes on along the minus strand of NW_003852548.1, from coordinate 1,344,600 downwards.
TTTGAGGCTGCTGTGAGCTGTGACACCATGGCACTCTACCGAGGGTGACACAGTGACACTGTGTCTCAAAAAAAAAAAAAGTTGGTATAACATCTTTGGTCTTTTTATAGTACTATAACTATGTACTACTACTAGGGATCCATAGCTCAGTCCAGACTATCTATTCCGGTCAGGACTCATTTGTAGCCTCTCCAAATTTGCTGAAAAACATCAATCTACACATCCAAGAAGAAGCTCAATAAACTCCAAATATAAAAACATGCAGAGACCCACACCCAGACATATCATAGTAAAAATGCTGAAAAGCAAATACAAAGAGAAAATCTTGAAAGCAAATAGAGAGAAATGTCTCATCATATAGAAGAAAACACTAACAACTGATTCATCTTCCAAAACAATGAAGGCCAGAAAGCGGGGAAATGACACATTCAAAGTGCTGAAAGAAAAAAAAAAAAGATCAACCAAGAATATTTTGTCCAGCAAAACTATCTTTTAAAAATGAAGGGAAAGGCTCAGTGCTTGTAGCTCGGCCACTGGGGTTTCAGCCGCATACACTGGAGCTGCAAGGTTTGAACCCAGCCCCGGCCAGCTAAAACAACAATGACAACAACAACCAAAAAATAGCTGGACATTGTGGCAGGCACCTGTAGTCCCAGCTCCCTGGAAGGCTAAGGCAAGAGAATTGCTTGAGCCCAAGAGTTTGAGGTTGCTGTGAGCTGTGATGCCATAGTACTCTACTGAGGGTGACATAGTGAGACTCTGTCTTAACTAACTAACTAACTAACTAAATAAATAAATAAAATAAAAATGAAGGGAAAATAAATGCATTTCTATATAAACACTTAGCTTCTTGAATGTGTAGGCTTGTCTTTCCCAAAATCCGGAAGTTACCAGAAATTATTTCTTTGAGTAGTTTTTCAGTCATGCCTTCTTCCTCTGCTCCAGAACTCCCATGACTAATATGTTTTGTTAAAGTCCCCTGCGTTCCTGAGGATCAATTCATTTTAAAACTTCTATTTTCTGTCTGTTGTTCTATTGGGCAATTCTTTCCTCCAATTCACTGATTTCCTTCATCTATTTTTTCATTAAGCCCATCTTTTGAGTCTTTTATTTTGGTTATATTTTTCAGTTCTAAATTTCCATTTGGTTTTTATTTATATCTTCTATGTCTATGCTGAGACTTTCTATTTCTTTGCTGAGACTATTTTGTCACTTTTTCAATTATGTTCATAATTTTTCATCAAGGCATTTTTATTATGCCTGCTTAAAATCTTTGTCAGATAATTCTGACATCTATGACATCTTTGTCTCTGTGTGCATTGTCTTTTTCTCATTCGATTTGGTATCTTCCTAGTTTTTGGTATGATAAGTGATTTTCAATTGAAAGCTGAACATTTTGGATATGTTATGAGACTCTGGTTTCTATTTAAGCTTTCTCTTTCAGCTGTTTTTTTCTTTTCTCTCTTTCTCTCTTTCTTTCTTTTTTCTTTATTTCTTGAGGAGGAGGTTGCAGGCCTTGTTAATACCAGGATCACCACTTGGCCAGTGTTGATGACAGAGCAGGGAGGCTCTTTGCTACTATTAGGTGGGATTGGGAGTTCCAAAACCCAATGGTCCTCCACTGAAATTTCCCTCAATGAAAGGGGTAGTGGTGCCTCTTTATTGCTCTCCAAATGGCCTCCAATGATACCACCCTGAGGGGAAAAGGAGAAGTTCCTTGGTATTGCCTTGTATGAGAAAGACTCCAAGCTCCCCACATGGTCTCCACTGACACCATATGAGGGAGGGCTTGTCACCACCCACTGGGACAAAGTTTCAGCTCCCTAGTCAGTCTTTTACAGCACTGCCCTCACGGGGTATTAGCATAATCTTATAGCCTATTGAGGGTGAAAATATAACATCCCCATCTGGTATTTTTTGTTGTGGAGGAGAGTTGGGCTATATTTTTTCCTATGCTGTTTGGTTGTAGTAAAGCAGCTATTTACTAAAAGTTTACTGTCTTACTTGGCTGCCCATTTCCTGATCCTTTGACAAGAAAGGGTAGGCTTTTGTTGGGGCATTTTGTTTTTGCCTGGATCCACTGGCATTTACAAGTTGCCAATTTCTCCAGCATGGGGAATATGTGAGGCAAAAAGAAAACTCAGGGAACTCACCACTGTGTTCTTTCTTTGGACACTAGGAACCCTAGCCAGGGCTCCCTCTTTTATTCCATCTTTCAGAGTCTTCTCAGATTTGCTTTATAAACATAATTTCCAGGGTTTTTAGTTATACACAGTGGGAGGAATAGGGAAACATACATCTACTTCATTTCCCCAGCAATAAAAGTCATACAAACTCATTTGGTTCTTTTTTTATTTATTGTGTTTTTACTAACTTTGTATTCATATAGAATATGATTATAATACCTCTTTTAATTATCCTTGTCTGCTAATTCCAACATCCGTGTCAGTTATGGGATGGTTTATTGGTTTGTCGATTATTCTCATACATATCCTGTCCTGTTTTTCTACCTCTTTGCATGCTTACTAATATTTGAATGAATGCCAGACTTTGTGATTTCTATCTTGTTGTGTGGTGACCATTTATGTGTTCCTAGAAACTGTCTTGTTCTGGGCCACAGTTAAGTTACTTGGAAACAGTTTGACCCTTACAGGTCTTACTTTTATAATTTTTTAGGTATATCTGTGCTCAGCCTAGGACTAATTAGTCCCCTCTACCAAGGCAATACCTTCCTAAGTTCTCTACCTGATGTCCTGTTTTTCTAGTCATGCTGGTGAGAGCAACCACTATTCCCAGTCCTGTGTGAGCATCAGGCACCATTTCTTCTTATCCTTTCAGATGATTCCTTTCCTGGCTACACAAACATACTGATCACTATTCTATTGAATATTCAAGAAGGACCCTTGGCAGATCACCTGGGTCTTCTCTTTGAGCAGCTTTCTCCTCTTGTGTGGTGTGTTGTATGAACTCTAGCTACCTGTTCTCCTGAGACTCTCAGCTTGGTCTCTTCAGCTCAGGAAATTCACCAGCCTCTTCTTCCTTTCCCTCTCTGTGCAGTACCCTGGAAGCTCTCTCAAGGAAGTATTCTGAAGTAATTATAGGGCTCGCCTCATTTGTTTCCCTTTTCTCAGGGATCACTGATAGCCAGCATCTTGAAAACCATCTTTTTCATGTATTTTGTCTGATATTTTGTTCCAAGCAGGATTTTAAATCTAATCCCTGTGACTCAATCTTGGCTGAAATAAGTCATAGGCAGGAGTTTATAAATGTGGAGATCTGTCAGTGGAGGTCATCAATTAGAGATATATCTAGGTTGGAGTGATTTTTATTAATGGGGGCTATTGCCACTTGGATTTGTTAGAGACAAGTATGACAATAAACTTGTATCTATGAATGGATAGCTTCTATCAAGTGCTCATCAGTTTGATATATGTTGAACAGTAAGCATTTAAGAAAGAGGAGATATGTCAATGTAGGCTATCAATGAGAGATATTCTCCAGTAGGAGAAAAATTATGAATATGATTAACTGGGATTTCCGATGTAAAAAATTCCAATGGCTGTATTTGCAGATCAGGAGATTTTTTTTTAATTGGGCTGTCAATGAGAGCTACGCCCAATGGTGAGTATTTAAGAATAGAAGTTTGCCACTAGTGACCATCAGTGAAGTTACACTGGGTAGAGGGAGTATTTGTGAATATAGATCCTGGTCACTGTGAAACCACCTATCAGAGATATATTGACAAGTGGATATATGACCGAGGAGACACACAATAGGTGCTATTGATGGGTATATACCAACAGGAGGTATTTATGATGGGTATATTTCTAAACTGAGCTGGCCGATAGAAGATACACCAATAGGCAAGTATTTTAAAAATAAGGAAATTTGTTATTAAAGGTCATAAACAGGTTTTACCATTGGGTGGCCATTTAAGAATACAGAGATTTTTCAATAGAGAAGCATCAATGGAGTATTTGCTAAGATCTGAAAGTTTGTATCCCCTCAAATTCATAAGGAGGTAGGGACTTTGGGAGGTGATTAGGTAATGAGGGCAAAGTCTTTTTTTTTTTTTTT
>NW_003852548.1:1338127-1339973 GCF_000181295.1 Otolemur garnettii | reverse complement strand
TCTACCCAGGGGGATAGCTTGAGACTTCGTCTCAGAAAAAAAGAAAAATCCTAGCACTCTGGGAGACTGAGGCAGGTAGACCTCCTGAGCTCAGGAGTTCAAGACTGGTCTAAGCAAGAGCAAGACCCATCTCTACTAAAAATAGAAAAACAAATTAGCCAGGTGTAGTGGCATAAGCCTATAGTCCCAGCTACTTGGGAGGCTGAAGCAAGAGGATTGTTTGAGCCCAAGGGTTTGAGGTTGCTGTGAGCTATGATGCCAAGGCACTCTACCCAGGGCAACAGAGTGAGACTGTCTCAAGAACAACAACAAACATTACAAGGGCTAAATTTTTAAAAGTACTGACCTACTTCAAATCTTTATTTTGTATATTTTTCTTTTTTATAGGGCTTTATTTATATGTATTATAATTCACACATGTACAAAAAAATTATCTATTTAACATGACAATTAAATTAGCTTTAGTACATTCACAGAGTTGTGCAACCATCACAATAGAATTTTAGAATATTTTCATCATCCCCTAGAGACCATGTAGCAGTCACTCTCCATTTCTCCTGCCTCCCCCTACTCTAGTCCTAGACAACCACTAGTTTACCTTTTGTCTCCACAGTTTTGCCTCTTCTGGACATTTCACGCAAATGGAATCAGATATGGTTTTCTGACTGGCTTCTTTCATCTAACATGTTTCCCAAGTTAGGGTGACCAGATTTTAACATTGGTAAAGCGGGACAACACGGCGGGGAGGGGGTGGGGAGGAGGCGGGGAGGGGACCGGGCAGGGCAGGGCCTGACAACAATGCAAACTTTGACAAGCAGTTCTCGATAATCACTTCTCAACAATTATTTGTCATTATTACATTTAACATTATAAAATTAACAAAAATAATATAAAACTCACATCCTGGCGAAAATAGCCACATGGCAGCCCAAAACCATATATTCCCTTCCCGTTCTCCTACCCGTTTGTGCATTCTTTCCAAAACTCGGGACTTTTTTAAAACGCCGAACGCAGGACAAATTGTTAAAAAGCAGGACATCTGGTCACCCTATTCCAAGTTCATCCACGTTGCAGCATATATCAGTATATCCTTTCTTTGTCTTTTTTTTGTTTGCAGTTTTTGGCCGGGGCTGGGTTTGAACCCACCACCTCCCGCATATGGGGCCAGGGCCCTACTCCTTTGAGCCACAGGCGCCTCCCACCTTTCTTTGTCTTACTGATTAATACTTCATTTTACAGATATACTACATTTTGTTTACCCATTCATCAAGTGATAAACATTCAGATTGTTTCCATTTTTTGGCTATTATAAATAATAGTGTTGTGAACATCTGTGTACAAATGTTTGTGTGGACATATGTTGTCATTTCTGTCAGGTAGATAGCAAGAATGGAATTGCTGAGTCACGTGGTGCCTTTGTGTTTAACATTTTGAGAAACTACCAAACTGTTTTCCAAAATGGCTGTGCCATTTTACATCCCACCAGCAAAAGGGTTCCAATTAATCTACATCCTCTCTAACGGTTCTTACTGTCTCTCTTTTGGATTCTAGCCATCCTAGTGAGTATGAAGTGGTATCTGGGGATTTTAATGTCCATTTCCTTGGGACTTACTATAATAGACTCCATTTGTAAGTGTGAGTTGTAAATAAGACAGATATAACCCAGGGACTACCTGTACTAATAATAACTGATACTTACGGAGAGCTGGCTATGTGCCTAGCACTATTCTAAGCACTTTGCATATATGAGTTCATTGTCACTGTGAGTTAGGCATTATTTTTATCTCTGTTTTACAGATGCAGAAAATAAGGCATAGAGGGATAATATAATTTCCTAAGAACACAT
>NW_003852548.1:1336847-1337862 GCF_000181295.1 Otolemur garnettii | reverse complement strand
AAGTTAAGTCATGTTAGTAATACTGCACATTAAGTTATTATCATGGAGGTTTTGAATGAAAAATGCCAAAGGGACAAAGACATCCCATAATCACTCTCCAAGACCTCTAGAGAATTCTGGGTAGGAAATGTAGTTACCCTTTTTTAGGGTGAATGACTGAGGCTCGGGTGAGGAAAGGGCTGGCCCCTAGATTACCCAATCACTTGGGCCCCATGCTGTTCACATGGCTGCAACACCCATATGCTTCCTCTCCAAGACCCCCTTGCAGTTCCTCTTGGCGTTTAATGCCCCCAGCCACTCCAGGGTTTGAGAAACAGTTGGAGAGGCCAGGTAATAGGTGGGAGAAAATCTGAACATACCCAGAACTGTGGTAACAACTGGGAGGGTAAGTAACCTATTCCAGGTATTAGGAAGCCACTAGAAGCAGGAATAGTCTGTGGTTCCAGGCAATAGCTCAGAGCTGAGAAAACATCCCAGGACACTAGAAAACAGCCACAGGGACTCGGGAACAATCTTGCACTCAAAACAGCCAGACAGGATAGAGAATAGTCCTTGTCGCTAGGTGACAGAGACTCTGGATGAGCCAAATGGAAAAGGAAACTGTCCCTAAATGTCATGTAACAGTGAGAAATGCATAGGCAACACCCAGTGAGATAAAGGAATAATCTCTAGGGCTGAGGAAATAGCCAGAGAAATAAGAAAACAGCTGGAGGCACACGGGGACAGTATCTGGACTTGAGGAACAGTGGAACTGTCAAATATCTGGAGAGACTGCAAACAGTTCTTGTATGTGGAAGATAGTCAACAAACAGGGGTCAAGACTCAGCAGACAAAAATAACAAGTAACAGCCTCTAAAGCTCAGTGAACAATTAGAAAAATAAGAAAACAGCCTGAAGGACTAGAGAGCCAGCACAGTTGAAGGAACCATTGCAGGGATTGAATGAACAGCCAACAAACCAGCATACAGTGATTAGGGAACAATGGTCCCCATATAGGGTCATCAGAAACTGTGCA
>NW_003852548.1:1334138-1336395 GCF_000181295.1 Otolemur garnettii | reverse complement strand
GCTAATACAGGATCATCTGAAACCATGATGGGCTTTCATGAGGGGTAGGCTCTAGTGAAGCCCAGGCATTATGCTGAGGCTCGTGATTTCAGTACAGTGTGCTAGAGGACAATGAAGCATCTGCATAACATGGATAGTGTCCAGTGAATGAGCTGACATTGTGACAGAGACGAGACCACTTCAGTGGTGGCAAATACTAATCAACAAAGAGTGATTAAGGGCTAATGTGGGGTAAGTAGACACTAGGCTTGCTTTTTATGAAGATCGAAGATACTGTACTTGTGACCAAGATTATCAGACACAGAGATGACACTAATACAGGGTGAGCAGATACTGCAGTTGAGAAACAGATAAAGACTCCATACTGGTGGCTATCTGCCAGCAGTCACAGTGTTGAATCTAATGTAAAGTTAGCATGTACCATGATGGGCTTCACTATAGGGCCCATTGTGCCAAGACATCACTTCATTCAAAGATATTGTATTCATGGCTAATGGGGAGGGGGGGGGTCAAGAGGCACAGTGATGATGGTGAATGCAGAGTCAGTAAACACTTTGGTTAGGTCTTATAAGGGCCAAAGACCTTGTACTTGTGGCTGATGGGTGACCATCAAGGTGAGGCTAATGTGGAATCAGCAGATATTGTACTGGGAGCTCATGAAGGTTAAAGTCCCTGCTCTTGTGACTGTTTGGGGATCACCAGAATGATGGTAGCTAAAGGATGGTCAAGAAATACATTGTTGGGACCTTGTGGGCATTGAAAAAACTGTAATGTTGGCTAATGGAGAATCAACAGATACAGTGATGTGGGCTACTGTGGGGTCAGCAGACTCTACTGAGGCCTTGAAGGGCTGACATAGTACTAATAGTTAATGGGGAGATTCAGCAGACACACTGATTGCACCATAATAAGGAAAAAAATGTGGGCATACTCTGTGCTGGTGGCAAATAAATCAGAAGACGTTAATGTATGGTCAGCAGATAAACACTGAGGGTCTATAATGCATGGTGAAGACACAATGATGGGGGCTATTTTAGGGAAAGCAGAAAACACTGGGTCCTCAAGGTTATATGAAACTTGCAACCTGGGCGGTGCCCATAGCTCAGTGGGTAAGGAAGTTGGCCACATACACTGAGGCTGGTGGGTTCGAACCCAGCACAAGTCAGCACGGGTCAGCTAAACAAAAATGACAACTACAACAAAAAATAGCCGGGCGTTGTGGTGGGCGGCTGTAGTCCCAGCTACTTGGGAGTCTGAGGCAAGAGAATTGCTTAAGCCCAAGAGTTTGAGGTTGCTGTGAGCTACGATGCCATGGCACTCTACCCAGGGCTACAGCTTGAGACTCTGTCTCAACCCCCCTCCCCAAAACAACAACAACAACAAAAACAGAAAAAACCTTGCAACCTGGTGAATGGGGTATCAGAAGACAGCAACACAATCATGTGAGTTCTGCAGACATTATGCTGGGACTCAGTAAGATCAAAGTTACCACACTGGCAGCTAATTGGGGAATAAGACACAGATTGTGCTATGCTGAACCCACTTGTGTTAAGGGTTCACAGGGGCAAAGACACTGTATCAGTGGCTAACCAAGATTGACATACTGATGGCATTTAATGTAGTGTGTTCAGACGCCATGATGAGACCTCACTGGGTTAAATATATGCACTAGTAGCCAAGGGGGAATCAGCAGACAAAATGATGAGGACTAACATGGGGTCAACAGATACTATGTTAGGTAGAAAGGAAGACGATAAGACAGAGGACTGTGAGCTAATGTGAGTTGCTGTCACTATGCTGAGTCCAAAGAAGGGCAACAAGGGCAATATCTGTGGCTCAGTGGGTGGGGCACAGGTCCCATGTACCAAGGGTGGCGGGTTTGAACCTGGCCCTGGCCAAACTGCAACAAAAAATAGCCGTGCATTGTGGTAGGTGCCTGTCGTCCCAGCTAGTTGGGAGGCTGAGGCAAGAGAATTGCCTAAGCCCAGGAGTTGAAGGTCACTGTGAGCTGTGACACCACAGCACTCTACCCAGGGCAATGAAGTGAGACTCTGTCTCTTAAAAATAAATAAATAAATAAAAGAGGGCAACAAGACATGATACTGACCTAATGGAGGATCATCAGACACTAAGCTGGGAGTGAAGGGGTGACACAATGTTGTGAACTAATAAGTCAGCAGACATTGTGCCATAGCCTAAAGGGGTACCAAAGACTGCTGTGAGCTAGTGGGGGATTGGTAGACACTGAGCTGCCATA
>NW_003852548.1:1332647-1333668 GCF_000181295.1 Otolemur garnettii | reverse complement strand
TCTACCCAGGGGGATAGCTTGAGGCTCTGTCTCCAAAAAAAAAAAAAAACAATTTCTAAATCCTTATGAGGGCTGAGTTATCCACTACCAGAGTCTTCCATTTGCTCCAGTGGTCAGGATCCCTGGTTTCTCCTCAGGTGGCAGCCCAGGCTACACTCCTGGTGTGCAAACAGGTAACTTTCAATTGGTTAATTTCCAAATTTAAATTAAAATGTAATTTACATACAATAAAATGTATAAATCTTAAGTTCACCCATTTGATGACTATTGTATACACCCATTAACACACTCCAATCAAGATATAGAATGTTTCCATCAGGAAGTTCCTGCCTACCCCTTATGAGTTAATTCCTACCCCAGAGGTAATATTGATTTGTCTTCTGTCACTATAGACTGCCTTTATTTACGTTTGACATATTCCATAATACCATTTTAAAACATCAACTTTATTTATTTATTTGTTTATTTATTTATTTATTTATTTTTCACCCACCAGAACGAGCCTTAAAACATCAATTTTAAAACATTCAGTTTCTTTTTTGGCCAGAGCTGGGCTTGAATCTGCCACCTCCAGCATATGGGGCCAGTGTCCTACCCTTTTGAGCCACAGGTGCTGCCCAAAACATTCAGTTTCTTAAATGAATGACTAAAGATGGGAAGAGTTGATGAGATGGTATCTTGATATGTTCAATGAATACTCAGTAAACAAGAGTGAGGACATGCTGTATAGAAATTATGGAAGGTGTAATATGTATATTCAAGTAATATGCTGTACTATGAGGTAGTTGATGATTAATTCAAATATCCTAGGTCATCATAATCATCATGGGACATTAAGAAAAAAAGCAAAAAGGACTTAACTTAGCATCAGTTTACTGTGGCACAGTGCTACCAAATACTATAGGTAACAGATTCACTTTTGCTTACCAAAAAAGGTACAATAAAAACATTTTCTGAAAAAGATGAGAAATTGGCTCGGCGCCTGTGGCTCAACCGGCTAAGGCGCCAGCCACGTACACCT
>NW_003852548.1:1329217-1331198 GCF_000181295.1 Otolemur garnettii | reverse complement strand
AAAAAAAAAAAAAAAAAACTACATTCATAGGCTTAAAACCATTTCACATCTTTCAGATCGGCAAAAATATAAAGAACTGACAATAAGTGCTGGTGACTGTGGAAACTTTCCCAAATTGCTAGTAAGAGTATAAATTACGTGAAGAGAAGGAAACACTTATAAACTGCTGGTGGGACTGCAAACTTATACAACTTTTGTGGAAGGAAGTATGGAGAATCCTCAAAAAACTCAAATTAGACCTCCCATTTAATCATGCAATCCCATTACTAGGCATTTACCCAGAAGGAAAATAATCATAAGGACATTTGGACTAGACTGTTTATTGCAGCTCAGTTTACAATCACCAAAATGTAGAAACCACCTAAATGCCCACCAACCCAGGAATAGATTAACAAGCTGTGGTATATGTACACCATGGAATACAATTAAGCCATTAAAAAAGATGATGACTTTACATCTTTTGTATTAAGCTAGATAGAGTTGGAACACATTCTTCTTAGTAAGGTATCACAAGAATGGAGAAGCAGCAATCCAATGTATTCATTTCTGATGTGAAGCCAGCAGATAATCTAATACATGCCCACCATAAGAGAAAAACTCAAATCAATTCAAGGTGGGGAGGGGGGTGTTCCCACTTAAGGGGCACAGGATTAAGGTATATGGCACACCTCTTGGGGGCAGGACACAATTATAAGGGAGACTTTACCTAACAAATACAAACAACGTAACCTAATTCTTCGTACCCTCAATTAACCTGAAACAATAAAAAGAAATCCTCAGTGCATCAGAAAAAAAGAGTATAAATTAATGCAGTTGGGAGGTGGAAGTCAATACTTAATAAAGTTGAAAAACTTCTGTATCAATTAGGATAGGTAAGAGAAAGATACCATATCAGTTATTTTAACAGAGAGAACTTATTCTAAAGAAATTTTAACTAGTTATGAAGGCATTAACCATATACCTGAAGAGGCAAAAGGAATACTCAAATTATCAGGATGGTGGCAACTGTAGAAAACAGGTCAGAGTAAGAAAGGGAGGAAGATGGAATTATTAAAACTTAGAAGGGTGGAGGAGGGGATATGATGCAGCTGGGACTCATCTCTAAGGAGGTGATACCAACCAGCTGTCTCAGAGGGCGTGGGTTATCATAAGGCTTGTTCTAGGAGTGCTGGAAAACTGTAAACTGGATGAAATGGCTGCTATGACAGGAACGGCTGCTGCCAAGTGAAGAAGTAATGCTGGGAAAACACTCTGATGAATAGGAAGCCAAAAAAGGAAGGGAGAAAAAACGGAGCAAGTTCCTTCTTCCCTTTCCAGCTCCAAAGTTCATATCTAGTACCTCTTATTAGCAAGGTTCAACAAGAAGCAGCTGGCAAGCCAGAAATATGTTTTTTAGAGTCACAGAAGCACAGTGAAAAAAGGTGGATTTGGAGCTGGGACACAGTAGCTTAATAACTGTCATATTGCTTAAACCCTATAACAGTTTAGACTCTTAACACAGAAACAATAAAAATGTCTTTCACTAGGGGAATGAAGGGATAAATAAATAAACCAGATCTATATGTATCAACATGGATAGATCTTGGAAAGATAACATTTGAGGAAAAAGGCAAGCTATAGAACTTTAAGTACAGTGTAATCCCATTTATGCAAAGTTTTTAAAAGACAAAATGGTTTTATATTACAGTCAAGGTTTTCTGTTTGACATTTAGAATTTCAATCTCCTAAAAAATTTCATGGGAGATTAAAATTCTAAATATTAAAAAGAAAATCTTAACTGTAGAGGAAAGTATAGTAGAATATTACCACCTTGAAACAGATAATAGTAAAACAAAACAACAGCAGAAGAAAAGAGATGACAAAATTAAAGAACTAGCCACAGGCTTGGTGCCTGTTGCTCAAGTGGCTAGGATGCCAGCCATATATATCAGAGCTGGCAGGTTCGAATCCAGCCCAGGCCTGCCAAACAACAATGATAACT
>NW_003852548.1:1320810-1328628 GCF_000181295.1 Otolemur garnettii | reverse complement strand
ACAGTTCAAGAGAAGATAGGTACAATACATATGACTGAAAATAAGGATTTTTATATTCTCACATGTTAAAAAACAACAACACAACATTCAAACCAAAAGGAAAGGATGAATAGCCCATTAAAAAACAATGAGCAGGCTGGCATGGTGGCTCACGCTTGTAATCTTAGAATGTTGGGAGGCTGAAGCGGGTAGATTGCTTGAGCTCAGGAGTTCAAGACCATCCTGAGCAAGAGCAAGACCCTGTCTCTACTAAAAGTAGAACTAGCTGGGCATAGTTGTGTATGCCTGTAGTCTCAGCTACTTGGGGAGGTGAGGCAAGAGGATTGCTCAAGCCCAAGAGCTTGAGGTTGGTGTGAGCTAGAATGACATGGCACTCTACCCAGAGCAACGGAGTGAGACTCTGTTCCCCCACCCCCCAAAAAACAATAAGTAAAGGGTATGTATGAACAGTCAGTGCACAGAAAAAAAAAAGCTCAATCAACATATAAGATGTTCAACCTCATCAATAATTAGGAAAATCCAAATGAAAACAACACTAAATTCTCCCCTAAGGAGACCAGGACATATTCTAGCATAAAAGTAGGTGTCAAATTGTTACAGGCACACTCTGTGTGCCCCAGTGATCAGTGTCCCAAAGAGCTTGATACAGTGGCTAGGGAAGTCTTTAGGGAGAGGCTTTTTCCATGGTACAATGCAAAGGCCAACCTATGTGAGTTCTTTGATGTTCTATGAGGTGTGCTTTCCGGCAAAAAGCTTTCCCACATTCTTGACATTCAAAGGGTCTCTCTCCTGTGTGAATTCGCTGATGTTCAATGAGGCGTACTTTCACATAGAAAGCATTTCCACATTCACTACATTCATAAGGCTTCTCTCCTGTGTGAGTTCTCTGGTGTTGACAGAGGGATTTTTTCATACTGAAAATTTTCCCACATTCACTACATTCATAGGGTTTCTCTCCTGAATGCATTCTCTGATGTTCAATGAGGCGTGCTTTCACATAGAAGGCATTACCACACTTGTTACATTCATAAGGTTTCTCTCCTGTGTGAATTCTCTGATGGATCCCAAGAGATGAATGCACCCTGAAAAATTTCCCACATTCATTACACTGATAGGGCTTTTCACCAGTGTGAGTTCTCTGATGATTATTGAGAGTCATCTTCATTCGGAAGAATTTCCCACATTCACCACACTCATAGGGTTTCTCACCTGTGTGAATTCTTTGATGTTGATTTAGGGATTTCTTTGCACGAAAATTTTTCCCACATTCCCCACATTCATAGGGTTTCTCCCCTGTGTGAGTTCTGTGATGTTGAGTTAGGGATATCTTTACACGAAATGTTTTCCCACATTCACTACATTCATAAGGTTTCTCCCCTGTGTGAGTTCTCTGATGAATTGTGAGGGTTGCCTTCTCGGAAAAGGTTTTCCCACATTCAGTACATTCATAGGGTCTCTCTCCTGTGTGTGTTCTTTGATGTAGAATGAGCTGTGACTTTCTGCCAAAAGATTTCCCACATTCATTACATTCAAAGGGCTTCTCCCCTGTGTGAGTTTTCTGATGAGCAATGAGGTATGATCTTGCACTGAAGGTTTTTGCACATTCACCACATTCATATGGTCTCTCCCCTGTATGTATTCTCAGATGTTCAATGAGGTTTGATTTCCTGCAGTAAGCTTTCCCACATTCATGACATTCAAAGTTTTTATCTCCTGTGTGTGTTCTCTTATGTCTAACAAAGTCTGTTTTCTCATGGAAACCTTTCCCAAATCCATTATATTCAACATTTTGATCCAAAGATTGAATCTTCTGATACTGAAGAAGGTTGTTATCATGCCTAAGGACGTCATCCTCAACAGAACTATTGCCATACAGCACTGAGAGAGAGCCTTTAAAAATAAATCACAACATGTCACTCTTTCACATAAAAGTCCAAAAGAATTTCCGTTGTCACAGTATAAAATTAGACTCCTTAACACAACTTTAAAACCCTACATAATTTGGCCCCCTGCTAACTCTCTAATAAAATCACCTCTTAACATTCTCACACTCTTTCACCCTGGCTTCTTTGCTATTCCTAGAACATATCACTCATACTAGGTTGGGTACTTGCAATGGTCTCTGCCCAGAATACTCAAAATCTCCATGGCTTTTCTCTCTTACTTTGGTTTGTGCAGTATCGTTAACCTCACTAAAAAGCCTTTCCTGACCACATTACCTGAAAGTACACATCAGTGTCTAATCTACCCTTCTTACCTTACATTTTCTTTTCACCACCCAACGGATGATGCATTTGTTTGTTTCTGTTCACTTTTCCCTGACTAAATTGCAAGCTCCAAGAGAAAAGAGAGAGCATTTTATTCATTGCTGGATCCCCACACCTAAAATGTGACTGGCACATTCACATGTTATACTCTTTAAATGGTGGATACTCATTTAAAGTTTGTATGAATGAATGCCTGACAAGAGAAGGCATCCAGGGCAATGGAGGAAAGGTAGAGTAAATATGTAAGATGAAGTAGAGATAAATAAGAGCAGTAAATAATTTTCAAAAACTCAAGATAAAATGGAAAAGCATAGAAGTTTTAGTGTGATATTAAGATGTGTGATTTTGGTATCAGAAGCATGTAAATCTTCTGTCCTTACTTTCAAAGAGTTAGGGCCTCTAAAAAGTGTTTCCTGAAAAATGTTGCATAAGGGTAATCTCGGACCTTATTTACTGGGATCTTATTTTTCCTATTTTCCATTTGTTTGTTCTTGCTCACTCACCTGAGTAACCATGGCTAGAGGATTCTTCCTCTAATATCCATAGCTCTTCTCCTCGCTCCAACTTGAAGATCATCTCTGGTTTGGCCATGCAGAAGCCTGTTAATAGGAAATGGCCCAGGACGTGGGCCAAGCTGTCTGAGCTTTAGGGCCTCTGATGGAAGAGGAAGGTGCATCTTCATGAGCTGCACAAGGAAGGGGGCCCATTTAAACCTTTCATTGGGGAAGTGAGATCACACACATTCTTCCTGGTGCTCTAAACTGATCAGTCATCTGAGACCCTTGAATCTAAAACTAAAATATCATTAAATTCTACAGAGGCTACACATGTTACAGCAACCACAAAAGGAAACACAGCTCCCAGGAGTTACATGGACATTCATCCTCACCCACAGATGCCAGGTTGCTGTAGGTCTCCAGCATCACATCTTTATGCATGGTTCTCTGAGCAGGGTCCAGTCTGTACCACTCCTGTCGGGTGAAATCTACAGCCACGTCCTCGAATGACACAGATCCCTGAAACAACAATCTGCAAAGATCAGAATGGGATGCAAGGAAAAAATCTGTGGGAACTAATCCTTTCAATGGAGCCCTGTTGAAGAGTAGAGTAGACAGAGCTACACTAGATACCTGACTCTGTATCTTGCTTGATACTATACTTTTGGAGGGAACCCTGAAAAAACCCTACTACTAAGTTAATTTATTAATTCATAAAGAAAGATCTACTAGAATACTGAGTCAACATTATGTGTCTAACACTGTACCAGTTGCTGTGGACATAAAAGTGCAGATACCATACGGCCTGCTCTCAGGGAGCTCACACCGGGAAAGGCATGGGACGGAGTACTGGGGCTGAATTTCACAAGAGATGAAACTTGGTGTCATGATACTGCACTTCACTTAAGGAGGCAGAGCTTTTAATCCTTCAACAAAATTATCATTTCCTTCATGAATATGGAGTGACACAATGAGGAAACACAGGAAGACAGAAAACACACATAGCACAGCATGAAAAAATATGGCACTGCAGATTATAATGAGGCAAAGGGCTATAGAGACATACAGGAGCCAACAGCGGAGGGATTCTCAAATTTTTCTTCCCTATAGATCATCAGTCTCCAAAATATTTGATTTCTTTTTTTTTGTTGTTGAGACAGAGCCTCAAGCTGTCCCCCTGGGTAGAGCGCTATGGCATCACAGCTCACAGCAACCTCCAACTCCTGGGCTCAAGCGAGTCTCTTGCCTCTGCCTTCCAAGTAGCTGGGACCACAGGTGCCTGCCACAACGCCTGGCTATTTTTTGGTTGCAGCTGTCATTGTTGTTTTGGCGGGGCCGGGCTGGATTCGAACCTGTCACCTTAGGTGTATATGGCTGGCGCCTTAGCCACTTGAGCCACAGGCGCTGAGCCAAATATTTGATTTCTTACCCCACTGGACTATTTTCTGACCATCCACAGTATATTTATGTTTTTTTTTTTGTTTTTTGTTTTTTGTTTTGAGACAGGAGCCTCAAGCTGTCCCCCTGGGTAGAGTGCTGTGGCATCTCAGCTCACAGCAACCTCCAACTCCTGGGCTCAAGCAAGTCTCCTGCCTCCGCCTCCCAAGTAGCTGGGACCACAGGCACCCACCACAACGCCCGGCTATTTTTTGGTTGCAGCTGTCGTTGTTGGGCAGGCCTGGGCTGGATTCGAACCCACCACGCTGGGTGTACATGGCTGGCGCCTTAGCCACTTGAGCCACAGGCGCCAAGCCAATACGTTTATGTTTATGTTTATAAATGATACAGAAATACTGTCAAGTGAACAAAAGGGAGAGATTATTGTTCTCCAGATAACTGCAGGAGCAGCTGGGTTAAGGCTGGAGCCATATATTGAGATTAGCAAAACAGGAGAGACAATGGGTTGATGGAGGAAAACTTGAGATAGATTTTAGAGTGTTTATGGAACATGTCCAGCTCCGGAGAGAAGGCTAGGAGAGATCAGGGTTTGGAGGTAAGATTATTTCAATACCAGCAGAGATTACCAGAATAAATCAGATAGCTAAAAGAGAATACAGTTTGAGAAAAGCACGAAGTAGAGTCTGAGTGGACACCAATATGCCATGAAGATTGCAAGACAAATTATTGAGTGGTAGAAATAAAATCAGAATAGAGTCTTGGAAAAGAAGAGAGGAGAGTAATGGTTGCCATTTTCAGTGTAAAGTAGAAGATAAGAGCACAGTCATTTACCTCCCCTACCTCAAAAAGCTAAGAAAAGACCCCAGTTTCTGGTCTCAGGAATAAGAAGGGCTCCCCCTTTGGGATAGAGAGAATGAGAGAAATTCTCTGGTTTTCTTTTTCACATATAGCCCTACCTCCAAGGAAGCCTCAGTCCCAAAGCTATAACCCTGCAATAGCAGGCACCTCAGACTCAAGGGAAAGGAGCCCTTTTCTCTGACCAAAGGATCAGTGGTAAGAAGAATGTGGGAGGCCGGGCACGGTGGCTGACACCTGTAATCCTGGCACTCTGAGAGGCCAAGGCAAGTGGATTGCTTGAGCTCAGGAATTCTTAACCAGCCTGAGCCAAAGTGAGACCCTGTCTCTAAAACTAGCCGAGTGTTATGGTAGGCACCCATGGTCCCAGCTACTTGGGAGGCTGAACCAAAAGGCTTGCTTGAGCCCAGGATTTTCAGGTTGCTGTGAACTATGAGGCCTTGGCACTTTACCAAGGGCAACAAAGTGAGACTCTGTCTCCCAAAAAACAAAAAACAAACAAACAAACAACAACAACAACAAAACAAAGGAAGAAAAATTAGTAAAAATCGCAAAATTAGCCAGGTGTGTGGCAGGTGCCTGTAGTCCCAGCTTACTTGAAAGGCTGAGGCAAGAGGACTGCTTAAAACCAAGGATTTTACATTGCTCTGAACTATGATGAGGCCAAAGCACTCTAACCAGGGTGACAGAGTGAGACTCCGTCTCAAAAATAAAGAAAGAGGCTTGGTGCTCATACCTCAGTGAGTAGGGTGCCAGCCAAGGTTGGTGGGTTTGAGCCTGGCCTGGGCCTACTAAACAGTAATGACAACTACAACAACAACAAAAATAGCTGGGCGTTGTGGCGGGCACCTGTAGTCCCAGTTACTTGGGAGGTTAAGGCAAGAGAATTACTTAAGCCCAAGAATTTGAGGTTGCTATGAGCTGTGACGCCATGGCACGCTACCCAGGGTAACAGCTTGAGACTCTGTCTCAAAAAAATAAATAAAGAAGTAAATAAATCAACTAAAAGAAGAGCCAATGTGGTAGTTGAGTCCTTGCCTCAGGGGGTTGAGGGGTGGTTGTTGTATATATCCTTCTGTTGTGCCCCTCATCATTTTTACCCTCATATTCATCTGAAATTAAAAGAAAGAAAGGGCTCGGCGCCTATAGCTCAACCGGCTAAGGCGCCAGCCACGTACACCTAAGGTGGCGGGTTCGAATCCCCAGCTCGGACCCGCCAAACAACAATGACGGCTGCAACCAAAAAACATAGCCGGGCATTGTGGCGGGCGCCTGTGATCCCAGCTACTTGGGAGGCTGAGGCAGGAGACTTGCTTGAGCTCAGGAGTTGGAGGTTGCTGTGAGCTATAATGCCACGGCACTCTACCCGGGGGACAGCTTGAGGCTCTGTCTCAAAAAAAAAAAAGAAAGAAAGAAAATCTCTAAGCCATACACACAAAAAGAACAGCCATTTCTCCAGGAAAAATGAATTAGATAACTAAGTTAATTATCAATTTGAAACATACGCAGCACTCATTGTATTAGCCAGGTGGGGTGGCTCAGTCCGGTAATCCTAGTACTCTGGGAGGCCAAGGCAGGGGGATTGCTTGAGCTCAGGAGTTCAAGACCAACCTGAGCAAGAGCCAGACTGTGTCTCTAGTAAAAATAGAAAAACTATGCAGGTGTTGTGGCTGGCTGCACCTGTAGTCCCAGCTACTCCAACAGACTTGAGAGGCTCAGGCAAGAGGATTGCGCAAGCCAAGAGAGTTGGAGGTTGCTATGAGCTATGATGCCATGACATTCTACCTAGGGCAACAGCTTGAGACTGTCTCAAAAAAATAGACAGATAGATAGATAGATAGATAGATTGATAGATATACACACACAGAAGGTATATTGTCCAACCACAGTGGAAGCAAACTAGAAATTAACAACAGGAAGATTAATAGGAAAATACCCAAACACGTGGAAATTAGAACATTTATACATAATCCATGATTCAAAGAGGGTCTCAAGAGAAATTAAAACTACATTGAACTAAATGAAAACATACATACAACATATCAATATAGTACCAAATGCATATATTTGAAAGAGGAAGGTCTCAAATAAAAAATGTAACGTTCTACCTCAAAAACCTAGAAAAAGAGCAAAATAAACCCAGAATAAGCAGAAAAAAAGGATATTATAAAGAGAACAGCAGAAAGTCATGCTGTTGAAAACAGAAAAACAATAGATAAAATGTAGCAAATAGCTGCTTCTCTGAAAAGATCAATAAAATTGACAAACTTGGCCAGGCTTGGTGGTTTAAATCTGTATTCCTAGTGCTCTGGGAGGCAGAGGCAGGAGGATCCCTTGAGCTTAGGAGTCGGAGACCAGCCTGAGCAAGAGTGAGACGCCATCTCTACTAAATACAGAAAAACTAGCCAGGCATTGTGGTGGGCCAACTGTAGTCCCAGCTACTTGGGAGGCTGAGGCAAGAGGATTGCTTGAGCCCACGAGTTTGAGGTTGCTGTGAGTTATGATGCCAGAGTACTCTACCCAGGGTAACAGAGTGAGACTCTGTCTCAAATAAATAAATAAATAAAATAATCTAACAAACTTGTAGCAAGAGAATATCCCTAGAGACCCTGAAGACATCTAAAGGATAATAAAGAAAGAGAATATTACAAACTGTGTACATATAAATTTGATAATTTTGATAAAATGATTAACTCTCCAAAAACCTCACCAACTATAACAAATCATCCAATATGAAACAGATGATATGAATAGCCCTATGACTATTAAGGCAACTGGATCTATAATCTTTTTTTTTTTTT
>NW_003852548.1:1313271-1319510 GCF_000181295.1 Otolemur garnettii | reverse complement strand
AAAAAAAAAAAAAACCAAAATATTAGTACATAGAACTGAACAATATAGTAAAAGAATTATACAGTATGTGGCTGGGTGCAGTGGCTCATACCTGTAATCCTAGCATTCTCGGAGCCGAAGTGGGCCAATTGCTTGAGCTCAGGAGTTCAAGAGAACACATTGAGCAAGAGTGAGGACCCTCCCCCCAGTCTCTACTAAAAGTAGAAAAATCGAAGCAAGAGGATCATTTGAGCCCAAGAGTTTGAGGTTGCTGTAAGCTATAATGCCATGGCACTCCACCCAGTGTGACAGAGTGAGACTGTCTCTAAATTAAATAAATAAGTAAATAAATAAATACAAAATACATAAAATTTAAAAGAATTATACATCCTGACAAAGCTTTTTTTCCTCAGGGATGCAAGACCCAGTTCATTATTCAAAAAGCAATGTATGTAGGGCAGCACCTGTGGCTCAAAGGAGTAGGGCGCCAGCCCCATATACCAGAGGTGGTGGGTTCAAATCCAGCCCCGGCCAAAAACTGCAAAAAAAAAAAAAAAGCAATGTATGTAATCCACATTAATAGGATAAAGAAAAATTATATCATCATATGTCTCAGTCTATCTTGTAGTGTTATAACAGAGTACTCAAGACTGGGTAATGTATAAAGAACAAAAAGTTATAGCTGGGCTTTGTGATGGGCGCCTGTAGTTCCAGCTACTTGGGAGGCTGAGGCAAGAGAATCGCTTAAGCCCAAGAGTTTGAGGTTGCTGTGAGCTGTGACATCATGGCCCTCTACCGAGGGTGACAAAGTAAGATTCTGTTGCAAAAAAAAACAAAAAAAACTGGCTTGGCGCCCATAGAACAGTGGTTACAACATCAGCCACATACACCCAGGGTGGTGGATTAGAACTTGGTCCCCACCAGCTAGACAAAAATGACAACTGCAACACAAAATAGCCAGGTGTTGTGGTGGGCGCCTGTGGTCCCAGCTGCTTGGGAGGCTAAGGCAGAAGAATCACTTGAGCCCAGGAGTTTGAGGTTGCTGTGAGCTGTGAATGCCACCACACTCCACCGTGGCATTCACAGGTAGACATAATGAGACTGTCTCAGGAAACAAAACAAAACAAAAAAACTCAGAAAGTTATTCTCTCACACTTCTCGAGACTGGTAAATCCAAGATCAAGGCACCAGCAGGTTTAATCTCTGGTTCCAAGTTAGTGATTCACTGCTGCATCTTCCAGAGAAGAACATTGTTTCCTCATATGGCAGGTGACAGGGTTACTCCCACAAGACCTTTTCATGGCAGCATTAATACATACAGGAAGGTGGATCCCTTATAGCCTGAACACCTCATATTAGGCCCCATCTACCAATAGTATTGCATTGGGGATTAAGTTTCCAATATACAGATTTTGGAGGACGTACATACCCATGGAATACGGTCAACTTGCCACTGTGTACTTACGTTGGCAGCTCTGTACAAACAACTCAATAAGGTTTCATAACCTTGGTATATCAATGTCTCATAGTTGTGTTTGTATAGACGTATGGCAGTGCATTCATTATTGTTGCTGTGTGTTTTTGTGTACTATTGCGAGAATGTCAGAGCTTGAATTAGATTAACAGATAAACATTCATAAATTTTTTGTTAAACTTGGCAAGAGTGGAAGTGAGATCAGGGACATGTTAGTCCAAGTTTATGGGGATAAAGCCATGAAGAAAATGACAGTGTACAAATGGATTAAACATTTTTCTGAGGGGAGAGAAAGTGTCAATGATGAAGAGAGGTCAGGGTGGTCAGTAACGAGCAGAACTGATGAAAACTTTACAAAAATTCATTGAACTATGTATCAAAATCATTTGTTGAGTGTGAGACAAAGAGAGGTAAGGGTGGTTAGTACCAAGTAGAACTGCCTGGGCACCTTGTAGCTCAAGCGGCTAAGGCACCAGCCACATACACCAGAGCTGGCAGGTTTGAATGCAGCCCAGGCCTGCCAAACAACAATGACAACTACAACCAAAAAATAGGCAGGCGTTGTGGTGGGTGCCTGTAGTCCCAGCTAGTTGGGAGGCTGAGGCAAAACAATTGCTTAGGCCCAGGAGTTGGAGGTTGCTGTTAGCTGTGATGCTATGGCACTCTACCCAGTGAGATAGTGTGAGGCTCTGTCTCTAAAAAAGAATTAATGAAAAAATTACAAAAGTTCATCAAATTGTGCATCAAAATTGTCGGCTGACTATGAGAAGCATACCAGACCAAGTAAACACTGATAGAGAAACAGGAAAATCTTAACCGAAAATCTTAGCATGAGAAAGGTGTGGCTCTTACATCATGACAGTGCACCAGCTCATACAGCATTGTCTATGAGGGAGTTTTTAGCTAGTAAACAAATAAGTGTACAGGAAAACCCTCCCTACTCACCTGCTCTGGCCCCCTAATGACTTTTTCCTTTACCCAAAGATAAAGGAAATATTGAAAAAACATTTTGATGACATTCAGAACATCAAGGGTAATACAACAACAGCTTTGATGGCCATTCCAGAAAAAGAGTTCCAATTTGCTTTGAAGGATGGACTAGGATCTGGAATCAGTGCATAGCTTCTCAAAGGGAGTACTTCAAAAGTGACCACAGTAACATTCAGCAATGAGGTATATAGCACTTTTTCTAGGATAAGATCTTGGACTTAATTTTCAGACCTTCATGTATCAATCAATGCAGAAAAAGTATCTGACAAAATACAACATGCATTTCTGCAAAATACTCAGAAAAACAGGAATGTAGAGGAACTTCCTCAACTTGATAAAGAGCATCTAAAAGCTACAGCTAATATTATATTATTTTTTTTTGAGACAGAGCCTCAAGCTGTCACCCTGGGTAGAGTGCTGTGGCATCACAGCTCACAGCAACCTCCAACTCCTGGGCTCAAGCGAGTCTCCTGCCTCCGCCTCCCAAGTAGCTGGGACCACAGGCGCCCGCCACAACGTCCGGCTATTTTTTGGTTGCAGCCATCATTGTTGTTTGGTGGGCCCAGGCTGGATTCGAACTCGCCACCTTAGGTGTATGTGGCTGGCACCTTAGCCACTTGAGCCACAGGCGCCGAGCCGCTAATATTATATTAAATGGTGAATTGCTGAGATCAAGAGCAAGGCAAGGATGTCCATTCTCATAACTCTTATTCAACACAATGCTGGAACCAGAAGTTGTAGCCAGTGCAATAAGACAAGAAATGGAAAAAAATGGCACACAGAATATAAAGCAAGATGGCTCAGCGCCTGTGGCTCAAGCGGCTAAGGCACCAGCTACATACACCTAAGGTGGCGGGTTCGAATCCAGCCCGGGCCCACCGAACAACAATGATGGCTGCAACCAAAAAATAGCTGGGCATTGTGGCGGGCGCCTGTGCTCCCAGCTACTTGGGAGGCTGAGGCAGGAGACTCGCTTGAGCCCAGGAGTTGGAAGTTGCTGTGAGCAGTGAAGCCATGGCACTCTACCCAGGGGGATAGCTTGAGACTCTGTCTCAAAAAAAAAAAAAAAAAGAATATAAAGCAAGAAATAAACTATCCCTATTCACAAATGATATGATTGCCTATGTAAAAAATGCTAAGGAATCTACTAAATAAACAAATAAACAAACACAAAAACCTCCTGGAGTAATTGAGCTCAGTGAAGTCACAGGAAACAAATACACAAAATTCAATTGTATTTCTGTATATTAGCAGAGAAAATAATATCAAAATAAGAAATATAAAATAAAAATTAAAAATACCAAAATAAGATTATAGGTAAGGCCAGGTGTGGTGGCTCTCACCTATAATCCTGGCACTCTAGGAAGCCAAGGCAGGTAAATTGCTTGAGCTCATGAGTTCAAGAACTGCCTGAGCAAGAGCAAGACGCTGCTCTACTAAAAACAGAAAAAGTAGCCGGGCATGGGGGTAGGTGCCTATAGTCCCAGCTACTATGTGGAAATCAGAGCAGTACCTGACACATAGTTAGCACTAAAGGGTTTGTTGTTATTTCTATTATTTTACTTAGGAAGGCTGTGCTCAACTGGAAATGCCTGCTTGACTTCTTAAGGTAATACTGTAAAATCACAATCATATCACTATTTAACTCACGAGATTTCCCTATGAATGCTCTGGACATAACTAACATATATTATATAAAATCACTTGTATGACTGTTCAGGTTTGCTATATTACTTCATTCTTGTCCAACTTTATTCTAATTTGGGTGAGAAAAATAGTACGCATTATTAAAAATAAAAAATAACAATAATATAACCCATGGAATTAAAATAGGGAAACTTCAGTACATTCTGATATAAATAAATTAGTAAATTAAAAATTTGATGAGAAACAGGATATTTACATGATCTCAAAGTATCTCTTCACAAAGTACTTATCAATTACAAAGGAGAAAAGAGTAACTTTACAGTGGAGAAGCTTGGCAGACCCGCTTCTATCAAGTAATCATGGAGATTGTCACTGGGAGTGGGCCAAACTGATATCACGGGCCACCCGATTGGATGCACTCAGGACATAGCATCACTTCTGTGACATCTGACAAAGATGCATAACCTAAATCTAATCATAAGGAAGTAGCAGCCTATTGAAATTGAGAGATATTCTACAAAATACAACTCTGTAATTTATGACAGGTTGTGAAAGACAAAGAAAAGACTAAAGAACTCTTCCCAATTGAAGAACTGAAGTGATGACAAGTAAATGCTAAACATAGTCCTAGACTGGGTCCTTTTGCTATTATAGACACTACTGGGACATCCAAACAGGATGCTGTCCATTTGCCTTGGAACTTCCATCCCGAAACCAAGTAGCTCTTTGTTGGTTAGTTGAGAGCTGCCCAAGCAACAATACCGTCCAAGCAACAAGAGAATCCACCAGCTCCTCAAGAGGAAGAGCATCCACCTGCTTGTGAACACACTAACTCTCTGCATCCCCCGGTAGCATATTCCTGTACAAACGATTTCCATTTCATTGTGGAACTCCTCTGGGCACTGCTCTCCCCATTAGAGCATGACTCCGTCGCCTAAGACATCATGGGTATTTTAGGTTTCAAAATTACTTTATATCTTTCAATCATAGGAGCACTTTCAATGACGTCTAATAACAAGCTGGTAGTAATTGCCACTCAAATGGGAATTCTCTAGTCCAAAGTCCTAGTAGTTACCACCAGGAGGCACTCACAGGCCTTTGCCTATTATACCCCACTTAGCACTACTACACAGAAATTTTTCTGTATCAGCATTCCAGGTTCTATTCTATACTGCATGAGCTGGATCGATTTTACTGGTTCCGAGTTAGCATGTCCAAGTTATGTTGCTTGAAGGGTGGATTTACAATACTGGTGAGGGGAAACACTGATACACCGTCCATCTCCATAATATATTCTGTGCAACTACGTCACATAAAGTCTGTTCAAATGTACTACTTCTCCAAACTTTCACTTGAGCTCCATCAACCCTTATATTCCTATGTATAAGCTCATTAGGATTTCATCGACAGGTTTTGGTTTTAGAACACTAGTTAGGGAAGTGCTCCCCTGTCAGAGAAAATATCCATTCTCATAAAACATTGAGGTAAAGCCTGCTTAAAAATTTCAATTTTGTTTTGTTTTGTTTTGTTTTGTTTGTTTTAGAAAGAGTTTCTCTCAGTGGCCCTGGGATTGAGTGCCTGAGTGCCATGGCATCACAGTTCACAGCAACCTCAAACTCTTGGGCTCAAGCATCCTCCTGCCTCAGCCTCCTGAGTAGCTGAGACTATGAGTGCCTGCCACTAGGCCAGGATAGGTTTTCTATTTTTAGTTGAGGTGGGATCTCACTTTGCTCAGGCTGGTCTTGAACTTGTGAATTCAGGCAATCCTCTAGCCTCGATCTCCCAGAGTGCTAGGATTACAGGCATGAGCCACTGTGTCTGGCCTTAGAGATAGGGTTTTTAACGAGAGTCTGACAGGCAGGATATTAAATAATTAAGTTTGCTAATTGGCTGAGTTTGGTTCAAAATTATAGTGCTCTGGAAATCATCCTCTTGTTTTTCTTCAGCTCCTGGGGTTATAATTCCAGTTGAGTTGGTTTCTTGGTATGGCCACTGGTCTAGGTGGTTTAGCTAATCCGGTGGAATGAGGAGCCTGAAAGCTGTCTTAGAAACTACCTTTAAGGTTTCAAAAGGTGATGTATCTACAGAGAAAAGTTAAGGATCTTTACAACTACCAGCTGTGTGGAAAAAGTTAAGAATCTTTATAATC
>NW_003852548.1:1308879-1312728 GCF_000181295.1 Otolemur garnettii | reverse complement strand
GGCCATTTTTTGGTTGCAGCCATCATTGTTGTTTGGCAGGCCCGGGCTGGGGATTCGAACCCGCCATCTTAGGTGTATGTGGCTGGCACCCTAGCCGCTTGAGCCACAGGCGCCGAGCCAACCTCAAACTCTTGGGCTCAAGTGATCCTCTTGCCTCAGCCTCCGGAGCAGCTGGGACTGCAGGCACCTGCCACAGTGCCTGGCTAGTTTCCCTATTTTTGGTAGAGACCTGGTCTCACTCTTACTCAGGCTGGTCTCGAACTCCTGAACTCAGGAAATCCACTTGCCTTGGCTTCCCAGAGTGCTAGGATTATAGGCGTGAGCCACCTTGCCCAGCCCTTACTCTAGTCCTTGCCTTGTGCCCCTTCATCAGTGTATAATGGTAGTTTCAATTAAGCATGAGTTGCTTCATCTGGAGTGCTCCATTTGGCATTTATAGGGGGAGTCAGACAATACCATACTCAAGGTAAACATACTTTACAGTGGTTCTACCCTCACGAATAACTTCTTGTGTTCTTGTGTTTCTGGATCAGGTATGGCCACCTGTGATTGTTCTATGGTAAGCTGTGGGTCCTGTATCAACCCAAACATGCTCTTCCAGTCTGTTGCATACTGTACTTAAATTAGTTACTCTCATAATCCATTAAAGTGGAAAGGTCTTGACACTATTAAACTATTAACTGATTATAGTAAGGCTGCAGGATACAAGACTAATAAACAAAAGTCAATTGTTTTCCTATATACCAGCAATGAACAAATGGTATTTGAAAAGAAAAACTCAATACCATCAACCTTGGCATCAGCAAAACAAAATATTTATACATAAATCTAACAAAAAATGTGTAAGATGTACATGAGGAAAATCAAGACAGGCAGGGTGGCTCATGCCTGTACTCTTAGGGCTCTGGGAGGCTGAGGTGGGTGGATTACTTGAGCTCAGGAGTTCTGAGCAAAAGTGAGACCACATGTCTACTAAAAACAGAAAAAGTAGGTGGGCATAGTGGCAGGCACCTGTAATCCCAGCTACTTGGGAGGCTGAGGCAAGAGGATCTCATGAGCCCAAAAGTTTGAGGTTGCTGTGAGCTATGATAATGCCATGGCACTCTACCGAGGGTGACAGAGTGAGACTCTGTCTCAGAAAAAAAAAACATTAAGTCTATTAATTCTGTTCTAAATGCATTTAGCATACAATCCAGCAACTGCACTCATATGCATTATCCCCATTGTGTAGAGTAGAAAAGCAGTCTCAGTTTTTCCTACTATGCTCTCACAACCAACGTAGGACAGTAGATGGGTGAGGGATTTTCCCACATATCCAGAAAGCAATCACTTCCGCGGCAGACAACAGCCAGGTTTCCTCTAATTCCATTCCATTCTGACACATCTGCCTGGAGACCAGCCTGAGCAAGAGCGAGACCTCATCTCATGGGGTCCTACAGGGTGAGGTCTCAGTCCCCAAGACTGTCCCCACTTCAGACGCAAGTTCCAGGCCTCTGGAACTTCTGATGGACCAGCTATAAACCAGAATTCCCACAAACCCCTCCTCAAGTTTGATTAATTCGCTAGAGTGACTCACAGAACTCAAGAAAACAAACACTGACTTATGTTCACGGGTTCATTAGAAAGGATATTTTAAAGAACACAAATGGGCTCGGCGCCTGTGGCTCAAGCGGCTAAGGCGCCAGCCACATACACCTAAGGTGGTGGGTTCGAATCCCCAGCCCGGGCCCGCCAAACAACAATGATGGCTGCAACCAAAAAGAAAAAAAAAATGGCCGGGCGTTGTGGCGGGCGCCTGTGGTCCCAGTTACTTGGGAGGCTGAGGCAGGAGACTTGCTTGAGTCCAGGAGTTGGAGGTTGCTGTGAGCGTGATGTCATGGCACTCTACCCAGGGGGACAGCTTGAGGCTCCGTCTCAAAAAAAAAAAAAGAACACAAATGAACAGCTAGATGAAGAAATACACTAGGGGAGGCACCTGGGAAGGGGCGTGGAGCTTCCATGCCCTCTCCAGGTGTGCCACCACTCAGGAATCCCTACCTGTTCAGCCATCTGGAAAGCTCTCTGAACTCTGGTCTTTTGGGTTTTTATGGAAGCTTCCTTATGTAGGCATGATTGATGAAATCTTTGGCCACTGGTGGTCAATTTAACCTTCAGTCCCCTCTCCCCTCCCCTGAGGTTGAGGGATGGGCTGAAAGTCCCAATCTTCTAATCATGCCTCCTTCTTTCAGGTCAACAGTCCCATCCTGAAGCTACAGCCAGCAAGTCATTCACATACAGAAAGACATTTATAGGGCTGGGTGCAGAGGCTCACGCCTATTATCCCAGTACTTGGGAGGCCGAGCAGGTGGATTGCCTGAGCTCACAGGTTTGAGACCAGCCTGAGGAAGAGCGAGACCTCATCTCTAATAACAGCCTGGCATAGTGGCGTCACCTGTAGTCCCAGCTACTTGGGAGGCTGAGGAAAGAGAATCGTTTGAGCCCAGGAGTTTGAGGTTGCTGTGAGCTATGATGCCATAGCACTCTACCGAGGGACAGAGACTCTGCCTCAAAAAAAAAAAAAAGTAAATAAAAACTTAAAGACATTTATGGCTGTACTTTTGAGAATCTAAGGATTTTAGGAATTGTATGAGGTCAGACAATTAAGTTCAAGAACTCATCCTAGAAAAAGTGCTACCTACAGATAACCATATCATCTTTATTTATAATAACCAAACTCTAGAAAAAACTGAGATGTCCTTCAATTAGTGCAGGTTAAATTGTGGTACATCCACACCATGGACTACTACTCAGCCGAAGCAGGAAGGAACTACTTGATGGACCACTAACTACCTGGATTGATATCTCCAGAGAATTATGCTGAATTTAAAAAACCAGTCCCCAAAGATGTTTATGATTCTATTTATACAACACTTTTGAAATGACAAAATTATAGTACTGGAGAACAACTTAGTGCTTGCCTAGGGTTAAGGAAGGAATGGAGGAGTGTGAATGACACGAGCGATCCTTGCAGTGAGAGAAATGTTCTGTATGTGAATTTCCTGGTTGTGGCCTGGTACCAAGGTTTATTAAGATTCTACCTTTGGGGAAAACTAGGTAAACCATACATTGAATTTGAATCTACAATTGTCTGAAACTAAAAAAATTTTTTTTAAAAAATAGGCTCTTCCTCCTTACCTGAAATGATCTGCCAGAATTTCCTGGAATCAGGGCAGAGAATCTCTGGGGTGATTTTCCATTAGCTGGCATGTTCACCCTGGGCCTCAGCCCACCTTCCAAAGCTGGAGGGGTATCTGTATGCAAAGGATCCTGCAGCCCAGTAAGGGGTAAGGTTCACTGGCTCCACAGAAACACCAAGAAATCCTGAAAAAAACAGTATCCATGTCATCAGTGTCATTCCACATTCATCCCACAAAGTTATAGCAACCTTTACTCTTAGTATTAGTCAAGGGGGTAATGGAAACGATCACATGATATTTGGGATCAAATTAATGAGCACTTCTTTTTTAAACCTCAGAGTCTCACTCTGTTGCCCCAGGCTAGAGTGTCATGGTATCATAGCTTACAGCAATCTCCAACTTTTGGGCGCAAGTAATCCTTTTGTCTCAGCCTCCCAAGTAGCTAGGACTATAGGCGTGCAACACCACGCCTGGCTAATTTTTCTATTTTTAGTAGACAGGGGTCTTACTCTTGCTCAGGCTGGGTTTCCAATACACGAGCTCAAGTGATCCACTTGTTTCAGTCTCCCAGAGTGCTAGGTTACAGGCCTGAGCCACTGCAGTGAGCAGCACTTATTCTTTTTTTTTTTTTTTTTGAGACAGAGCCTCAAGCTGTCCCCCTGGGTAGAGTGCC
>NW_003852548.1:1307131-1308094 GCF_000181295.1 Otolemur garnettii | reverse complement strand
AAAAAAAAAAAAAGAAATGGGTCATCTCTTCTGTCATCTTTAGTGATTTTTCTATCCAAAGGTGAAAAATCCCTCTTAAATTCTTCTACAGGGAAGCTTTTAGCCTCTTCTTTCCAAAAGAAGGTTCCACATTAATAATATCATTTATTACATCAACAAACTGGGAGCGGGGAGGAACATGCTCCTATTAACTTATACCAAAAAAGCACCTAGTGCAATTCGGCAGCCATTATTAATAAGAGTTCAAACTAAAATTAGGGAAGAAGTAAATCACTTAGCTATCAGAAAAATCAATTACAAAACACAACCCTGAAGTATCATGCTAAAAAGTAAAATGATGTAAAATGATGAAGCTTTTGCCATAAAAGGTAGTAATGTCTGCTTTCACTCAAAATTGTTTTGCAGGCTCTACCTCACACAATACGAGATGAAATTGCTGAGAGTAAGTATTGGGAAGAAATGAAAATGTGGCTTTCTTGCCAATGATATGACTTTATAAATGGAAAACCTACCAGACTCTGCTAAGAGGCTAGTAGAATTCAAAGTGTAGTTTGATGAGGGGCTGTATACAAGACAATTAAATTAAAAGAGCAGATAGCTTCTCTCTATGATAGCAATAATAAAATATAAACAGATGAAAACCATTAATAATAATAGAAAAAGTTATATAAAATATGTAAGCATAAACCTTTTAAGGAGCTGGATCTATACAATTTAAAAAGAAAAAAGAAGAATATATAGTCACACAGACATGCCATGTCCCAGGATAAGAAGAGTTAATGAAAATGTAAGCCCTCTCACAGGTATTACATTTATGTAAGGAATAAATAAATAAAAAGAAAAATTAAACACAAAGCTCAATAACAATAAGAAAGTGTATACAAAATATTGGCTCGGCGCCTGTGGCTCAAGTGGCTAAGGTGCCAGCCACATACACCTAAGGTAGTGGGTTTGAATCCAGCC
>NW_003852548.1:1299886-1306064 GCF_000181295.1 Otolemur garnettii | reverse complement strand
CGCCGAGCCAACCAAAGAGATTCTTAAAGGACAATTTATGTTCTTAAATCTTTTGAACAAAGAAAGGCTGAATGTTAATGAATGAACATCCAATTTAAGAAGTTCGAAAAAGAGAGAACAGTGCGGGTAAGAGCAAAAAATAAAGAGAAAATGAAGGTACATCAGAGAGGATCAACAAGGTAAAAAGTTGGTTCTTTGGAAAGGCTAATAAAATTTGCAAACCTCTGGGATTACTGATCAAAGGAAAATCTGAAACACACGCTATTATGACTTGAAAACAAGTATAGAACCAAAGGAATCTAAAATCTGACTACCCCAAAGGCCCCATCCCTGACCCCTACAGATTCCCATGCAATGGATCCTTTAACTTCCTACAAACTGACACGACAAACTGTCAATTTGTCATTCTCCAAAGCCAACAAAGCCATCACCCCAAAACCCCTGAGCGATTATCCACGCCATAAAACCTCATTCACTCACTTTAGCACTGCGCACCAAAAAGACTTAAACAGTTTCTAAGGAACACTTCCTCCTGACACTGCACCCTGTAAAGCTGGGGGTTTTGGATGAGATCATTAGGGCTGAGAGATTGTAGTGTACTCACACTGAACCAGGCGCTGTTACATATCGGGAGAGAATTTGTCCCTGAGTGGCGTGGTCAAGCAAGGAACATGGCGGCGCTGAGACGTTTCCCCATGAGGGCTGCCATCTTAGCACCCATTCCGTACAGTGGGCTGTTCCACAGAAGGCGGAGGAGGGGGGTGTCAGGGATAGAAACATTCTGAGCAAGCTTCTGGAGGAGCTGGTCTTTGGAACTGGGTTCTATAGGTCTGTAAGAAATTCAGATAAGCAGGGATATGTCTCGCCATCATGGTATGTCCTGATGTATAAAGGAGACATCACCGCTCAAGAGAGGAAAGTAGTCAAAGTGTTACAATCCCCTTCTTGGCGATACCACTGGAAAGAGGGGGCGAAGTCAGTTTAATAAGGTCTCCTCCTGGGCGATACCACTAGAGAAGGGGGGGGTCAGGGTGACGGGGGATGTGTTGAAATCGCCGTGGAGGGGCCTTGAATCCTCCTCAGTCTCCGTCTCCCTAATTACTCCCTAGGACTAATGATAATAATAGTCTTTGACATGGACAACCAATCTTGTTTATTAAATTGTCAAGAGAAAAATGTTTAGAAAACATTTTAAGCATAAATTTAGGCCGGGCTCAGTGGCTCACACCTGTAATCCTACCACTCTGGGAGGCTGAGGCAGGAAGATCCCTTGAGCTCAGGAGTTCCAGAGCAGCCTAAGCAAGAACCAGACCCTTTCTCTACTAAAAATAGAAAACTTAGCTGGGCGTTTGTGACAAGCTCCTGTAGTCCCAGCTACTCTGGAGGCTGAAGCAGGAGAATCACTTGAGTCCAGGAGTTTGAGTTGATAGAGAAAGTATACTTTTGATGAAAATGCATGAAGATTGTTTCCGACTCCTGCTGGCAACCAGGTTGCAGCTGCTTAGTCTCTTTTATATGGAAATTCAGGAATTGTTACTGACTCTTGGGAGAACAGAGAGGATTATGAATATTCTTTACCTGTGAACCCATTCTTTAAAAACCTTGTCCAAGTATATCCACCTCTAGGAAGCTTCTCCGACAAGAGGAAGACAATTCTTTTCTCTGATGAAGGTGTTTCAGATCCAGCAGGTAGACTCTGGAGATGGATTGCTGGGTGCCCTAAGGACATTCAAACTTTCTCTTTGGGCCTCAGCTCAACAATCGGGAGAGTTAGACTGTCAGCGTCTCAGATTATCCCATTTTCTTTGTCTCCCCTGCAGTATTTGTGAATTGAAGATAGAATAGCAGTTGTGAGAACACTGGTACAAAACAAACACTGCAAACATTTTCAGAACTTATTGTTATGACTTCTGGCCAACATCTCAAATCCTGGACTCTGCTAACTCTTCCACCATTGATGCCTCTCTGGCTAATCTCAAACACGGGCCTTTCTTAGCTCTGCCAACACCTATGTCGCCCTGTTGATCTGGATTCATGGCCTCTATTAGTGATTCCCCTGTGTTTTAACCTCGAATACAAACTACTGCTAACTCTTGTACCATATGTTCCCTTCTTGAGAGACTGGATATCTGTTAATTTTCCACTACCAATGCCTCTTTGTTTTAGATCTCAACTATAGGGCAATGGTTAACTTTTCTACCATCAAAGTCCCTTTGATTAAATATCCAAATAGACTTAGTTTATCAGATGCCTGGGTTCAAGTTCAAAGTAGAGAGGCAATGAGGTTTGTAAAGCCCAGGCTCAAGAACTCAAGAACTAGATAGACCACAGAGCCAGTGAAGGTAGAAGTTGATTCATGGTGGAAGGCTGCTTACAGTAAGGTGACCAGATTTTAACATTGGTAAAGCAGGACATCATTGACTGGGGGGGGGGGGGGTTCTTAATTAAAAATTTGGTCTAGGTTCAGCGTCTGTGGCTCAAATGGCTAAGGCACCAGCCACATACACCTAAGGTGGTGGGTTCAAATCCAGCCCCGCCCACCAAACAACAATGATGGCTGCAACCAAAAAATAGTCAGGCATTGTGGCGGGCACCTGTGGTCCCAGCTACTTGGGAGGCTGAGGTAGTAGACTCGCTTGAGCCCAGGAGTTGGAGGTTGCTGTGAGCTGTGATGCCACAGCACTCTACCCAGGGGGACAGCTTGAGGCTCTGTCTCAAAAAAAAAAAAATTTGGTCTATATGGAACAACAAAAATTTTCATAGAATGCAAAAATATTATTGTAATATATATTTTTTAATTTCAACATAAGTACAATTTACAAATATAATACATTAAAAAATTATGTATAGTATTATTTTATTCTTTGGCATATTTCTCATTTGAGTGAATTTTTTTTAGTAGATTGCTGTTGTTGTTTAAAAGGTCATGAAATTTTTCACAAGAATTTGTTAAATTATATTTCACACATAAAATAGCTTTCAAAGTCTCAACACTTAATTGTGATTTTTCTGATGTCCACACTTTATTTGCCATAGGAAAAACGCGTTCAGTCGCAGCATTAGTTCCTGGTAAGGACAGAGTGTATCCCACAATTTTTAGTGCATTATTGTATGGAACATGGTTTGTTTCAAAATGATGAAATATTTCTTTCTTTTTTTTTAATGTATTTTATTTATTTATTTTTTATTTTTATTTTTTTGCAGTTTTTGGCTGGGGCCAGGTTTGAACCTACCACTTAGATATCTAAGACATGTTCAGGGATAATTGGCTACCCTTTTCTTTTTGTGTGCGTGGCTTAGGGATTTTCTTTCTTCCTTTTAATTCCAGATTAACATGAGGGTAAAAATGATAAGGGGCACAATGGAAGGGTACAGAGAATAAACACCCTCTAACCCCCTGGGGCAGGGGCTCAACTACCACGTGCACGTTGGCTCTTGTACTTGGTTGATAGATAGAATGATTGATTTTTGAGACGGAGACTCACTCTGTCCCCCTGCCTAGAGTGCCTTAGCCTCATCATACCTCACAGCCTCTTCCATCTTTTGAGTTCAAGTAATGCTCTTATTTCAGCCTCCCAAGCTGCTCGGACTACTGGTGCCTGCCACTTGCCTGGATAGTTTTTCTATTTTGAATCCAGACATGGTCTCCCTGTTGCTCGGTTTGTCTCAAACTCAAGCAATCCACCTGTCTCAACCTCCCTGAGTGCCAGGATTACACACCTAAGCCACCTTGTTTGGGCTACCCCCGCTTCTTTTTGGTGTTTTTTTCTTGTTTTATTTTGGCTGGGTTTGAATCCACCACCTCCAGTATATGGGGCCGGTGCCCTACTCCTTTGAGCCACAGGCGCCGCCCTGATGAAACATTTCTAACCATTTGTTCTCTATTGTGATTTTTGCTGATGCCCACGATTTAACCTTTTCCTTATCAATATATTTTTTTAATAATGATACTTTTCGTAGGTCATAAGTGTCACTTTCAAGGCTGGCGCTAGACTTTTTCCTGCCACTATAAAATATAAATAATACGAGTACTGTCTGCTAAATTCATGAAATAAATAAATAAATTACTTACCTAAATTATCTGAATAGCTGATTTGTTGACATCACTTGTTTAACTAGCACTAGCACTCAGTACGATGTGTATCGTCTAAGAGACAGTTACAAAATGTTTTCTTGGTTGCCAATGCCAAAAAATGCCATTGTTCATTAAGTCCAAACAATGGTGGTCGAATTCTAACAACTGATCCACAATGCGAACTTTGATAAGCAGTTCTCGATAATCAGTTCTCAACAATGATTTGCTATTATTAAAGTTTAACATTATAAAATTAACAAAAATGATATAAAACTCATATCCTGGCAAAATAGCCACATGGCAGCCGAAAACCGTATATTCCTTTCCCGTTCTCCCGCCATTCCCTAGCTTGTTGTGCATTCTTTCCAAAAATCAGGACTTTTTAAAAACGCCACGGGACATGGGACAAATTGTTAAAAATCAGGACTGTCCCGTCAAAAGCAGACGTCTGGTCACCTTAGCTTATAGACCTGGCCTTGCTGCCTCTAAAGCAAGATGGTAATTTCTGGCAAACTCATTAGCAAAGGTTTTTAGATTAAACCAGGGGGACTGATGATGGAAAAGTTAATATTTTCCTGGGATAGGGCAGCTCCTGTAGCTCAGTGGGTAGGGTGCTGGCCACGTGCACCAGGCTGGTGGGTTCAAACCCAGCCCCAGCCTGCTAAAAACAAAAAAAAATAGCTGGGCATTGTGGCAGGTGCCTGTAGTCCCAGCTACCTGGGAGGCTGAGGCAAGCAAATTGCTTAAGCCCAAGAGTTGGAGGTTGCTGTGAGCTGTGACACCACAGCCCTCAACCGAGGACAACAAAGTGAGACTCTGTCTCAATTTAAAAAAAAAATTTTTTTTTCAGGGTGGCTCCTGTGGCTCAAAGGAGTAGGGCACTGGCCCCATATGCTGGAGGTGGTGGGTTCAAACCCAACTCTGCCCAAAAACTGCAAAAAAAAAAAAAGAAGAAAAGAAAATTTTTTCTTTCCTGGGATATAGACATGGAGTAGTTGTTGGAGGTCCCAAGGTTCAATCTCAGAAATTATGATATGACACTTGAGAGATTAGGTTGTAAAAGACGGGGGGGAGGGATCATTCTCTCTCTCTCTCTCCATCCACTCCAGCTGATAAAGCCAGCTGTCATATCATGACACTCAGACACTCTTTAGTACCAAGCACTCCTCCCAATAGCCAGTGAGGAACTGAGGATCCTAGCCTATACATACTTGAATGAAACATCTTAGGACTGAACCCTCCAGCCCCAGATGACTGCAGCCCCAGTAAACAACTTGGCTACAACATTACAAGAGACACTGAGACAGAGCCACCCAGAACCGAGACAGAACCACTTCGAAATTTTTGACCCCACAGAAATTTTGAGATAATAGTTTGTTGTTTTAAATTTCCATGTTTAGGGGTAAAATTACAGCATTAGATAATTAATATAGGTATTTATTTAAAGCTATTTGGCATACAGGTGTTTGGTTCATAATGGATGTTTCTCATTAATTTTGACTTTTGAAAATATTGCTTTAGGTGGGTGCTATGGCTTATGCCTGTAATCCTACCACTTGGAAGACCAAGGCAGGTGGATCACCTGAGCTCAGGAATTCGAGACCACCCTGACCAAAATCGAGACCACCGTTGCTACTAAGAACATAAAAACTAGCTGGGCAATGTGGCAGGCGCCTGTAGTCCCAGCTACTCTTCAGGCTGAGACAAAGGGGTCACTTGAGTCCAAGAGTTTGAGATTGCTGTGAGCTATGATTTCATAGCACTCTACTCCAGGTGACAAAGTGACAAAAAAAAGAAAAAAAATGTTGGGTGGTGCCTGTAGCTCAAGTGGCTAAGGCGTCAGCCACATACACCAGAGCTGGCAGGTTCCAATCCGGCCCAGGCCTGCCAAACAGTGACAACTGTTGTGCCCAAGTTACAAGGTCCCCCATAAATTACTCTGAGACTGCTCTGATGCAAAAGGCAAGAGGCAGTTTTATTATCAGACTCGAGTCAGGGCCTTCTACTCTTCCCGTCGCAGCAGGAGAGCAGAAGAGCCCCGATTCTAAAATGGAAGGGGGTTTTAAGGGGTACAGAAAGAAAGAAGGGAGGGGTAGTACTTGT
>NW_003852548.1:1296515-1299146 GCF_000181295.1 Otolemur garnettii | reverse complement strand
ACCTATGGCTCAAAGGAGTAGGGCGCCAGCCCCATATGCCAGAGGTGGCGGGTTCAAACCCAGCCCCGGCCAAAAACTGCAAAAAAATGTTATTGATCTTGATTACTGAGATTTTTAGTGTACCCTTAACTTTTGTAATTGAGGTGAATGCCTCTCTCACTTCCCCCTGCTCCTAGCCCTGCAGAGAAACCTTGTCCTCTAGAATCATAAACCATCCAAAACATTTCTGTTTGGAATAATATCAGTAAAAATAAAACATCCCACTCTTGCCTGGAGGATCTAGTCATTTCCACACAGAGAAACAGGGTTGATTTCCAGCCCAGGTGCAGAGCTTCAGATAAGGGGTGTCTGGAGCCAATGATTCGTAGCTAGCTTTACTTTCCTGTTAGTAAAGAAAAAGGACCTTGGGTCTACTTTATAGTCTGCACCTGATGCTGATCCTTTCACATACCAACATGCTTTGTTTTGGGTTTATCGAAACACTGCTTCAGGCTGGGCATGGTGGCAGGTCATGCCTGTAATCCCAGCTATTTAGGAGGCCAGAGTAGGAGGATTGCTCCCAGGAGTTCAAGACCAACCTGAGCAACATAGTGAGAGCCTGCTTCTACACAAATTAGCCAGGCATAGTGATATGTACATGCCTATCGTCCCAGCTACTCCACAGGCTGAGGTGAGAGGATCACCTGAACCCAGGAGTTTGAGCTATTACATCACTGCACTCCTACCTGGGCAACAGAGACACTGTCTCTAAACAAACCAAACCAAACCAACCAACCAAACAAACAAAAAAAAACACTGCTTCATTTCAGGGGTCCTCAAACTTTTTAAACAGGGGGCCAGTTCACTGTCCCTCAGACTGTTGGAGGGCTGGACTGCAGGCCCCGGGACGAGTCAGCTGCTAAGGAGGACAGGCAGTGGCAGCAAATCACTCAGCGGGCCAAATAAATGTCCTAGGCGGGCTGCACGTGGCCCGAGGGCCGTAGTTTGAGGATGCCTGATTTAAGCTTTACCTAAACTTCACTCTTATAGCCTATAGTAATCCATTCTTAAATCCTACAGTAATCCCAGTTATTCCTTTGTTTGGTGACACTATGATGATCAACGACCCTATCGACTGAAGGGTTAACTGAGACAAGGGGCATTCTGTGCAAAACCCAGGAAAACTGGAACAAGTTCATCACCCTAGGTGAGACATCCTCACAGTTCCTATGTGGTGTGGTTGCCCTTGCTGCAACAGGTTAATAAACTCATTTCTCTATGACTATAGATGGGACCCTGGGGAGCTTTATCCAAGGTCATTAATGTTCCAAGAGTTCAGAGGTCGAGTTTGGGATCAGGCTGCACATCAGAGGGGCATTGCTGGGCGATTAGTTAATCAAAGGCTGAATGCTGAATGCTAAACTATAACCAGAAAGACACTGATGGTGGAAGAATTATCAGGGCGCTAGATGTGAGGTCAGACTAGAGTAATACCAGTGGAGTTGGAATTTGGTCCAGTGGTGGTGAAAATGTTAACAAGGGCCCAGATTTTAGATTTTGACAAGGGAGTTATTTTTGGTGGATCAGGTAATAGGTGACCAAGTTCAAGGGGCAATCAAACGAGCAGCAATGGCGGCAGAGTTAATAGAACACAGCAATTTGAGAGCTCTTGGCTTGGATCAAAGCTGAGGAGTTGTAGACAGATAGCACAGCTGGCCAGTGACTGTGTATGGGAGGTGGGATCTGGCTTCTGGTGGCCAATGAGATAAAGCAGTAGTCTGTTACTAGGGAGAAGCACCTGTTACCAAGTGTGGGGTGGAAGGGACCAAATGATTAACCAATGACTGCACACACAGAAGTTGGGCTTTAGCCTTTTCAGCCTATGGTAGGTAAAGGTAAGCTGTTACTAGGTAGCAATTGGCCCCGGTTGCCAAGTGAGGTGAGACAGCCAAAGTCTGAGAGGCTGTCGACAGAGGGTGCAGCTGGATAATGGCTGAGTGTAAGAATCCGGTTTTGGTTTTCCCAGTCAACCCCGGCCTGCCTGGTCAGTAAATAAGTAGAAGTCCCCCATTGTCCTCTGCAAAGAAAGCTCAGGACATATCCTGAGGGGGCGCAGATAGTTGGCGCAGCACGCGAAGCCGAAGCCCAGACCGAGGGAAGGGTGGAGGGTGCGGCCTTAGGTTGCTTTGGACAGATGATGGCGCAGCGGCCATTGGCCCTGTGTGGGAGGCAGCCTTTAGTTCCCATGGCCAATGAAATGCGAACATCTCTGTCACTAGGCAGAAATAATTTGACCGTTCCGAATTATATCTGGAAAAATAAAACATCTCAGGCTTGGAGGATCTAAATCACTGCAGAGCAGCACCCTCAATTTCTAATACAGGTAGGTGGAAGGAGGCAGAGAGTTAACATGAAGGGCAGACAAATGACTCATTAAAAAGAAAAAGAAACAAGTGAAATTAACTTTAATAATGTGTTTTGTTTAAACTGCATACCCAAACATTATCATATAAACATGCAATCCATTTTTAAATTTTTTTTTCTTTTTTGAGACAGAGCCTCAAGCTATCCCCCCTGGGTAGAGTGCTGTGGCATCGCAGCTCACAGCAACCTCCAACTCCTGGGCTCAAGCGAGTCTCCTGCCTCAGCCTC
>NW_003852548.1:1284910-1287713 GCF_000181295.1 Otolemur garnettii | reverse complement strand
AATGGATATAAGAACATGATAGGAAAACAATGGAACATTATCAGTGAGCCATGATTACAGGCTCAGACCTGTAATTCTAGTACAAGGGGGAGGCCCGAGGAGGAAGATGGCTTGGGGTCAGGAATTCAACCTGAGCTAAAGAGAGACCTTCATTCTCTATAAAAAACAGAAAAGGTTAGCCAAGCATGGTGGTGTGTGCCAGCTTCCCTAGGAAGCTGAGGCAAGAGGATGGGTCACTTGAGCATCCTGACCTGTTTCCAGCTACCATTATCATATCAAGGAAGACAGAACTGTGGAGAGATGTGCCAGAACACTGTTGGTATGTGATGTTTTCGCGCTACAGGTAGACCAGATGAACATCATCTCAAGCCCATGAAACCTAGTGAAGTGTACCACCAAGTAAGAAAATGGTGAGTTCTGGGTATTTCTTACTTTGGTTTTCAGTATCATTCATTCTAAGTTCCTGGCCAGGCAAGGTAGCTCACACCTATAATCCTAGCACTCTGGGAGGCTGAGGCAGGTGGATCTCTTGAGCTGAGGAGTTGTTGACCACCTTGAAGCCAGAATGAGAGCCTGGGCATTGTGGTGGGCCCTGTCTTCCTAGCCGTGTGGGAGGCTAAGGCAAGAGGCTCGTTTGACTCCAGGAGTTTCAGGTTGCTGGGAGCAATGATGCCTTGGCACTTTATTGAGGGTGACAAAGTGAGCGTCTGTCTCATGCACCAAAAAAAAAAAAAGACTAAAAACAAAGTATGTAAAATTAGCAAAAATAGCAGAATTAGCCATGTGTGTGGCAGGTACCTGTAGCAGCAGCTACTTTAGAGGCTGAGGCAAGAGGATTGCTTGAGACCAAGGATTTTACATTGCTGTGAACTATGATGAAGCCAGGGCACTCTACCCAGGTTGACAAAGTGAGACTCTGTCTCAAAAATAAAGAAAGAAATAATTAAGGAAGTAAATAAATCAACTAAAAGACGAACCAACGTTCATGTGGTAGTTGAGACCTTGACCCAGGGGATTGGGTCGGTGGTTGTTCTGTATATCTTTCGATTGTGGCCCTCATCATTTTTGCCCTCATATTCATCTAAAATGAAAGAAGGAAGGAAGGGAAAAAAAGAAGGAAAGAAAGAATAGAAACAAAGGAAAGGAAAGAAATGAAAGAAAGAAACGGATAAAAATTCTTGAGCCACACACACAAAAAGAGAAACAGATAGCCAGTTCTCCAGGAAAAATGGATTAGGTGTCTAAGTTAGTTTTCAGTTTTCAAACTGCACAGCGTTCATTGTACTGGCCTGGTGTGGTGGCTCAGTCAGGTAATCCTAGCAATCTGTGAGGCCCAAGAAGGGGGACTTCTTGAGCTTAGGAGTTCAAGACCAGACTGAGAAAGGTGGGTGTACTGGCCGGGGCCTGTTGTATGCCCAATTACTTCGGAGTCTGAGGCAAGAGGATTGCTCAAGCCCAGGAGTTGGCATTGCAGTGAGCTACGATGCCAGGGTACTCTCCTCAGGGCCACAGAGTGAGGCTCTGTCTCAAAAGTAAAGAAATGCACAGTGCTCCTTTGTTCATGAATAAGTATATAAACAAGACTCTGTGGTTGCTTGAATTAAGTAATTCTTTTTTGAAGAAGCATTTTATACTTAGAGTTCAACTGATAATGCCAACACTTATTACTATGCAGCGTATTACAGGTTTTGTGGTTGGAAAATGTTAGGTAGTTGAAAAGTTACTGTTCTTGCTGCCCCCTAGATCTAAACTAAATCTACTCCCATCTGCAATTTAATTTGTAAATTAAAGTGTTTTAAACCTACAAGTCAATTATGAATATTAGTTTAAAGAGGAAGGTGAGACTTCAAAAGGA
Source organism: Otolemur garnettii (assembly GCF_000181295.1). Lineage (NCBI taxonomy): Eukaryota > Metazoa > Chordata > Mammalia > Primates > Galagidae > Otolemur > Otolemur garnettii. The sequence continues at coordinate 1,285,858 of NW_003852548.1, read as the reverse complement.
TTCCCAACTAGATTATCTACATGAATACACTGGAATTCCATATTTTGCTATCATTTTGTCTTTTAAAAAGTGAAATAGCAACGCTCTATCAGTCACACAGAAGACATGCTGATTTAGCAGCATGGATATTATACTCTATGTTGTTTTAATTAAAGACACTCTGTACCCACATGTACACCAACAGCAGGTCACACATGAATAGTTGTAACTAAGCACTGTGACAAATTAGGCAGTTCTTGCCCCGTTAGTACCTATGAAACAAAAGTGGGGGAAGGGAGCAAAATAAATTGTTTCAAATTGGGCAGTTTTGCCCCAATTGCCACGTTTAAAGAGCTGAGCAATTGTAGCTAAAATGTTCTCAAGTGTTTTAAGGTACATGTATATAATGATTTTAACCCTTGTGTTTTAGTATAAGGTCAATACTGCCAATTTCTTCTGTGACAACAGCACTTGGAGTCATACCATTGCCTCCATTATTGAGCTGATCCTCCTCAATCCTCCTTTTCATAATCCTAAAATGATTAAAATGTGTGCCACGATCCTTAATCCAAAGAATTCCACCCTTGGTAGAGTGCCGTTGCATCACAGCTCACAGCAATCCCCAATGCTTGGGTTGAAGCGAGTCTTTTGCCTTAGCCTTCCAAGTACCTGGGATGACAGGCTTCCTCCATCATCCCTGGCTATTTTTTGTTGCAGTTGTCATTGTTGTTTAGCTGGCCTAGGTAGTGTTCGTACCTGCCACCTTAGTTGTGTGTGGCTGGTGCCATAACCACTGTGCTACAGGCACTGAGCAAATCCAAAGCATTCTTAATCCATCTCTTCACATATATCTACAGAAAGACACATGAAAAGCAAGATAAGCATAAGAACTTCACATGTGGCTTGGCGCCTGTAGCTCAACCGGCTAAGGCGCTAGCCACGTACACCTAAGGTGGCGGGTTCGAATCC
>NW_003852548.1:1282313-1284890 GCF_000181295.1 Otolemur garnettii | reverse complement strand
CAGACTGAGAAAGGTGGGTGTACTGGCCGGGGCCTGTTGTATGCCCAATTACTTCGGAGTCTGAGGCAAGAGGATTGCTCAAGCCCAGGAGTTGGGCATTGCAGTGAGCTACGATGCCAGGGTACTCTCCTCAGGGCCACAGAGTGAGGCTTTGTCTCAAAAGTAAAGAAATGCACAGTGCTCCTTTGTTCATGAGTAAGTATATAAACGAGGCTCTGTGGTTGCTTGAATTAAGTAATTCTTTTTTTTCTTTTTTGAAGAAGCATTTTATACTTACAGTTCAACTGATAATGCCAACACTTATTACTGTGCAGCATATTATAGGTTTTGTGGTTGGAAAATGTTAGGTAGTTGAAAAGTTACTGTTCTTGCTGCCCCCTAGATCTAAACTAAATCTACTCCCATCTGCAATTTAAGTTGTAAATTAAAGTGTTGTAAACCTACAAGTCAATTATGAATATTAGTTTAAAGGGGAAGGTGAGACTTCAAAAGGATTTCCAACTAGATTATCTACATGAATACACTGGAATTCCATATTTTGCTTTCATTTTGTGTTAAAAAAGTGAAATAGCAACGCTCTATCAGTCACACAGAAAACATGCTGATTTAGCAGCATGGATATTATACTCTATGTTGTTTGAATTAAAGACACTCTGTACCCACATGTACACCAACAGCAGGTCACACATGAACAGTTGTAACTAAGCACTGTGACAAATTAGGCAGTTCTTGCCCCGTTAGTCCCTATGAAACAAAAGTGGGGGAAGGGAGCAAAATAAATTGTTTCAAATTGGGCAGTTTTGCCCCAATTGTCATGTTTAAAGAGCCGAGCAATTGTAGCGAAAATGTTCTCAAGTGTTTTAAGGTACATGTATATAATGATTTTAACCCTTGTATTTTAGTATAAGGTCAATACTGCCAATTTCTTCTGTGACAACAGCACTTGGAGTCATACCACTGCCTCCATTATTGATCTGATCTTCCTCAATCCTCCTTTTCAGAATCCTAAAATGATTGACATGTGTGCCACGATCCTCAATCCAAAGAATTCCTTTTTTTTTTTTTTTTGAGACAGTGTCTCACTATGTTGCCCTTGGTAGAGTGCTGTGGCATCACAGCTCACAGCAACCTCCAATGCTTGGGTTGAAGCAATTCTTTTGCCTCAGCCTCCCAAGTACCTGGGAAGACAGGCACCTGTCACACCTCCGGCTATTTTTTGTTGCAGTTGTCATTGTTGTTTAGCTGGCCTGGGTTGGGTTTGTACCCGCCACCTTGGTTGTGTGTGGCTGGCGCCATAACCACTGTGCTACAGGCACTGAGCAAATCCAAAGCATTCTTAATCCATCTCTTCACATGTCTACAGAAAGACACATGAAAAGCAAGATAAGCATAAGAACTTCACATGTAACATAACAACACACATCCCCAACATCCCAGTTCACACAAACCAGAGCAGAAAGGACATTTACACGGTCACAGTCTGACAAGCATGGAGAGGTAACTAAATTTAAACACTCCTGTCTATGACATCACTTAAAATACAATTGATCAAAGACATAAGAGGAATGTAGATGTCAGGAGCAAGGGGATATTACACAAGAATGCAATTCAACACTTTAGCCCATTCTGAACAAAACACTTTGAATTAATAAAGGAAAAGATGGTACTGAGTAAAGGAAAACTGTATACAACAAGGGTTCTACAAAAAGTGTCATCAATCATCTTATGTATGAGAGCAAGATCTGCCATGATGGGGAGAATAACGTGGTGATGCTCTGCTTCTCCTTGGGGCATAACTGGGACTCTTGCTGTTGCCTCTGCTACCACTTCTGCTACTACTATGGCTTTGGGATGGAGATCTTCCATAACTTGGACTTCTAGGCCCATCAACGTTAACCTGGATGTAGGCAGTTTCTCCCTCATGAGATCTAAACTTAGTGTTATCCAGTTCTTCAATGGCATAGGTTATATCTTCTTTCTGTACAAACTCCACAACACTAGTGGTATCTTGGTAAATATCAGCATAACATACATCACCTGCTTCCCTCGGGTGATCCTTTAAATCCTGCCAGCTTCCACTTGGAGGCAGTACAGAGACAACCACTCTGTTTTCAGACCGCCTAGAAGGGAGGCTATAGCTGCCTCAGGGAGCTCCACCAGCTCTATGCCTCATCGCTGCCTCAGCCTGTACCAGGGCGTCTTGCAGGAAACTCCACACACAGACGGGATCCACCATAATCATAGTCCTCACAACCGTACCCTGCGTCCTCAGCATCTTGCGGGTCCTCAAATTCAACCGAAGCTCAAGGTGATACCCCATGTCAATTCTTGAGGTTGATGTCTCCCATAGAGCTCTATTTGAAGAACATGTCCTCAATGTCCTTGGTTCGCATGTCTGGAGGTAAGTTACCCACGAAGATGCTGCAATCATTGTTCCACGATGGGCCATGAATCACACCACCTCCCCATATGGCAGACAAAGTAAGGTGGACTTGAGAACGGGCCTTTCTACCAACCTAGCAAACAGCAGAGTGAGCCCACAGTGGTAACATTTCTCCACAAATTAATTAATTCTTT
>NW_003852548.1:1279451-1281943 GCF_000181295.1 Otolemur garnettii | reverse complement strand
CAATGGTGTGATTCTAGCTCCCTGCAACCTTGATCTCCTGGGCTCCAGAGATTCTCCTGCCTTAGTCTGCCAAGCAACTAGGTGTGTTCTAGCACTTGGCTCACTGTTTCCAAACATTATTGGTAGAGATGAAGTCTTCAGATGTTGCCCAGGATAGCCTTGAATGCTTTGGCCTCAAATGATCCTCCCACCTTGCCCTCCCAAAGACACTGGGATTAAAGGTATCAGCTCCTGTACCCAGCCTAAATCTATAACACACTTGACTATTCATTTCATATAGTCAATTAATTATCACACACGTATTTCATTGTAGTTGCTAAATACTTTGTTTTTGAGACAGTCTGAAGGTGTTGCTTGGGGTAGAGTGCCATGGCTTCATAGTTCACAGCAACTCCTATGTCACACTCAGGTGATCCTCTTTCCTCAGTTTGTGTATTTTTAGCAGAGACAAGAAATCACATTTGCTTAGACTGATTTTGAACTTGTCAGCTCTGGCAATCTGCAAACCTCAGCCTCCCAGAATGCTATGATAACAGGCTGGGGGCAATATGCCGGGCCTCCCAAATTCTATCTGTAGCCAATGTATGACTGTAATTCAACAATGATTGGATGAATGGAGTTGCCAAAAAATCTGCTGACATATCCACGTGAATTTATGAGGAGAAAATCTGATATGTGGTCCATTGTGAAACAAAATCTCATGGTCATACACATTCTTTTCACGAAGCTACAATTTCTGTCCCTTCAGCACTACCTGATTTGGATCTTTATTCACTGCTCAGTAATACCAGGGTTTCTGGTGAGGAATCAGATAATAACCCCAGACAATCTATTACACATAGGCAAGACTTATAGCCATAAAAGATTATTTGCAAAACCAGTGATTGGTCAGAGTGGCTGGTGCTCCTAGATCTCTGGTCTATAGAATGAATACAAAAACATGATAGAAAAGAAATAGCATATTATCAATGAGCCAGGGATGAGCAGAGTGGCTCATATCTGACATTCTAGTCGATGGGGGAGGCCCCAGGTGTGAGATTCCTCAAGGTAGGAACTCTACCTCAGCCAAAGCAAAAGAAAGACCCTCAGTCTCTATGAAAAGCAGAAAAGGTGAGCCAAGCATGGTGGTGTGTGCCAGCTACTTAGGGGGCTGAGGCAAGAGGATGGATCACTTGAGCATCCTGGCCCTGCTCCAGCTACCATTATGACATCAGAGAATACAGAGGTGAGGAAAGATGGGCCAGGCCACTGTTGTCATAGGATGTTTCCACTCTATAGGTAGACTGCAGGAACATTATCTGAAGCCCATGAACCGTAGTGAAGTGTACCACCAAAGTATCAAATGGTGAGTTTTGAGTATTTCTTACCTTGGTTTTCAGTAATTTTCATGGCCAGGGAAGATGGCTCATGACTGTAAACCTAGCTGTCTGAGAGGCCGAGGTAGGTGGATGGCTTGAGCTCTGGAGTTTTTGACCAGCCTTAGCCAGAGTGAGAGCCTGGGCATTGTGGTGGGCCACTATACTCCCAGCCATGAGGGAGGCTAAGGCAAGAGGCTCCCTTGACTCCAGGAGTTTCAGGTTGCTGTGAGCTATGAGGCCCTGGCCACATTACTCAGGGTGACAAAGTGAGCATCTGTCTCATGTGCCAAAAGAAAAGGTAGAAATGAATCATATAATATTAGTACAAATAGCAAAATGAACCATCTGTGTGGCAGATGCCTGTAGTCACAGCTAGTTTAGAGGCTGAGGCCTCTAATCTCAAGAGGATTGCTTGAGACCCATCATTTAACGTTACTGTGAACTATGATGAGGCCAAGGCACTCTAGCCAGAGTGACAGCGTGAGACTCTGTCTCAAAAATAAAGAGAGAAATCCGTAAGTCGATGAATCAACTAAAAGAATAGCCAACATTCACATGGTAGTTGAGCCCTCATCTCGGGGGGTTGGGGGTTGGTGGTTGTGCATATCCTTGGATTGTGCCCCTCAACTTTTTTACCCTCATATTCCTCTCAAATGAAGGAAATGAAAGGGATGGGGATGGGGAAGGGGTAGGACAGTAAAGGAAAGGAAATTGGTAAGGAAATTAAAAAGAAAATGAAGGCAGGAAGGAAGGGAAGGAAGGAAGGAAAGTAAGAGGTAAAAAATCCCTATGCCCCTCCCCACACACACACAAAGCAAAGGGTAGCCAGTACTCAAGGAAAAATGGATTAGTATCAAAGTTAGTTATCAATTTTCAAACTGCACAGCACTCATCATTGTATTGGCCAGGTGGGGTGGCTCGGTCCGGTAATCCTAGCAGACTGGGAAGCCCAGGCAGGGGGCCTTCTTCAGCTCAGGAGTTCAAGAGCGGCATGAACAAGAGCCAGACCCTGTCTCTACTCAAAAGAGAACCAATAGGTGGGTGTGTGGTCCGGCCCACTGGTAGGCCCAGCTACTCAGGAGGCAGAGGCAAGAGGATTGCTCAGGCTCAGGAGTTGGACGTTGCAGTTGGCTA
>NW_003852548.1:1274996-1279122 GCF_000181295.1 Otolemur garnettii | reverse complement strand
AAGCATCTGGGTGTGTTCTAGCACTTGGATCATGGTTTCCAAACATTATTTGTAGAGGTGAGGTCTTAAGATGTTGCCCAGGCTAGCCTTGAATGCTTTGGCCTCAAATGACCCTCCCACCTTGGCCTCCCCAAGACACTGGGATTACAGGTATTAGCTCCTGTATCCAGCCTCAATCCATAATACACTTTAATATTCATTTCATACAGTCAGTTCATTAGCACAGACATATTGCATTGGTGTGTTACCTGGAGCCTTCTGATAGGTGACCCAGGGAAAAGAAACAGTGGACAGAATGAAAGGCAAAAGGGAGGTCGAGGCTCTCTCTGGCACAGCAACCCTGCCCAACTTTACTGATTATCTTATATACTCTCAAACATTCAGTAAGAATTCAATACAGGTAAAAAGAAGTGAAGTAAGATCAAGAAACTGCCATTAAGATCCCAATTCAGTACGATGGCTGTTAAACACATATACAATTGATTCTCTTTGGGGTTCAAACACAAGGGAGCCAGGTAGTCTGCTCTCACTTGCCAATTCTCTCTAAAAGGAAACCAGTAATTATAATGTTAATGATGGGACAGGAGCAGAGAACAGCAGCTGAATGCCTCAAACAGGTGTTCAAGCTTCCAGCTGCAACCCAGGTCTGGCTCTCCAGTATTCTTTTGAGAGAGTATCTCTGCATTTCTGCAGGCTGCAGGCAGGACCTCACAGAAAATAACTCCATCTCAGAGTCATTTTCCATGGGGAGCACGTGAAGCTAAACTGCCATGTCTGAGCATCAGGTGCTGTATGCCTACACATTGGTAGCTGCCAAATTCTTGTTGATTTGTTTGTTGGTTGGTTGGTGGGTTTGTTGTTTGGACAGTCACCAGCTTTAGCCATGGGTGGGTGCTGCGGATTCATGGCTCACGGCAACCTCCAACTTGGACTCAGGTGATGCTTTGTTCTCAGTTTGTGTAATTTTAGTAGAGGCACAGTCTCACTTTTTCTCAGGCTGGTTTCAAATTGGTGAGCCCAGTAATCCACCCTCCTTAGCCTCCCAGAATGCTGGGATACCAGGTCTGAATCATCATGCCAGGTCTGCCAAATTCTATGTCTAGCCAAGCTAGGATTGTAATTCCACCACAATTGAATGAATGGAGTTGCCATCCAATCTGCTGACTTATCCACATCAATTGATGAGCAGTACATCTGATATGTGGTCTACTGTTGAACCACCTCTCATGGTCATATACATTATTTTCAGGAAGGTGAAATCCCTTTCACATTCAGAACTACCTGATTTGCAACTACACTCTTGTGCCCAGTGATACCAGGGTTTATGGGGAGGACTCGGATCATTGTCCTAGGCAATTCGTCAAATATAGGTAAATCTTAGAGCCACAAAACTTGATTTGCAAAACAAGTGATGGGTCAGATGGGCCAGTGCTCTTAGATCTCTGGTGTATAGAATGAATATAAGAATGGGATGGGAAAGAAATAGAATTTTATCAATGAGCCATGGCTGAGCAGGGTGGCTGAGGCCTGTGATCCTAGTCGATGGGGGGAGGCCCCGAGTGCAGGATTGCTTGAGGTGATGAACTCCACCTCAGCCTAAGCAAAAGAAAGACCCTCAGTTTCTATGAAAAGCAGAAAAGGTGAGTCAAGCATAGTGGTATGTGGCAAGCTGCTTAGGAGGCTGAGGCAAGAGGATGGATCGCTTGAGCATCCTGGCCCTGCTCCAGCTACCATTAAGACATCAGGGAACACAGAGGTGAGGAGAGATGGGCCAGGCCACTGTTGTCATGGGATGTTTCCACTCTACAGGTAGACCGCAGGGACATTATCTGAAGCCCAAGAACTGTAGTGAAGTGTACCACCAAAGTAGTAAATGGTGAGCTTTGAGTATTTCTTTTCTTTTTTTTATTTTGAGGATGTTTTATTTAGCAATATACATTTAAAAAATTAGTAGTTCTTCAAATCTAGAAACTTTAATTATGTCCTTAATCTCACCATGGCAAATTGCAGAAATATATGATTTAGTACCCCTCCTTTGTCTTGGCATTCAGCATACCACCCTCATGTCCTGTTGTCTTGGTGCTTACCATGCCACCTTCATGTCCCATTGTCTTGGCACTTGCCCTGCCACCCTTCTGTCCTGTGGTCACCCATAGCTGGCTGTGAACTTCTTTAGGGTACAGATGACTTCTTATTCATTTTGTAAATGCAGTGAGTGAGTGAAATGTTTGTCCTCATTATTCTGATGGGGAAACCTATTCCTAATTTTGGTAACTGAGGACCAGATTTCCATATTTGTCAGATGCTTTCTTCCCAGTGAATGTTTTGCTGTCCCTAATGCCATAGGAGAGAGCAGACTGTGGTCTCTGTGCAGGGGATGCTGTTGCCCCCTTGTTCCTGGAGAACTGTGCCTCTACCTCTTTTATTTTACTTTTTTTTTATTAAGTCATTCATACATTTATCATAGGTACATTTATGTCACTATGGGATTCAATGTGTTGATCATTTGTACAAATTGGAATGTTTACATCCTACTAAACAATATAGCCTTCCCCTCATTTACCCAATTACAGGAGTAAGACATTTATGCTCTACACTTGATAGATCCAGCTTGTACTTGCAATATGCTCCGTAGGTGTGCTGATCGTACTAATCCTCCCTTCCGGGACCCACCCCTCTCCTTTCCTCCCTCCTTTTCCTTCCCTCCTTCATCCTAGGCTATAGTTGTGTTTCATTTTTCACATGCATGTGTAAGTAATTATAAATTGGCTTTGCAGTAGTACTGAGTACATTGGATATATTTTTTTCCATTCCTGAGATACTTTACTAAGGAGAATATTTTCCATCTCCATCCATATAAACATAAAAGAGGTAAAGTCTTCATTTTTTTTTTTTTTTTGAGACAGAGCCTCAAGCTGTCCCCCTGGGTAGAGTGCCGTGGCATTACAGCTCACAGCAACCTCCAACTCCTGGGCTCAAGCGAGTCTCCTGCCTCCGCCTCCCAAGTAGCTGGGACCACAGGCACCCGCCACAACACCCGGCCATTTTTTGGTTGCAGCCGTCATTGTTGTTTGGCGGGTCCGGGCTGGGGATTCGAACCCGCCACCTTAGGTTTACATGGCTGGCGCCTTAGCCGGTTGAGCCATAGACGCCAAGCCAAAGTCTTCATTTTTTAATGCTGCATAGTATTCCATGGTATATGTTTATAATAATTTATTAATCCATTCATGAGTCAGTAGGCACTTGGGCTTCTTCCATGACTTGATTATTATTAATTGAGCTGCACTAAACAATCTGGTGCAAATATCTTTATGCCAAATGATTTTTGGTCCTTTGGATGTATACCTAGAAGAGGAATTGCCGGATCAAAAGGCAGGTCTGTATTTAGATCCCTGAGTGTTCTCCAAACCTCCTTCCAAAAGGAATATACTAGCTTGTATTCCCACTAGCAGTGCAGAAGTGTTGCCTTTTCTCCACATCCACACCAACATCTGTGGTTTTGGGATTTTGTGATGTGGGCTTAGTTGAGTTAAATGGCATCTCAGAGTAGTTTTGGTTTGCATTTCTCTGATGATTAATGATGATGAGCATTTTTTCATGTGTCTATAGACCATGCACCAATCTTCATCAGAGAAGCTTCTGTTCATGTCTCTTGCCCACAATGAAATGGGATCACTAGGTTGTTTTGTTGTTTTTTTTTTTTATAGTAATGAATTTGAGTTCCCTGTGGATTCTGGTTATTAGACCTTTGTCGGAAATATAACTTGCAATAATCCTCTCCCATTCTGAGGGCTGTCTATTTGCTTTATTTAGTGTGTTCTTGGCAGTGCAGAAGCTTTTTAATTTGATCATATCTCAGTAATGTATTTTTGATGTTGCTTCAATTGCCTGGGGTGTCCTCCTCATATTCTCCCAGGCCAATTTTTTTCAAGGGTTTCCCCTGCACTCTCTCTGAGAACTTTTATTATTTCATGTCTTAATTTTAACTCCATTAACCAGCGAGAGTCAATTTTTGTCAGAGGAGAAAAGTGTGGGTCCAGTTTCAGTTTTCTACAGGTCGCCAGCCAATTCACCCAGCACTATTTGTTGAATAGGGAATCTTTCCCCCCAATTTATATATATATAT
>NW_003852548.1:1273200-1274606 GCF_000181295.1 Otolemur garnettii | reverse complement strand
GGATTCGAACCCGTCACCTTAGGTGTATGTGGCTGGCGCCTTAGCCGCTTGAGCCACAGGCACCGAGCCCCAATTTATATTTTTAATAGGCTTATCAAGAATCAAATGACGATAAGTGTCTGAGTTCATCTCTTGGTCTTCATTTCTGTTCCATACATCTACATCTCTATTTTTATGCCAGTGCCATGCTGTTTTGATCACTATCACTTTATAGTATAGTCTGAAGTCCAGAAGCATGATTCCTCCTGATTTGTTTTTATTTCTGAGTAATGTCTTGGTGATTCTGGGTTTTTTCTGTTTCCATAAAAAAAATGAAGTACTAATTTTTCCAGGTCTTTAAAGTATGACAGAAGTACTTTAATAAGGATCACATTGAATCTGTAGATTGTTTTAGGTAGTATAGACATTTTAACAATGTTGATTCTTCCCAGCCATGAGCATGGTATATTTTTCCATTTGTTAACATCTTCAGCTATTTCTTTTCTCAGGGTTTCATAATTCTCTTTATAGAGATCTTTCACATCCTTAGTTAGATACACTCCCAGATATTTCATCTTCTTTGGCACCACTGTAAAGGGAATAGAGTCCTTGATTGATTTTTTTCCCCTTGACTATTGTTAGTATATATAAAGGCTCCAGATTTGTGAGTGTTAATTTTGTATCCTGAGACATTGCTGTATTCCTTGATCACTTCTAGGAGTTTTGCATTTGATGCCCTGATTTTCCAGATATATAATCATATTGTTTGCAAAGAGTGACAGTTTGATCTCCTCTGGTCCTATTTGGATCCTCTGATTGCCTTCTCTTTCCTGATTGTGGTGGCTAAGACTTCCATTACAATGTTAAAAAGCAGTGGAGACAGTGGGCAACCTTGCCTGGTTCCTGATCTGATTGGAAATGATTTCAATTTTACTCCATTCGATAAGATATTGGCTGTGGGTTTGTTGTAGATGGCCTCTATCAGTTTAAGAAATGTTCCTTCTATACCTATTTTCTTAAGTGTACTGATCAAGAAAGGGTGCTGGATATTGTCAAAAGCTTTTTCTGCATCAATTGAGAGAATCATATGGTCTTTGTTTTTTAATTTGTTTATGTGATACATTATATTTATGGATTTATGTATATTGAACCATCCTTGGGACCCGGAGAAGAAACTCACCTGGTCATGATGTATAATTTGTTTGCTGTTTTGTTGGATTCTGTTTGCTAGGATCTTATTGAATATTTTTGCATCAATATTCATTAGAGATATTGGTCTGTAATTTTCTTTTCTTGTTGGGTCTTTTCCTGGTTTGGGTATCAGGGTGATATTTGTTTGGTAGAATGTGTTGGGAAGTATTCCTTCTTTTGCTATGTTTTGGAAAAGGTTATGCAGTATACATACTAGTTCCTCTTTAAAGTTTTGG
>NW_003852548.1:1256544-1270576 GCF_000181295.1 Otolemur garnettii | reverse complement strand
CAATGGCCACCCTCTTCTAGCTTGAAAGGTTTCAGCAGAGAGATTCACAGTCATTCTAATGTTCTTCCTCTTGTAAGTTATGGTATTTTTTTCATCTTGCAGCTTGCAGAATTTTCTCCTTCATATTAACTTTGGCGAAGCTAATTATAATGTGTCTATGAGAATTTTTATTTGGGTTGAGTCATGCTGGTGTTCTGAAACTGTCTGCTATCTGGATTTTGGAATCTTTTGGCATGTCTGGAAAATTCTCTTTGATTATTTCATGAAGTAAACATTCTGTATCCTTCACAGCAACCTCATCACCTTCAGGTATTCCTATAAGGCAAATATTGGTTCTCTTCTAATTATCCCAGAGCCCTCTGAGAGAATGCTGTTTTTATTCTCAACTTTTTTCCTCATTGAGCATTTGGGAGCGTTCAAACACTTTGTCTTCAATGTCAGACATCCTTTCTTCTGCCTGGTCCATTCTGCTACTGAGAGATTCTACTGTATTTCTCAGATCTTTGAGGGCTGCAAGTTCTTGACTCAATGTGTCAAAACCTTTGGTCATTTTGTCCTTGAAATCGTTGAATTCTTGAGACATCTTTTGAATAATTCCTTGAAATTCTAATTCCTTCCTTTCCTCAATTCTGTTGATCTTGTTTGCTATCCAGATTCTGAACTCAATTTCTGACATCTCAGCCATTTGTTTATGAATGGGATCTTGTGCTATATCTATCATATCGTTCCTTGGGGGAGTTGATATACTCTGATTATTCATGTTGCCTGAGTTTTTCCATTGATTCCACCCCACGTTTGTTTTTCACTGTTGGCTAGATGGACAGATAAGGTGAAATTGGATTGGAAGTACCTAGGGTTGTGGTTAACGAGCCCTTTGTCAAGGATCTGGGACCAATGGCTGCAGCTTTTTCCCTACAGCTTTGCAAAAGACTCGTATAGTATTACAGTCTGAGGCTGAGGAAACCTGCGTGGTGTGGTCAGGTTAGGTAGTTCTGTCTTGTGTTCAGCTGGTTCTTGTCCAATCCTAGTGGATCAGTGACTCTGGTGGAGTCTTAACTGTGGAGAGATACAAGCAATTAAGACAGCCCACCCCTGTGGATATATATTGGAAGAGAAAAATCAACCCTTCCCGTTACTACACAACCAAGGTATCACCCGAGAGGGGCCTTGGGAGATTGGCCCAGGTTAGGAGCTCCAAACCAATAGACCCAGTCTGTATGAACTCTCAAGTGGAAGAGTTCAAAAGGTCTCCAGCACGTAGAAGGCAGAAATCGACTAGCTACCTGAATTTGGCTTGCTCCAATGCTCTGTGGAGTTAAAAAGGCTCACCCAGTAGCAGAGTTGGACCAGGGATCTGAGTCTCTTTCTCCACTTGCTCTTCTTTCACGCTCAGTCACTGGTGACCCAACAGGGCTGAAGTCCTGCTCCCTCCCATGAGCAGATATACTGGGAGTTTGTGCCTGTCAGAGTCAAAGCAAGGTCAATGCCTCTGCAGCCTGGCCACTACCCTCTGCTATCAGCCGGCTGGGGGAGCTGAGGCCTGTCTGCCTCAGGTACTCAGTAGCCACTGACAAGTATTCTACTTGGACTCAGTCTAATCCTGAGGGCAGCAAGTCAGCAAATACTTTTCTCCCTCAGCCACTGTACCTTTGCCCCAGCTTCTCTGCAGCACCAGTATCCTTATAGAGTGAGTTCTGGTTTCCTATGGGAGTCCACAGAGTTGGGGAGTTGTCTTTTCAAAATTAGACCCAGTGGGATTGCTCTATTGATGCTAGATCTTTGTGGGAAGTGACCCTGTGCAGCTTCCAGGGTGACTGTTGCAGCCAGGGAGTTCTGGCTATAGGAGCAGCTCCGGGAGTGCAGGCACACAGATCCAGCAGCAGGGCTGGGGAGGCTGCATGCAATTCTGGCAGTCCCTGGTGCTCAGTGATTTCAGCAAGGAGAGTGCTTGACTCACGACTCTGGGGGCGCATCACAGAGGCAGGGAGGGTGCGGGGAGCTGGGCATGGGGAGGGAGCTCTGGCTCTGGCAGTCACAGGAGGGCCAGCGGGCAGGGGGGCTGAGCATGGGAAGTGCCGCCTGGGGAGCACCAGCTCTGGTAGTCACAGACGGGCTGGCTAGGCATGGGGAGCACCGGTCTGGCAGGCACAGGCAGGCCGGCTGGGCAGAGGAGTGGTGGGGGCAGGCACGGGGGCAGCCTGGGGAACGCTGGCTCTGGCCTACAGGGGTAGGGGGGCGCTGCTCTAGAGCCTCCTCTCACAATCTATGCATGCAGGGGAGAAGGGTGGACTGGAAGTTCAGAATGGCAGTGAAAACATTAGTTGAATTTTTCTTCCTGATGAGAGAATACTCAGAGTCTCAGCAGGGTCCCTCTAGAGAAGTTGACACCACTTCCAATAGCTCTCACAGGTGGGCTGAGACAATAGGTCCTCAGTTTATCACTCACCTGTAGAAAACCAGAAGATCGCTTTCTTGGAGTCCCAGCTTGCCTCAGCAGAGGTGACCTGCAGATATCACTCTTCTCTCTTGTCTCATCTCCCAATCTTCAGCTTAATTGGGTACATTCTGAACATTATTCTTCCTTCAGGACGGGAGCTTCTGTTGGAGGCTGGCTCCCCTCAGACATCTTGCCCCTCCCCCGAGTTTTGAGTATTTCTTACCTTGGTTATCAGTAATTTTCATGGCCAGAAAAGTTGGCCCACGACTGTAATCCTACCAATCTGAGAGGCTGAGGCAGGTGGATGGCTTGAGCTCTGGAGTTTTTGACCAGCCTTAGCCAGAATGAGAGCCCAGGCTTTGAGGCAGGCCACTATACTTCCAGCCACAGGGGAGGCTAAGGCAAGCAGCTTGCTTGACTCTAGGAGTTTCAGGTCGCTATGAGCTATGAGGCCCTGCCACATTACCCAGAGTGACAAAATGAGCATCTGTCTCATGCCCCAAAAGAAAAGGTAGAAATGAATCATGGAACATTAGTACAAATAGTAAAATGAGCCATATGTGTGGCAGGTGCCTGTAGTCTCAGCTAGTTTATAGGCTGAGGCAATAGGATTGCTTGAGACCCATGATTTTACATTGCTGTGAACTACGATGAGGCCAAGGCACTCTAGCCAGGGTGACAGCGTGAGACTCTGTCTCAAAAATAAAGAGAGAAATCAGTAAGTCAATCAATCAACTAAAAGAAGAGCCAACATTCACATGGTAGTTGAGCCCTCGTCTCAGGGGGTGGGGGGTTGGGGGTTGGGTGTTGTGTATATCCTTGGATTGTGCCCCTCATCCTTTTGACCCTTATATTCTTCTCAAATGAAAGAAATGAAGGGCATGGGGATAAGAAAGGAAATTGGAAAGGAAAGGAAAAAACAAAGAAAAGAAGGAAAGAAGGAAGGAAGGAAGGAAGGAAGGAAGGAAGGAAAGAGGTAAAATGCCTACCTCCATCCCCACATACACACAAAGCAAAGGGTAGCCAGTAGTCGAGGAAAAAATGGATTAGGTATCTACGTTAGTTACAAATTTTCTTTTTTTTTTTTTTAGACAGAGCCTCAAGCTGTCCCCCTGGGTAGAGTGCCGTGGCATTACAGCTCACAGCAACCTCCAACTCCTGGGCTCAAGCGAGTCTCCTGCCTCCGCCTCCCAAGTAGCTGGGACCACAGGCGCTCGCCACAACGCCCGGCTATTTTTTGGTTGCAGCCATCATTGTTGTTTGGCGGGTCCGGGCTGAGGATTCGAACCCGCCGCCTTAGGTGTACATGGCTGGCGCCTTAGCCAGTTGAGCTATAGGCGCTGAGCCGTTACAAATTTTCAAACTGCACAGCACTCATCATTGTACTGGCAAGGTGGGGTGGCTCGGTCAGGTAATCCTAGCAGGCTGGGAGGCCCAGGCAGGGGGCCTTCTTCAGCTCAGGAGTTCAAGACCAGCATGAGCAAGAGCCAGACTCTGTCTCTACTTGAAAGAGAACAAATAGGTGATTTTTGTGGCCCAGGCCAGCTGTAGGCCCAGCTACTCAGGAGGCTGAGGTAAGAGGATTGCTGAAGCCTAGTAGTTTGGCATTACAGTCAGTTAAGATGCCAGGGTACTCTCCTCAGGGCCACGAAGTGAGACTGTGACTCAAAAACAAGAAAATGCATACCTCTCCTTTGATCATTAAAGAAGAAATAAGCAAGACTCTGTGGTTCCTTGAATTCATTAAATCTTGACTGATTGATTTTAGAGATAAGGTCTCACTCTGTTCCCCAGCATGGAGTGCAGTGGTGTGATTCTAGCTCCGTGGAACCTTGATCTCCTGGGCTCCAGAGACTGTCTTGCCTCAGACTTGCAAGCAGCTTGCTGTGTTCTTCCACTTGCCTCATTGTTTCCAAATATTATTGGTAGAGATGAGGTCTTAAGATGTTACCCAGGCTAGCCTTGAAGGCTTTGGCCTCAAACGACCCTCCCACCATGGCCTCCCCAAGAATATGATAGGAAAGAAATAGAATATTGGGCAGCGCCTGTGGCTCAGTGGGTGGGGCTCCAGCCCCACACAGTGAGGGTGGTGGTTTCAAACCCAGCTCAGGCCAAACTGCAGCAAAAAAATAGCCAGGCGTTGTGGCGGGCGCCTATAATCCCAGCTACTTGGGAGGCTGAGGCAAGAGAATCGCCTTAGCCCAGTTGGAGTTGGAGGTTGCTGTGAGCTGTGAAGACATAGCACCAAACAGAGGGGTGATAAAGTGACACTCTGCCTCAAACAAAAAAAAAAAAAAAAGAAAGAAAGAAAAAAGAAATAGAACATTATCGATGAGCCATTGCTGAGTAGGGCGGTTCAGACCTGTGATCCTTGTCCATGGGGGAGGCCCCAGGCGTGAGATTGCTCGAGGTGAGAAACCCCACCTTAGCCTAAGCCAAAGAAAGACCATCAGTCTCTATGAAAAGCAGAAAAGGTCACCCAAGCGTGGTGGTGTGTGCCAGCTACTTAGGGGGCTGAGGCAAGAGGATGGATCGCTTGAGCATCCTGGCCCAGCTCCAGCTACCATTATGACATCAGGGAACACAGAGGTGAGGAGAGATGGGCCAGGCCACTTTTGGCATGGCATGTTTCCACTCTACAAGTAGACCACAGAAACGTTATCTGAAGCCCATGAACCGTAGTGAAGTGTACCACCAAAGTAAAAAATGGTAAGTATTGAGTATTTCTTACCTTGGTTCTCAGTACCTTTCATTGAACGTTCCTGGCCAGGGATGTTGGCCCATGACTGTAACCCTTTGAAACGTTGCTTTGAACATGATGAGGCCAAAGCACTCTAGCTAGGGTGACAGCATGAGACTCTGTCTCAAAAATAAAGAGAGAAATCAGTGAGTCCATAAATCAACTAAAAGAAGAGCCAACCTTCCCGTGGCAGTTGAGACCTCGTCTCAGGGGGTTGGGAGTTCGTTGTTGTGTATATCCTTGTATTGTGCCCTGATCATTTTACCTACATATATTCATCTCAAATGAAAACAATGAAAGCTATGGGGTTGGGGAAGGGATAGGAAAGGAAAGGAAATTGGAAAGGAAAGGAAAAAACAAATAAAGGAAGGAAGAAAGGAAAGAAAGAGGTAAAATCCCTAACCTCTCCCCACCCCCTGACATACACACCCACACAAAGCAAAGGGTAGCCAGTAGTCAAGGAAAAATGGATTAGTTATCTAAGTTAGTTACAGATTTTCAAACTGTACAGCCCTCATTATTGTATTGGCCAGGTGGGGTGGCTTGATCTGATTGATTTTAGAGACAAGGTCTCACTCTGTTCCCCAGGCTGGAGTGCAGTGGTGTGATTCTAGTTGCCTGCAACCTTGATCTCTTGGGCTCCAGAGATGCTCCTGCCTCAGTCTGGCAAGCAGCTAGGTGGGTTCTGGCAATTGGCTCATTGTTTCCTAACATTATTGGTAGAGATGTGTCTTAAGATGTTACCCAGGCTAGCCTTTGAACACTTTGGCCTCAAATGATCCTCCCACTGTGGCCTCCCCAAGACACTGGAATTCCAGGTATCAGCTCCTGTACTCACACTAAATGTATAATACACTTTAATAGCCATTACAGATGGCTATTATAATTATTACGGATGTATTTCATGGGGAGGTGTGAAATTTGTGTTTGTTTGCTTTTGAGACAGTCTGAGCTGTTTTCCTGGGTAGAGTGCCGTGGCTTCATGGCTTATGGCCACCTCCAACTCGACTCAGGTGATCCTCTTTCCCCAGTTTGTGTATTTTCAGTAGCAACTTGGTCTCCCCTTTCCCAAGGTGAGTTTCGAACTTGTGAAGTCAAGCTATCTATCTGCCTTGGCCTCCCAGAATTCTTGGATCACAGGCCTGAGCCTCATAGAATGCCAAGATTGAAGGCCGGGTGCTACAGGCTGGGCCTTCTATATTTTTCTTAGTCTAGGCAATCTAGGATTATAATTGAACCACGATTAAACCATTGGAGTTGGCTCGGCTCCTGTGGCTTAACCGGCTGGGGCGCCAGCCATGTACACCTAGGGTGGCGGGTTCGAATCCCCAGCCCGGACCCGCCAAACAACAATGACGGCTGCAACCAAGAAATAGCCGGGCGTTGTGGCGGGCGCCTGTGGTCCCAGCCACTTGGGAGGCGGAGGCAGGAGACTCGCTTGAGCCCAGGAGTTGGAGGTTGCTGTGAGCTGTGATGCCACGGCACTCTACCCAGGGGGACAGCTTGAGGCTCTGTCTCAAAAAAAAAAAAAAAAAAAAAAACCATTGGAGTTGCTGTCCAATCTGCTGAATTATTCACGTCAATTGATGAGCCATAAATCTGCTATGTGGTCAATTGTGAAACCACATCCCATGCTCATACACATTATTTTCATGAAGCTGAATGAAGCTGAAATCCCTGTCCCCGTCAGCACTACCTTAAGTGCAACTTCACTCACTGCCCAGTGATACAAGTGTTTATGGGAAGGAATTGGACAATGGTCCTAGACAATCTGTAACATATAGGCAAGTTGATAGCCCTAAGACATTATTTCCAAAACAGGTCAGGGATCAGATGACCCTGCGCTCCTAGACCTATGTTCTATAGAATGAATAGAAGAATGTTATAGCAAAAAAAATAGAATATTATGAATGAGCCATGGCCTAGCAGGGTGGCTGAGACCTGTAATCCTAGTCCACGGGGGAGGCCCCAGGTGGAAGATTGCTTGAGGTGAGGAACTCCACCTCAGTCTAAGCCACAGTAAGACCCTCAGTCTCTATGAAAAGTACAAAGGTTAGCCAAGCATGGTGGTGTGTGCCCGATACTTAGGAGGCTGAGGCAAGAGGATGGATCGCTTGAACATCCTGGCCGGTTACCAGCTATCAAGATGACATTAGGGAACCCAGAGCTTAGGAGAGATGTGTCAGGCCACTGTTGTCATGGGATGTTTCCACTCTATAGGTAGACTGCAGGAACATTATCTGAAGCCTAGGGAAGTGTACCACTAAGTTGGAAAATGGTGAGTTCTGGGTTTTTCTTTACTTTGGTTTTCACTATTATTCATTCTAAGCTCCTGGCCTGGCAAGTTGCCTAATGCCTGTAAACCTAGCACTCAGGAAGGCCGTGGCAGGTGGTTAGCTTGAGCTCAGGGGTTGCTGACTGGCCTGAGCCAGAATGAGAGCCCAGGCATTGTGGCAGGCCCTGTCCTCCCAGCCACAGGTGAGGCTAAGGCAAGAGGCTGGCGTGACTCCAGTAGTTTCAGGTTGCTGTGAGCTATGAGACCCTGCCACTTCACTGAGAGTGACAAAGTGAGCATCTGTCTCACGCAGCAACAAGAGCAAGAAGATAACAACAAAGTACCTGAAATTAGTAAAAATAGCAGAATTAGCCATGTGTGTGGCAGGTGGCTGTAGTCGTAGCTACTTTAGAGGCTGAGGCAAGAGGATTGGTTGACAGCAAGGGTTTTATGTTGTTGTGAACTATGATGTGGCCTAGGCACTCTAGCTAGGATGACAGAGTGAGACTCTGTCTCAAAAGTAAAGAAATCAGTAAGTCAATAAATAAATCAACTAAAAGAAGAGCCAATGTTCAGGAGGTTGGTGAGCCCTTGCCCCAGGTCCTGGGGGGGGGGGTTGTTCTGTATATGCTTCGATTGTGCCCCTCATCATTTTTACCCTCCTGTTCATCTCAAGTGAAAATAAGGAAAGGAATATGATGGGGAAGGGAAAGAAAAGGAAAGGGGCTGGGAAAGGATGAGAAAAAGAAAGGAAGGAAGGAAAGAACGAGGTCAAATCCCTGTGCCACAAATGGAAGGAAAGGGGTAGGTAGTTCTCCGGGAAAAATGGATTAGGTACGTAAGTTATCAATGTGCAAACTGCACAGCATTCATTGTGTTGGCCCGGTGTGGTGGCTCAGTCCGATACTCCTGGCCATCTGGGAGGCCCAGGCAGGGTGACTTTTTGAGCTCAGAAGTTCAAGACCAGGCTGAGCAAGAGCCAGACCCTGTCTCTAGTCAAAAGAGAACAAGTAGGTGGGTGTCATGGCCTCAGCCACATGTAGGCCCAGCTACTTGGGAGGCAGAGGCAAGAGGATTGCTCAGGCCTAGGATTTGGGTGTTGCAGTGAGCTACGATGCCAGGGTAGTCTTCTCTGGAGCATAGAGTGAGACAGTGTCTCAAAAACAAGGAAAGGCACAATGGTCCTTTCATCATGAAGGAGTAAATAAGCAACGTCCTGTGCTTCCTTGAATTCATTAATTCTTGACTGATTGCTTTTAGAGACAAGGTCTCACTCTGTTCCCTAGGCTGGAGTTCAGTGCTGTGATTCTAGCTCCCTGCAACCTTGATCTTCTCATCTCCAGTGATCTTCTAGCATCAACCTGGCAAGCAACTGGGTGTGTTCTAGCACTTGGCTCATTGTTTCCAAACACTATTGGTAGATGTGAGGGTTTAAGATGTACCATGCTCCCCCTGAACACTTAGGCTTCAAATGACCCTTCCACTTTGGCCTCCCCAATACACTGGGATTACAGGTATCAGCTTCTGTACCCAGCCTAAATTCATACTATATTTTAATATCCATTTCATACAGTCAGTTCATTACTACAGATGTATTTCATTGGTAGTTGCCAAATTCTTTTTGTTTGTTGATTGGTTGGTTGGTTGGTGGGGTTTTTTGTTGGGAGAGTCACAAGCTGTAGCCCTGGGTAGGGTGCTGCGGCTTCATAGCTCACAGTAACGTCCAACTGGAACTGAGGTGATTCTTTATCCTCAGTTTGTGTATTTTTATTAGAGGCACAGCCTCACTTTTGCTCAGGCTGGTTTCGAACTGGTAACCCCAGCAATCTACCTGCCTTAACCTCCCATAATGCTGGGATTCGAGGTCTCAGCCATGACACCAGGCCTGCCAATTCTACGTCTAGCCAAGCTAGGATTGAATAGAATATTATAGCAAACAAATAGAATATTATTACTAAGCCATGGCCTAGAAGGGTGGCTGAGACCTATAATCCTATTCCGCGGTGTAGGCCCTGGGCGGAAGATTGCTTGAGGTGAGGAATTCCATTTTTGCCTAAGCCGAATAAAGACCAACTATCTCTATGAAAACTACAAAAGGTAGGCACCCATGGGGTGTGTGCCAGCTACTTAAGAGGTTGAGGCAAGAGGATGGTTCACTTGAGCATCCTGGCTGGTTTCCAGCTACCATGATGACATCAGGGAACCCAGAGCTGAGGAGAGATGTGTCAGGCCACTGTTATCATAGGATGTTTCCACTCTACCGGTAGACCCCAGGAATGTTATCTGAAGCCCATGAAGCCTAGTAAAGTGTACTACCAAGTTAGAAAATGGTGAGTTCTGGGTTTTTCTTTACTTTTGTTTTCAGTATCATTCATTCTAAGCTCCTGGCTGGGCAAGGTGGCTCACGCCTATAAACCTAGCACTGTGGGCGGCCAAGGCAGGTGATGCCTTGAGCTCAGGGGTTGTTGGCCGACCTGAGCCAGAATGAGAGCCTGGCTTTGTGGTGGGCCCTGTCTTCCCAGCCATGTGGGCGGCTAAGGCAACAGGCTCCCTTGACTCCAGGATTTTCAGGTTGCTGTGAGCTATGAGGCCCTGACATTTTGCAGGTTATGACAAATGATGTTGAAGACTATATAGATCTATGTATATGCAGGAGTTAGTGTACACCCATATATTTCCTTGTATCATCATCATAGAGGGCCTCAGAGCACCATCTCCCCAGTAAATAGAGCCCACGTAGCACCCAGATATTGGTTCTTCATGCCATTCTCCATTACAGGGCTCAGAGCTCCTTGGAGTAATAGCTGATTTGAGGACTGTCCAGGATTTTTACAACAATTTTGAAGTTACATATAAGTTTCCAATATAACACAAAGAGTTACCATATCCCATGGTGCCCAGTTTTCCCTATTGTTGACAAATTGCACTACTGTAATACTTTTTTTTTTTTTGGAGACAGAGCCTCAAGCTGTCCCCCTGGGTAGAGTGCCGTGGCATCACAGCTCACAGCAACCTCCAACTCCTGGGCTCAAGCGAGTCTCTTGCCTCAGCCTCCCAAGCAGCTGGGACTACAGGCGCCCGCCACAACGCCTGGCCATTTTTTGGTTGCAGCTGTCATTGTTGTTTGGCGGGCCCGGGCTGGGGATTTGAACCTGCCACTTTAGGTGTATGTGGCTGGTGCCTTAGCCGCTTGAGCCACAGGCGCCGAGCCTGTAATACATTTTTTCACATCGAACCACCATTGGTGGTTACCTAGGGTGCATACTTGATTCAGACTGTCTTAGTTTTTAACCTAATGTCCCTTTCCTCTTCCAGGTTGTTACCTAGAATACCATATCATGACTCCCTTCATCAGCATGTCCCCAGGACCCTCTAGACTATGACAGGTTCCATCATTTCTCTCTGTACTTTCTTCCTTTCTACCATAACATGTCCCAGGCTCATCTTCTATTTAACTTTTCCCAGCCCAGCAATCAGCCACTGCTCAATGGATCCCGGATTAGTGGAACATATTAATGAGAAACCAAGATGTGGGCACGGGTTTGCTCACTGCAATTGGAAGTGACTGTTTGCACCTCCCTCCATGGACTATAACAGTGATGAGATGGAGCTTGTTTGTTCTGCTTTGCAAGAGCTGATGCCAAATTTTCAGGAATTGTATGAGCTGGTACTTAAAATATGGCCATCATTCAATATTAAAGTGTAGAAACTGATATATGTGTATTTTTTTATTTTTGAGATAGTGTCACCCTGGATAGTGCTGCTTGGCATCATTAGCTCACAAGAACTTTCAATTTTGGGGTTTCAGCAATGCTCTTGCCCCAGTTGCCCAAGTACCTGGGACTACGGGTGCCACCGCCAGGACACCAGGCTAGTCCGTCTCTTAGTAGAGACTGGGTCTGGTTATTGCTCAGGCTGGTCTTGAACTCCTGAGCTGAAGCAAGTCCCCTACCTTCACCTCCCAGATTGCTAAGATGACAGGCCTGAACCACCCCACCCGGCCAATACAGTGAGTGCCATGCATTTTTTAAAACTGATAATTGGCTCGGCGCCTATAGCTCAACCGGCTAAGGCGCCAGCCACGTACACCTAAGGTGGCAGGTTCGAATCCCCAGCCCGGACCTGCCAAACAACAATGACGGCTGCAACCAAAAAATAGCCGGGCGTTGTGGCGGGCGCCTGTGGTCCCAGCTACTTGGGAGGCAGAGGCGGGAGACTCGCTTGAGCCCAGGAGTTGGAGGTTGCTGTGAGCTATGATGCCATAGCACTCTACCCAGGGGGACAGCTTGAGGCTCTGTCTCAAAAAAAAAAAAAAAAAAACTGATAATTAACTTAGATATCTAAGACATGTTCCTGGAGAATTGGCTACCCTTTTCTTTTTGTGTGCGTGGCTTAGGGATTTTCTTTCTTCCTTTTAATTACAGATTAACATGAGGGTAAAAATGATAAGGGGCACAGTGGAAGGGTACAGAGAATAAACACCCTCTAACCCCCTGGGGCAGGGGCTCAACTACTACGTGCACGTTGGCTCTTCTTGTACTTGGTTGATAGATAGAATGATTGATTTTTGAGACAGAGACTCACTCTGTCCTTCTGCCTAGAGTGCCTTAGCCTCATCATAGCTCACAGCCTCTTCCAACTTTTGAGCTCAAGTGATGCTTTTATTTCAGCCTCCCAAGCTGCTCGGACTACAGGTGCCTCTCATTTGTCTGCAAAGTTTTTCTATTTTGAATCCAGACATGGTCTCCCTCTTGCTCAGAGTTGGTCTCAAACTCAAGCAATCCACCTGTGTCAACCTCCCTGAGTGCCAGGATTACACGTGTGAGCCAGCTTCCTTGGGCTAGTCTTTTTTTTTGTTTTTTGCAGTTTTTATTTATTTGGCCAGGGCTGGGTTTAAACATGCCACCTCCGGTATATGGGGCCGTCCCCCTACTCCTTTGAGCCACAGGAGCCACCCACATCTACTCTTTTATTTCTGTATCTATTTGTTAATATTAAAAATTAGGAATTCACAGTGATACCTCCAACTGCATACAACGTCACAGGGTTCATTTTAGTTTCCTCCCTCTAATTCCCTTCTCTTACAGTCAGAAACCTCGTTCTCATTATCCTTCATATACCACCGTGCAGCACGACTTCTCAAGGAATGACTTATCAGACCACATATGTGATGGTGATCCCGTAAGATTATAATGCTGTATTTTTAGTTTATCTTTTCTAAGTTTAATATACAAATTCTTATCATTATCTAACAATTGCTTGCAGTGTTCATGAACAATTCCAGAATTATTCATGACAAAATATGTTCATAAAATATAGTGTAGGCCAGACATGGTACCTCAGGCCTATAATTGTAGCACTTTGGGAGTCTAAAGTGGGAGGTTCTCTTGGCCCAGGAATTGGAGAGCAGCCCGAGAAAGAGTGAGACCCCATCTCTACAAAAAAGAAATATAAGGATTTATAAAAATAGAGAAATTATGGCAGCACCTGTGGCTCAGTGAGTAGGGTGCCGGCCCCATATACCAAGTGTGGTGGGTTCAAACCTGCCCCTGGCCAAACTACAACAACAAAAAAAAATAGTTGGGTGTTGTGGTAAGCCCCTATAGTCTCAGCTACTGGGGAGGCTGAAGTAGGAGATTCGCTTAAGCCCCAGAATTCAAGATTGCTGTGACCTGTGTTGTGCCATGGCACTCTACCGAGGGCAATAAAGTGAGACTGTCTCTACAAAAAAAAAAAAAGAGAGAGAGAGAGAGAGATTAGCCCAGTGTGGTGGCACATGCCTGTCATCCTAGCTACTGGGTAGGCTGAATAGGAGGATCACTGGAGCCCAGCAGGTTCAGGTTAACTGTGAGCTAGGATGATGGCGGTGCACTACAGCCTCAGGTCACAGAACAAGACTCTATCTCAGGAAAATATATGTATAATGAACACTCTCATACCACTCAATGGCTCCACTCAGCTGTCAACTCACCTCAGATTGACCCTTAGAATAGATTTCCCCCCATTTTATTTGATGGCCAACTTCAGTACATGTCAAGAATGAGCCACTTCTTACCACTCCCACTACCAGCAGCTTATTCTTCTCTTCCATGAGCTCTCACCTACACTATCGTAGTAGCCTCCTCTCTGTCCCTTTGGCTCCCACCCTTGACCCCTCCTGTCTATTTCTCCAAAGCACCCAGAGGGGGCCTACTGTTCATTTACCCATCAAACCACATCCATGTTCCACTCAAAGCCCTTCCATGGTTCCACAGCTCACTCAAAAGTTCTCACCATGGCCCCCAAGACCGTGCATCTCTCTGACCCTATCTGCTACCCTCTCCTCACTCAGTCCACCCCAGCCATATTGACCTTAATGCCATTAAACACTCCTACCGGCTTGGTGCCTGTGGCTCAAGCAGCTAAGGCGCCACCCACATACACCTAAGGTGGCGGGTTCAAATCCCCAGCCCAGGCCCACCAAACAACAATGATGGCTGCAACCAAAAAATGACTGGGCATTGTGGCGAGCACCTGTAGTCCCAGCTACTTGGGAGGCTGAGGCAGGAGACTCGCTTGAGCCCAGGAGTAGGAGGTTACT
>NW_003852548.1:1253114-1256420 GCF_000181295.1 Otolemur garnettii | reverse complement strand
CTTTGCACTGGCTGTTCCTTCTGCCTGGAACACTTTCCCATATATCAGCATGGCTCCCTCCCTCACCTCCTGTATGTCCAGACTTCAGTGACATCTACTCACTGAGGCCCTCCTCAGCACTCTTAGCTAAGCTCTCAACTCTTCCACCTTGGAACAGAATGAGTAACATAAATGCCAAGAGAGAAATGGATTCTCAATATTTGAAGAGAGATGACATGTATTAACATTGGAACTGAAAGAATCAACATGACAAAGAGGACTCAGAGGGGTTGCACTGCCATGGAGTACAGTATAGTCCATAAGGTATGTGGATATATATCCAAGTAAGTCACTTATTGAAAGGAAAGCCTAAGTTTTTAAACTCTACATAGGCCAGTGCACACTTCATAAGCATACAGCTTACAGCATTTTCACAAGTGAGAACATTGGTGTCATCAGTGCCAGGTCAAGGAACAGACATGATCAGCCCCCTCAAAAATCCCCTGTCAACCCTCCTCTAGTCGTTAGTTCCCCAGAGATAACCACTGATTTGACTTTTCACAGAATAAGTTGGTTTTGCCTGTTTATTCACTTTATATAAATAGAACCATATTGTGTATCTGGCTGCTTTTGGTCAACACTGCATCCATGATAGTCAGTCATCCCTGGTGTCATATGCAATTTGTTCTTTTCTCACTACAGGTGTAGAGGAGTGGTTCTCAAATTCGGATGGCCATCAAACCACCTTCTGGGCTGGGTGCAATGATTCACACCTGTAATTCCATCACTTTTAGGAGGCCAAGGTGGGAGGGTAACTGGAGGCTAAGAGTTTTAAAGCAGGTTGAGCAGTATAGTGTGACACCCCACAACTGCACCCCACCCCACACACTGCACTTGTTGCAGGAAGACAAGGCCAAATGGAGAGAAAGAGCACCCCAACACCATGTTTATAGAGGAAGGGCTTTATTCACTGGCTGGGAGCTTAAGGCATAGAAGAATTCCAAATGGCCACCCACACTCCCTGACTAGTTTGGTTTTTCCCTTTTTATCTCTAGTCAAAAAGTTCCAACCCATAGGTACCTTTCTCATTGGCCAGTTGGAATTAAGTGGGAGATGCTATTCCAGCCCCCACAGAACTACAGGATTTCACAGAACTGGCAATTTCCAAGTTCCAAGAAGTTCAGTTCACAAATTCCCTAGAACTGAGTCACCATGGAGAGGACTTGCAGGTGTATCCTTGTGGTCTCCTTGAGAAGACCTGTTCTCCTAGACCTCACCCTTCTTGGGTATCCTCTCTCATTCTCCCCCCCCCCTTTTTTTTTTTTGAGACAGAGCCTCAAGCTGTTGCCCTGGGTAGAACGCCATGGCATCACAGCTCACAGCAACCAACAACTCCTGGGCTTAAGTGACTCTTCTGCCCCAGCCTACCAAGCAGCTGGGACTATAGGCACCAGCCTCAATGCCTGGCTATTTTTTGGTTGTAGGTGTCATTGTCATTTCGCAGGACTGGTCTGGATTCAAACCCACCAGCTCTGGTGTATGTGGCTAGCACCCCAGCTGCTTGAGCTACAGGAGCTGGGCCTCATTCACCCCTTTTAAGACTCCAGTATATTTTAATTTGGGGTCTCAATATTAGCCGGCTTCTGCAGGTGCCCATTTTAATCACTTTTCAGCACTTAGATTTTAGGGACTGTGACTCCTCTTGGGTTCTCTACTCAGGCCTTAATAGTACTGTGGTGGTAGACTAATATACATATGAGTTTTTACTTTCCCTGTGTGACATCCCTCCCCTCCTTTTCCCAAAGTGCAATTAACACAGGTCCTTTGAGGAGTTTCCTCAGGCTTCAGCCATGTGTTGACCAGCAAGCTCCCAGAATGTGGCTGGAGCAGGGCATGTTGACTATCTTAAAAGTTACCTTTACTTCCCAAGGGGGAGTGAAGCTGTATTCAGCCAGCTGTGATGACTCCAGGAGAGAATTCCTTCCACCTTTGCTGCTGTGCATGTGGTCAGGATGATGGTGTAAAGTTCATTCTACCTTGGATTCAAGGGGACCGGGTTCTATTCCTTGACCTAGACTTGGTCCCCTTGATCCTTCAAAGACAAAGGATGTACAAACACAAAAGACTAAACAGAATATAGTTAATTACCCAAGTGGAGATCTTCCTTGCTACTCTTTCTAGGGTTTTGTCTATTCAATTCAGTCTCTCCCAGTTCTTTTAGGAGTCCTTGCTAAATTGCAGAGGATTGACAGTGGCCTCTTTGAACAACACCTGTATCCAAATAAGTTTTACTTCCTGGTAGAACTGATTCCTATTCTTACGGCTGTGTTCATGCCCTTTACCCTGTCCAAGCATTGAGGCTCATAAGTTACATGTAGTTTCCAGGTGATAGCCAAAGCATTAGCTATTATTTGCACTAGTTCTGTTATGAAGGCTAACCCATTGTCAAATTTAAACTAGAGTGGCAACCTAAATCATGGGACGATTTCTCTGGGCAACACTTTTACTACTTCAGGAGTCCTCTTTATCCTGGTGGGGAAGGCTTTTGCCTATTCCAAGTGTGTGCAGACCATCACCAGCAAGTACTTGTCCTCTTTACACCTGGGCATTTCAGGAAAATCTACCTAAAGTCCTCGAAGGACATACTCCATATGTCTGGATTCCAGGGGATACCGTCAGTCCTTGGCGCACATTGAACTGGTTGCAGGTAACACACTGTTGACTCGCGGTTTTGGCCAGGGCTGCCAGGTGGGAGGTGTAGAGGTACCCGCCCAGCAACTTCACCAAAGACTCCTGTCCCAGACGAGTGTTCTCATGCATAGCTGTCACCAGAGTGGCTCCTAGAAGCTGGGGGACTGTTACTCGTCCATCTGGCATCTTTATCCATCCTCCCTCCATTTCCTGGCTGCTCTCTGCTGCCAACTATTCCTTTTCTTCCTGGGAGTAGATAGGTGAGAGCTCCGAAACCAGGGGATGAGAGGACCCACTCACGACACCTGGTACAGCTTGGATGCAGCCCTTTTTGCCTCAGTACCTACTCTAGCATTCCCTTTAGTGATGGTGGAAGCATCTCGTTGATGTCCAAGACAGTGCATCACTGCCACCTTCTGGGGTTTCCATACTGCCTCTAGCAACTGAAGTATCTCCTGCTGATACTTTATGTCCTTTCCCCCAGAATTTAATAGTCCCTTTTCTTTGTACACTGCCCTATGTACCTGGACAATCAGAAAAGCATACCTGGAGTCTGTGTAGATATTCACACTTTTCCCCTGACTTAGTTCTTTTTTTTTTTTTTTTTTGAGACAGAGCCTCAAGCTGTCCCCCTAG
>NW_003852548.1:1249469-1252878 GCF_000181295.1 Otolemur garnettii | reverse complement strand
GACTTAGTTCTAAGGCTCGAGTCAAGGCAATTAACTCAGCCTTCTGGGTGATGTTCCCTGCGGTAGGGGCTTAGCCTCTACAGTCTCTGTTAAGGTAACCACTGCATATTCAGCCTGCCGCTTACTTTGTGCCATCATGTAACTGCTTCCATCTACATACAAGTCCCAGTCTGCATCTGCCCAAGGCTGGTCAGGTAAGTCAGGTCTGCTAGAATACACATCATCTATAACCTCCGTACAGTCATGCTCTGTCTCTTCCACTGATTGGAAGCAGCGTGGCTGGGTGCAGGGTTTTACATACTTCTTTCTATTTCATGCGTAGTTTCCCGCACATTAAGCTTTGGTACTTAGTTAATCTTGTATTAGTGAGCCAGAAATGTCCCTTTGTGTTCATTAAAGTGACCACAGAGTGGGGTACTTTCACTCTGAGACCCTGCCCTAGAGTCATCTTATCAGCTTCTTGCACAAGGAGAGCCATAGCAGCTAGAGCCCGGAAGCATGGTGGGCATCCTTTTGCCACTCCATCCAACTGCTTAGAGGTAAGCTACAGGTCTTGGCCATGACACAATCAGCTGGGTTAACACACCTATAGACATCTTTTCTCTCTCTGAGACATACAGAATGAAGGGCTTGGCAAAGTCCGGTAGCCCCAGTGCAAGTGTAGTCATCAGCCTTATCTTGTTCTCCTCCTCATTCTAAGGGTTCTCCCTCCTCCCCTTTAGTGGTCTCCTACAAGGGTTTGGTTAACATAGCAAAGATGGGAATCCAAAGGCAGCAGAAGCCCACTGCACCTAAGAATTCCCAAACTTGCCTTGGGCTTGTGGGGGTGGGGAGGTAATTAATGACTTGCCTCCATTCCAGGCCTAGATTCCCCTACCGCTGCTGGATAGTATATCCTAGATAACATACTTGCCACTGGCAGATCTAGGCCTTCAGTTCAGATACATTTTAGCCACGTACCTCTAAATGTTGTAAAAGACAGTCTGTGCCTTGGGCGCAGCACTCCTGGGTAGGGTGCCCTAACAGGAGGTCATCAACATACTGGAGCAGCACACATTCTAATTCCTCAGCCGGGAAATTCTGGGGAATTTCACAAGCCAGTGCTTCTCCAAAAATTGTGGGTTGAGTTTTTGAACTCCTGTGGCAGCCTGGTGTACTGGATCACAGTTCCCATGTCTGGTCTCTCCCACTGCAAAGCAAACAGCCTCTGGCTTTCCGGAGCCAGCAGTTGGCGTTGTTGTTTAGCTGGTCTGGGCCGGGTTCGAACCCATCACCCTCAGTTTATGTGGCTGGCATTGTAACCACTGTGCTACAGGCACCAAGCCAATTGATTCTTTTTAGGGACAAGGTCTCAAGACTATAATTTCAGGGACCATTTCTATAGTTCATTACTAGAGACAAAGTCTCACTCTGTTCCCCGAGCTAGATAGAGTGCGGTGGTGTGATTCTAGCTCACTGCAACCTTGAACTCCTGGGCTCCAGAGATCCTCCTGCCTCAGCCTGGCAAGCAGTGAGGTGTTCTACCACTTGGCTCATTGTTTCCGATCATTATTGGTAGAGGTCTTAAGATGTTGCCCAGGCTAGCCTTGAATGCTTTGGCCTTCAAATGACCCTCAACCTTGGCCTCCCAAAGACACTGGGATTATAGGTATCAGCTCCTATAACCAGCCTAAATCTATAATACACTTTAATATCCATTTCATGCAGTCAATTCATTATTACAGGCGTATTTCACTGGCAGATGCCAAATTCTTCTTTTCCGGTTTGTTTGTTTACTTTGAGATACAGTCTCAAGCTGTTGCCCTGCATGGAGTGCCATGGCTTCATAGCTCACAGCAACCTCCAACTCCGGCTCAGGTGATCTTCCTTCCTCCATTTGTGTTTTTAGTAGAGACATGGTCTTAGTTTCACTCAGGCTGGTTTCGAACTTGTGAACTTGTGAACTTTTTTTTTTACCATGTTAGAAAATTTTATTTTTGCTAAGATATACAAACAAAATTAACACAATAGTCCACCTACTCTATGATTTCTAAACATTTAACTATCAACTGTCAATGTGAGATGTTGCTGTCCTCATAGTTCAGATACATTCTGTGAAAACCCAACTTTTCTTCCTTCTACACACAAAATTAATCTGTCTTTTCAGAAGTCTTGCCGGATGTTTTCTTTGTTTGCCTCTCCACGTTGCTGCTTGAGTTGATAGATTTCATTCTCTAGTTGCACAATAGTCTGTTAAATCTCATAATTCTTACTGACCGAGGACACCCAATTTGACTCCGTTCCTCTCAATTTACATCCAGCTGTGAGTTGCGTGTTCTTTTGCTGCCAGTTTAAATCTTGAATATGTTTTCTTAACTTCTGAAGCTCTTTCTGTGCATGTTCAATCATATGAACTAGATTTTCATTATATACTTTCCAAGTATTACATCCATGCTGTGACATCAGTTCCAAATTCTCAGTTTGAACTGCCTGATGCTCTAACTGAGCCATAGAATTGTTTACACGTTCTTCCCACACAGTAATGTTATTTTCCTGGCCTGAGGAAGGAGCTGGAAGTTCACATCATTTCATACTGAGCAATTCAATTGGTTGTTGAGCAGCCAATCTTTCAAATTCATTTCTCATTATGTCAGTTTCAAAAGCAGAATAATCCGGGGCTGTCAGGTAGCTCCGGTAGTTCTTAGTTGGTTGGTATCTGTGGGTTTCCTCTTCCACCAGCACCGCAGCTGCTTCCCACACACCAGGCACTTCAAAACTTTAATCAAAATACAGCAGTGCATTCACCACAACCTCTCCAGCCACCAAACCAGTGCCTGCCATTACTGGACCCTAGGCTGGCCTGCACTGAGTTTGCGCAGGCTCAGTGGCATTTAATTATGCCTTTTCAGGGCGGGGGGCAGTGTACACATACACCTATATGTTTATTTATTAGATAAAACAAATACTGGCCTCAGCCTCCTAGAGCACTGGGATTACAGGCCTGAGCTGGGCCTGCCAAATTCTTCTATCTGTAGCCAATCTAGGACAGTAATTCAATCATGATTGAACAAATGGAGTTGCCGTCCAATCTGCTGACTTATCCACATCAATTTATGAGCACTACATCTGATATGTGGTCGATTGTTATACCACGTCTCAGGGTTATACACATTATTTTCATGAAGCTGAAATCCCATTCACCTTCAGCAGTACCTGATTTGCAGATTCACTCACTACTCAGTAATACCAGGGTCTGTGGTGAGGAATCAGATAATACTCCTAGACAATTTGGCTCGGCGCCTGTGGCTCAAGTGGCTAAGGCGCCAGCCATGTACACCCAAGGTGGTGGGTTCGAATCCAGCCCGGGCCCGCCAAACAACAATGATGGCTGCAACCAAAAAATAGCTGGGTGCTGTGGTGGGCGCCTGTG
>NW_003852548.1:1248306-1248968 GCF_000181295.1 Otolemur garnettii | reverse complement strand
TGACTATGTGTCCATAAAATTTAATTTGCAAAACAAGTGATGGGTCAGATTGGCAGGTACAACTAGACCTCTGGTCTATAGAATGAATATAAGAATATTATAGGAAAAATACAGAATATTGTCAATGAACCATAGCCAAGAAGGATGGCTAGACCTGAAATGCTAGTACTCTGGGGAGGCCCCGGGAGGAAGATGGCTTGGGGTCAGGAAATCCACCTGAGCCTGAACAAAAGAAAGACCCTCAGTCTCTATGAAAAGCAGAAAAGTAACATTAGCCAAACACGGTGGTGTGTGCCAGCTACTTGGGAGGCTGAGGCAAGAGGATGGATTGCTTGAGCATCCTAGCAAGTTTCCAGCTACCATGATGACATCAGGGAACACAGAGGTGAGGAAAAGTGTGCCAAGCCACTGTTGTTATGTGATGCTTCCACTCTGCAGGTAGACCACATGAACATCACCTCAAACCCACGAAGCCTAGTGAAGTGTACCACCAAATTAGAAAATGGTGAGTTTGGGTATTTCTTCCTTTGGTTTTCAGTACCATTCATTCTAAGTTCTTGGCCAGGCAAGGTGGCTCACGCCTATAATCCCAGCACTCTGGGAGGCTGTGGCAGGTGGATCACTGGAGCTCAGGAATTGTGGACCAGCCTGAGCCAGAATGA
>NW_003852548.1:1248041-1248255 GCF_000181295.1 Otolemur garnettii | reverse complement strand
TGCTGTGAGCTATGAGGCCCTGCCTTGAGGGTGACAAAGTGAGCATCTGTCTCACACACCAAGAAAAGAAAAAGATAAAAACAAACTATGTAAAATTAGTAAAAATGGCAAAATTAGACATGTGTGTGACAGGTGTCTGTAGTCGCTGCTACTTTAGAGGCAGAGGCAAGAGGATTGCTTGAGACCAAGGATTTTATGTTGCTGTAAAGTGTGA
>NW_003852548.1:1233138-1235731 GCF_000181295.1 Otolemur garnettii | reverse complement strand
TATTTTTTTGTTGCAGTTTGGCCAGGGCCAGGTTTGAACCCTCCACCCTTGGTATATGGGGGCGGTGCCCTACCCACTGAGCCAAAGGCGCCACCCTGGGGTATTTCTTTCTTTGTTTTTCAGTATCATTCATTCTTCGTTCCTGGCCAGGCAAGGTGGCTCACACCTGTAATCCTAGCACTCTGGGATGCCGAAGCCGGTGGATCGCTTGAGCTCAGGAGTTGTTGACTGGCCTGAGTCAGAATTAGACCCTGGGTGTTGTGGCGGGCCCCTGTCCTCTCAGCTACTTGGGAGCCTAAGGCAAGAGGCTGGCATCACTCCAGGAATTTCAGGTTGCTGTGAACTATGAGGCCCTGGCACTTTGCCAAGTATGACAAATAAAGTTGAAGAATTTATAGATATGTGTTTATACAGGTGTTTGTATACTTCCATATATTTCCTTGTTCGGTCAGCTTAGAGGGCCTGAGAGCACCAACACCCCAGTAACCAGAGCACATGTAGTGCTCAGATGTTGGTTTCTCATACCATTCTCCAATAGAGGGGACTAGAGCTCCTTGGCGCAATAGCTGATTTCAACACTGGGTCAGGAATTTTAGAATCATTACAGAAAAGATGCCAGTGTAGAATTACCATATCCCACTGTGCCAAATTTTCCCTATTTTTGATAAATTGCATTACTCTGATACATTTGTCACATCAAACCACCATTGGTACATTATGATTTACCTAGGGTGCATAGTTGATTCAGACTGTCTTAGTTTTTATCCTAAGGTCCCTTTCCTCTTCCAGGATCTCACCCAGGATACCACATCATGTGTCCCTTCACTGTATCTCCAGGACCCTCTAAGCCATGACAGTTTCCATAATTTTTCTCTGCACTTCCTTCCTTTCTACCATAACATGTCCCAGGCTCATCTTGTATTTTATTTTTCCCAACCCTGCAATCAGCCACTGCTCAAAGGATCCCTGGTTAGTGGAACATATTAATGAGAAACCAAGATGTGAGCACCAGGTTTTCTCACTGCAACTGGAAGTGACTGTTCGCAGCTGTCTCCATGAACTATACACAGTGATGAGATGGAGCTCGTTTGTTCTGCTTTGCAAGAGCTGATGCTAAATTTTCAGGAATCGTGTGAGCTGGTACTTAAAATATGGCCATTATTCAATATTAAAGTGTGTAAACTGATAAATGTATATTTTTTAATTTTGAGATAGAGTCTCCCTTTGTCACCCTGGGTGGTGCTCCTTGGCGTCAGCTCACAGCAACTTCCAACTCCTAGACTTCAGCAATGCTCTTGCCTCAGTTTCCCAAGTACCTGGGACTACGGGTGCCACCAGACAAAACACCTGACTAGTTTGTCTCTTTTTAGTAGAGACAGTATTAGGCTGTTGCTCAGGCTGGTACTGAATTCCTGAGCTCAAGCAAGCTCCCTGCCTTGGCTTCCTAGATTGCTAGGGTGACAAGCCTGAACCACCCCACCTGGCCAATACAATGAGTACTGTGCATTTTTTTAAATTGATAATTAATTTAGATATCTAAGACATCTTTCCTGGAGAAGTGCCTACCCTTTTCTTTTTGTGTATGTGGCTTAGAGATTTTCTTTCTTCCTTTTAATTCCAGATTAATATGAGGGTAAAAATGAGGAGGGGCACAATACAAGGGTACAGAGCACAATCACCTCCTAACCTTCAGGAGCAAGGGCTCAACTACTATGTGAACGTTGGCTCCTCTTGTAGTTGATTGATAGATAGATTGATTGATTTTTGAGACAGAGACTCACTCTGTCACCCTAACTAGAGTGCCTTCCTCATCATAGCTCACAGCATCTTCCAGCTCTTCAGCTCAAGTGATGCTTTTATTTCAGCCTCTCAAGCAGCTTGGGCTACAGGTGCCTGCCACTTGCCTAGTTTTTCTATTTTGAATACAGACATGATCTTCCTCTTGCTCAGAGTTGGTCTCAAACTCAAGCAATCCACCTGTGTCAACCTCCCTGAGTGCCAGGATTACACACGTAAGCCACCTTGCCTCGGCTACTCCTTTATTTCTGTATCTACCTGTTGATATTGATATTTAGAAATTCGCAGTGATGCTTCCAATTGCATACAACGTCACAGGGTTCATTTTAGTTTCCTCCCTCTAATTCCCTTCTCTTACAGTCAGAAACCTAGTTCTCATTATCCTTCCTATACCACCGTCCACCACATGACATCTCAGGGAATGACTGACCAGACCACATATGTGATGGTGATCCCGTAAGATTATAATGCTGTGTATTTAGTGTACCTTTTCTATGTTTAGATATAGAAATTCTTATCATTATCTAACAATTGCTTGCAACATTCCGTTCATAAAAAATAGTTTAGGCCAGGCATGGTAACTCATGCCTATAATTGTAGCACTTTGAGAGGCTAAAGTGGGAGGTTCTCTTTGGCCCAGGAATTGGAGACCAGTCTGAGCAAGAGTGAGATGCCATCTCTACAAAAAAGAAGAAAAAAAGATTTATAAAAATAGAAAAATTAGGGCCGCACCTGTGGCTCAGTGGGTAGGGTGCCAGCCCCATATACTGAGGGTGATGGGTTCAAACCCAGCCCC
>NW_003852548.1:1229471-1232817 GCF_000181295.1 Otolemur garnettii | reverse complement strand
ATTCTAGCTACTGAGGAAGCTGAATCGGAGGATCACTTGAGCCCAGCAGTTTGAGGTTGCTGTGGGCTATGATGATGCCAGTGCACTCCAGCCTCAGGTCACAGAGCAAGACTCATACCCCTCGCTCAATGGCTCCACTCAGCTGTCTAACAATCCTGATTGTCCCTCAGCATAGCTTTCCCCCCATCACCCCATTTCGTTTGATGGCCAACTTCAGTACACGTCCAGAATTAGCCACTTTTTAATTTTTTTTCTTAGAGACAGAGTCTCACTTTATCGCCCTCAGTAGAGTGCTGTAGTGTCACAGCTCACAGCAACCTCCAGCTCTTGGGCTTAGGTGATTCACTTGCCTCAGCCTCCCAAGTAGCTGGGACTACAGGCGCCCACCACAATGCCCGGCTATTTTTTGGTTGCAGTTTGGCCGCGGCAGAGTTTGAACCCACCATCCTCGGTATATGGGGCCAGGGCCCTACTCACTGAGCCACAGGCGCCACCCCAGAATAAGCCACTTCTTACCACTCCCAAGAGCAGCACCTTATTCTTGTCTTCCATGAGTGCTCACCTACATTAACTTGGTAGCTTCTTCTCTGTCCCTTCTGCTCCCACCCTTGACCCCTCCTGTCAGTTTCCCCAAAGCACCCAGAGGGGGCCTACTGTTAATTTACCCATCAAACCACATCCATGTTCCACTCAAAGCCCTTCTATGGCTCCACAGCTCACTCAAAAGTTCTCACCATGGCCCCCAAGACCGTGCATGATCTGGACCCTTTCATCTCTCTGACCCTATCTGCTACCCTCTCCCTCACTCACTCTACTGCAGCCACATTGGCCTTAATGCCATTAAACACTGCAGATACATTCCCAGCTCGGGAGCTTTGCATTGATTGGCTGTTCCTTCTGCCTGGAACACTCTTCCCCATGTATCAGCGTGGCTCCCTCCCTCACCTCCTGTAAGTCCAGACTTCAGTGACACCTTCTCAGTGAGGCCCTGCTCAGCACCCTTAGCTAAGCTCTCTACTCTTCCACCTTGGAACAGAATGAGTAACATAAATGCCAAGAAAGAAATGGATTCTCAATATTGAAAGAGAGATAACATGTATTAACAGTGGAGCTGAAAGAATGAACATGACAAAGAGCACTCAGAAGGGTTCTCCTGGCATAGAGTACAGTATAGTCATAAGGTATGTGCAAAGAAGGTCAAGTGAGTCACTTATTGAAAGGAAAGCCTTGGCTTGGCGCCTGTGGCTCAAGCAGCTAAGGCGCCAGCCATATACACCTAAGGTGGTGGGTTTGAATCCAGCCTGGACCCACCAAACAACAATAATGGCTGGAACCAAAAAATAGCCGGGCGTTGTGGCCGGCGCCTGTGGTCCCAGCTACTTGGGAGGCTGAGGCAGGAGACTTGCTTGAGCCCAGGAGTTGGAGGTTGCTGTGAGCAGTGAAGCCATGGCACTCTACCCAGGGGGACAGCTTGAGGCTCTGTCTCAAAAAAAAAAAAAAAAAAGGAAAGCCTTAATTTTTAAACTCTACATAGGCCAGTGCACACTTCATAAGCATACAGCTTACAGCATTTCCACAAAGTGAGCACATCAGTGTCATCTGCACCAGGTCAAGAAGCAGACATGACTACCCCCCTCAAAAATCCCCCATCTACCCTCCTCCAGTCAGTTCCCCAGAGATAACCACTGATTTGACTTTTCACAGAACACATTGATTTTGCCTGTTTATTTTTTTTATTATTTGGTTTCTTTTTTTTTGAGACAGAGTTTCACTTATTAACCCCTGGTAGAGTGCAGGGAAGTCGCAGCTCACAGCAACCTCCAACTCCTTGGGCTTAGGCAATTCTCTTGCCTCAGCCTCCCAAGTAGCTGGGACTACAGGCGCCCGCTCTGGCTTTTTTTTTGTTACAGTTAGGCCAGGACTGGGTTTGAACGCATCATCCTCGATCGATTTTACCTGTTTATTAACTTTATATAAATAGAACCATACTGAGTATCTGGCTGTTTTTGGTCAATATTGCATCTGTGATAGTCAGTCATCCCTGGTTTGCATGCAATTTGTCCTTTTCTCACTACAGGTGTAAAGCAGTGGTTCTCAAATTTGGGTGGGCATCAGAATACCTTGTGGGTGCAATGGTTCACACCTATAATCCCAGCACTTTTGCGAGTCTAAGGTGGGAGGGTCACTGGAGGCCAGGAGTTAGCAAGCAGTTTGAGCAGTATAGTGAGACACACACACCACCCCCCACTCCCACCCCTCACATCGCACTCTCTCCCTATACACTCACACACCACCATCGACTCTATAAATGAGCCTGGGAGTGAGGCTGCAGTGAGTTATCACCACACCACTGCATCCCGCGCTGGGCAACAGAGCAGAGGGGAAAAAACCAATCCCCTTCTAACATAATAGACACTTCCTTCCTCTCCTATTGTTTGTCTGTCTCACCCAAGGGGGTTGGGATCTTTGTCTTTTCTGTTCACTGATGGGCCTGGCATATAGTTGGTCCTCAGTAAGTTTGTTGAATAAATAAACCCAAAAATTTTATTTTAATTCTTTTGTTTTTAATGCTTTTTTTTTTTTTTGAGACAGAGCCTCAAGCTGTTGCTCTGAGCCCATCACAGCTCACAGTAACGTCCAACTCCTGGGCTTAAGCAATTCTCTTGCCTCAACCTCCCAAAAGTAGGTGGGACTATAGGAGCCTGGCACAATGCCCGGCTATTTTTTGGTAGTAGTCATTGTCATTTGGCCCAGGCCCAGGCTGGATTCAAACCCAACATCTCTGGTGTATGTGGCTGGCCCCTTACCCACTTGAGCTACAGGCACTGAGCCTTCAATGTATCTTTTAATGTATATCTCTTTCAGGAGTCCTCAAACTTTTTAAACAGGGGGCCACTTCACTGTCCCTCAGACTGTTGGAGGGCTGGACTGCGGGCCCCGGGAAGAGTCGGCTCCTAAGCAGGACAGGCAGTGGTGGCAAAAACACCTGGCAGGCCGGATAAATGTCCTAGGCGGACCCCATGTGGCCCACAGGCCGTAGTTTGAGGATGCCTGTGACTTAATCCCTTAAGTGATATGGTTTGGTGTGCGTTTCTTCTTATAATTTAAAGAGTTTGAAGGTTTGGGAGGCCCTTTTAGTGGCTGCCTTGATTACCCTGGTATAGCACAAAAACACTAATTTGCTACTTTTTAGACTATATTTGCTGACTTGTGTCAGGAAATCTGACATCTTCCACTTCTGCTTCTAACCGCCCCCCATTCTCTTTCAGTCAATCCTCTTATTAGTATTCTCTTTAATTTATCTCCTTAACATATCTGATCCCGGCTCGGCGCCTATAGCTCAACC
>NW_003852548.1:1228014-1229308 GCF_000181295.1 Otolemur garnettii | reverse complement strand
GCTTGAGCCCAGGAGTTGGAGGTTGCTGTGAGCTGTAATGCCACGGCACTCTGCCCAGCAGGACAGCTTGAGGCTCTGTCTCAAAAAACAAACAAACAAACAAACAAAAAAACATATCTGATCCCGGCTCGAAGCCTGTGGCTCAAGCCGCTAAAGCACCAGCTACATATACTAGCTGGCAGGTTCGAATCTAGCGCAGGCCCGGCAAACAACAGTTATGGATGCAACCAAAAAATAGCCAGGCGATGTGGTGGGCGCCTGTAGTCCCAGCTACTTGGGAGGCAGAGGGAGGAGAATCACTTGAGCCCAGGACTGCTGTGAGCTGTGATATTACAGCACTCTACCGAGGGCGACAGTTTGAGGCTCCATCTCAAAAAAAAAGATCCCTTCATTACTTGGTTTGTTAGCTGCAAATGGTATCTTTTGATCCTGACTATAAAAGATGAGGAATGAAGGGAATGGTTTTCTCTAGCACACGTCCCTTCCTATCTTGTGTGACTCATTTTCTTTCTCAATTTTCAGAGACTTGGGATAATGGTTTTCCCCTAGGGGTCATGTGTCCTGGTGTTTTGGTCCCTCTCATCTCACCTGTCCCTCCTATGGCCTCTTAGGGGATGTTCCTGCTTGTTTCTCCCCCTTGTGACTGAAATGCATTAGTGAGGATTCATCCTGACAGGCAGGAAAGAGGGCCAGCCTGCCGGTCCCAGGCCTTATGGCCTGGAAAGCAGCTGTCTGCCAGATACTCCATTGTCTCCATTTCTGACTGTCCCTGCCTCTATGTCTCTTGATCTTTGTCCTTTTTTTTTGTACAGATAGAGTCTCACTTTATCACCCTAGGTAGAGTGCCTTGGCATCACAAAGCTCACAGCAATCTCCAGCTCCTGGGCTCAAGCGATTCTCCTGCCTCTGCCTCCCAAGTAGCTGGGACTACAGGCACCTGCCCAAATGCCCGGCTGTTTTTTTGGTTACAGCCATCATTGTTGTTTGGCGGGCCCAGGCTGGATTCGAACCCACCAGCTCAGGTGTATGGGCTGGCGCAGTAGCCACTTGAGCCACAAAACAGATTCTGATTGAACTTATGCAAATATCTGTATTGTCAGTAATTAAGAATACTTACAAATGGATTTCAAATTCTGGAGAAATCAAGGAGAGAAAAAATAATACATGTTTCAAATTCTGCTCTTAAGTACATACATTGCTTGAAAAGCTACAAATAGGCTTGGTGCCTGTGGCTCAAGCGGCTAAGGCACCAGCCACATACACCTAAGGTGGCGGGTTCGAATCCAGCCCGGAC
>NW_003852548.1:1223087-1225256 GCF_000181295.1 Otolemur garnettii | reverse complement strand
ATCTCTCAGGGCCAATTATTTACCCCTAGATAAAGAACTCATGCAGGAAACCACTGACCTGGGCCTCCTCCCCCCTTCCAGAGGCTGTTCACCTTGGAGACCTGATGCTTATATGGATACAGCCTCGTCCAGCACGAGATTTGCACTCTCTCTCCCAGATTTTCAAGGGCCATCTAGAGCTCACCAGACTGCCTGAACTTCAGCACTTTCCAAGGCACGGCCCTTCTGCCAATAGCTCTGGCACTCTGCACTCCCTCTGCATGCCCGTCAGTACAACAAAATCCCATTTTATCACTGATCTGTGGCACCCGGGCTCAATTCTCCAATTCCTGAGACCAAAGACTCACTGAAGAAATTCCAGTAACAAAACTACAACATCCTTTCTAATGTCTTTTCATTTTTATCCAAGACCCACATGGCCATGTGGCCACCGCCAAAGACAGAAAGCGGAAAACTTAGAACTTCCAGTTTCTTTCAGAATAGCCGGGGGGCAAAGTTCGAGCAAGGAAGAAGGGCACACCCGCACATTTGTTCCACCCTGTAAATGGGGGGGGTTGCGAAACCCCACATGTTGTTACCCATTTCAGTCATTCTCCCGCACTCACCTGTACACAATTCCAACCCATTTCTTAACCTTGGCAGCCTCCATTTCCCATTGGAGCTACCACTTAGCCATAGGAGGCAAACCAACACTCCCCTTGGAGGGAGGTCCAACTGCACCCTCGGAGTTCTCTCAGTCACACCACATCCACACACTCTCACACACCTCTCAATAGACCTGCCGGCGATCTAATGCCCAAGAAGTTGATCAGGTTCCTTCTTCCACTAAAACTATACTGGGATCCCCAGATCAACCATACTTTGCTTAGATGTCTCCCTGTGTAGGTACCTGTTCCTGCATGCCAGTTCCTCCTGGTGTTTGACTCCTTGAAGACCCACTGAGGGGTCCTTTCTCCGCCCAGCCAAAGCATGCCAAATTGCCTCCCTGTCCCGCTCAGTTGTTCACGTCGCCCAGGCCAATCAGGGGCCCCCACGTGGGTGTCCAGAAGATTGGCAGCAACTACCAGGTGCATGTTCTCTCCAAGGGTGATCTCAGTTCCTGGTCAGAGAACCAAAAATGTTGCAGGAAGACAAGGCCCAACAGAGAGAAAGAGCATCCAAACACCATGCTTGTAAGAGGAAGGGCTTTATTTACCCGCCAGGAGCTCACAGCCTAGGCCTAGAAGAATTCCAAAGGGCTGCACTCCCCTACTGGCTTGGTCTTTCCCTTTTTATTGACAGTCAAAAAGTTGCACCCCACAGGGACCCTTCTTATTGGCCAGTTTGAATCAAGTGGGAGATGTTATTCCAGCCCCTACAGAACTACAGGGTTTCATAGAACTTGGATATTTCCAAGTTCCAGGAAATTAAGTTTACAAATTCCCAAGAGCTGAGTCACCATAGAGAGGACCCTGCAAGTGGTCTTCTTGAGAAGACCTGTTCTCCTCGACCTCACCCTTCTCGGGTATCCTCACTCATAAGCAGGCAAAGGTGCTGATTACCAAATATAAGTTGCCACTTTCATTGGATTGGTCCTACACCTGCCCTGGGACATTTAATTATATGTGTAATAAGTGAAAATGGCAATAATAATCATTACAGCAAGGGCAGTTTGGGGAGTAAACCGATTTCAGAGAATAACCATGGAAAGTAAAAAAAAAAAAAAATCATTGTAATAGCTGAAACTATTGTCCTCTTAACTGTGGGAGAGAGATTTGGTGGAGGGGGGCTTTCTGGTTTAAAAATTAGTAAGATGTGTCTTGTTTGTGTTTTTTTAAAGATAGCACTTGAGTAGAAGGGAATTTGCATGACAGGCACATGAATGCCACAATGCATTGAAGACAAACTTATAAAAATGTGGGTATGCAGCAGGAGTCTCAGTAATCAAGCCAATGGCCCTTGTTAGGAAGGGAAGGGGCCCAACGTAGTCACGGACTAATCCAGATGACTTCAGGGGATGAATGTGAGTGGGTGGGTGGCTTCTGCCAACATAAATTCCTAGAGAAATAACCTGTCCTTAAAAGGATTTAACCTTTATAGGTAGAGTACACAGGGCATAATATGGATTTATTAATATAGAAAACCACTCAGGTGAGAACACTCATGGCAGTTTTCTTTTTTTTTTTTTTT
>NW_003852548.1:1218318-1219636 GCF_000181295.1 Otolemur garnettii | reverse complement strand
GGAGGTTGCTGTGAGCTGTAATGCCATGGCACTCTACCCAGGGGGACAGCTTGAGGCTCTGTCTCAAAAAAAATAAATAAATAAATAAATAAATAAATAAATTGTTTTACAGAGTATGGCTTCTCTTCTGTGGACACGTGGTCACTGTTTGCCTTGACTTCCCCTCCGTTTCTCTCTCTCTCTGTCATTCTATCGCTGACCCCATCAGTATCCCTTTGAAAGCACATACAGTGAGAATAAGATGGAGCCAGTTAGGCTAGGGCTGATGGACACAGCTGGTCTGCTCGGATTAAGTCCTATGTGATCTTTACCTCCTGTCTCCCATTCTTATTATTTTGGAAATTTAGATCCCACCCTAATAGATGCCCATCTTGAATAGTTTAGGAAGATTGATTTTGGAAATTGACTTTTTTTTTTTGAGACAGAGTCTCAAGCTGTCACCCTGTGTAGAGTCCAGTGACATCACAGCTCACAGCAACCTCAAACTCTTGGGGTCAAGTGATTCTCTTGCCTCCGTCTCCGAAAAAGCTGGGACTACAGACGCCTACCATACGCCTGGCTATTTTGTTGTTCCGGTTGTCGTTTTAGCTGACCCAGGCTGAAGGACCGCGGCATTAGGAAGGTTGAGAACCGCTGCTTTAAACCCATCTACAATCTGTAAGCTGCAGCTTGCAGACATCTCACTTTTTTTGTAACTCCACCACCTCCAGCCCATTCGCTCAAGGCTTCTTAGGTGTGGCTCTGAGTCAAGGTCCTCAAATTGGCTCAGAATAAGCCCCTTTAAATTATTTTATAGGGCTCGCTTCAGCAGCACATATACTAAAATTGGAACGATACAGAGAAGATTAGCATGGCCCCTGCGCAAAGATGACACACAAATTTGTGGAGCATTCCATATTTTTGGCGGGCTCAAACCTGGCCCAGGACTGCTAAGCAACAATGACAACTGCAACCAAAAAATAGCCAGGTGTTATGGTCCCAGCCTGGTGCCTAAGGTTTCCGCTGGAAGGGTGGTTTGGTTAGGGGAAGTCTCAGAATGATGATGGAATGGTAGAATAGCCAATAAGGAGTTACTGCTCTAGGGAAGAGCCATTAGGGGCAAGTCATAAGCTTGAATAGAGGCTTTCTGGGGGAGGAGCTTTTCTGGGGCAATTACATAACACCAGCTACTTGGGAAGCTGAGGCAAAAGAATCGCTTAAACCCAAAAGGTGGGCTCAGCCCCTGTGGCTCAAGTGGCTAAGGCGCCAGCCACATACACCTAAGGTGGCGGGTTCGAATCCAGCCCGGCCCGCCAAGCAACAATGATGGCTGCAACCA
>NW_003852548.1:1216034-1218298 GCF_000181295.1 Otolemur garnettii | reverse complement strand
AGGAGACTGGCTTGAGCCCAGGAGTTGGAGGTTGCTGTGAGCTGTGATGCCACAGCACTCTACCCAGGGGGACAGCTTGAGGCTTTGTCTCAAAAAAAATAAAATAAAATAAGGGTTAAAGTGGTCTTTGAAGTTTTTTTATTTTATTATTATTATTTTATTTG
This sequence comes from Otolemur garnettii, assembly GCF_000181295.1. NCBI lineage: Eukaryota > Metazoa > Chordata > Mammalia > Primates > Galagidae > Otolemur > Otolemur garnettii. The sequence continues at coordinate 1,218,134 of NW_003852548.1, read as the reverse complement.
TGTGTGTGTGTGTGTGTGTGTGTGGCCAGGGCCAGGTTTGAACCCACCACCTCCAGTATATGGGGCTGGCACCCTACTCCTTGAGCCACAGGCACCACCCGGTCCTCAAAATTTTATTTATAAAACTATTAATTTTGGAAATAGAAGAACAAAACAGTCTTGGAGTGGCTACTTTCACTGTTCTCCAGAATCCAAGCCTTCTGACAAATAAAGATTGGTGGACCTATCCCCATTTGTGCTTATTGGCTGACAGTGACAGGTGCCCAGACCCTCTTCATCTGGTAACATTTTCCTCATCAGTCTCTTTACTCCTCTCTCCTCGGCTATCTGCATCTTCTTATCTCTTTCCAGTCTCTTTGTCTTCACACACACACACACACAGAGGCATATTCTTGTCCTCATTCCTGCAGAGCTATCTGCAGTCCCTGAGCCTGTTACCAAACCTTCCCTACTTATTCCAAGGCGTACTGAAGGAGGAGGAGTGATGCTTTAACCAGGAATACAGAACTTTATTTTTTTGAAGTGAAGGAGAATTCCAGGAAAACTTGCTTTTTTCCCCTAGGTTGGTTCGCTGAAAAGATCAACTCACAGTTATAGTAGATTAATAAGAGAAAGGTTTATTTCCAAATACCATGTACCTGGGGGGAACCACAAGAATGATTCCCCAAAGTTTCAGTGATAGAGGCTTTTAAAAATGCCTTTTAGAAGGGAGAAGGGAGAGAGACTGGAAAGTATAGGTGCAGCAAGTGGTTGCTAAGGGGGAATGGGTAGACGGAAAACAAATTGATTTGTAAATTATCCAGAGAAGGTATTGTGCTTCAAATGACCTTAGGGCCAGGTCTATTAGCATGTGATAAGGAGTCCAGAAGCCCCTTTTCTGATTCTAAATCAGGTTACTCAGGTTTTATAGAGGAGAGGCCGGTGCTTTCTAATCAAAAACGTCCTTTTCACTGAAAATATTGTTTATACCCAGGAATCACATTTTGGGGTGAAATTTCCTTAGCTTCTTCAGAAGACAGAGTCTCACTCTGTTGCCCTGGGTAAAGTGCGGTGGCATCATAATGTAGGGATCATGGGGAAAGCTTGCCCTTTCCCCTTGGTTGGTTTGCTGAAAGATCAGCTCACAATTATGCTAGATGAGTAAGAGAAAGGTTTATTTTCAAATACCAGGTGCATAGGGGGAAACCACAAGAATGACTACCCCCAAGTCCCAGTGATCAGAGACCTTAATAGATGCCTTTTGGAAGGGAAGGGGAGAATGTGGAAAGTATAGGTGCTGGAAGTCCTTGCTGGAGGGTGAGTGTAGATGGGTGAAAACTGATTTGTAGATTAACCTGAGAGACAGGTATTGAGGGCTCAGCGCCTGTGGCTCAAGTGGCTAAGGCGCCAGCCACCATACACCTAAGGTGGCGGGTTCAAATCCAGCCCGGGCCTGCCAAACAACAATGATGGCTGTAACCAAAAAAATAGCCCGGCTTTGTGGTGGGCGCCTGTGGTCCCAGCTACTTGGGAGGCTAAGGCAGGAGACTCGCTTGAGTCCAGGAGTTAGAGGTTGCTGTGAGCTGTGATGTCACAACACTCTACCCAGGAGGACAGCTTGAGGCTCTGTCTCAAAAAAAAAGAGACAGGTATTGTGCTTCAAATGAACTTGAAGCCAGGCCTGTTAGCATATGATAAGAAAGTCAGCAGCCCCTTTTAATTCCCTGTCAGGTTACTCAGGTTTTATGCAGATAGAGGAAAGGCCTCTTCCAATGATTTCTGATCTGGAATGGCCTTTAATTCAAAATATTATTTATACCAAGGAATCATATTTTGGGGTGAAAATTCCTTCGCTCTTTTAATAGCTCACAGCAACCTCAAATTCCTGGACTCAATCCTCATGCCTCATCAGCCTCCTGAGTAGCTGGGACTACAGGTGCCCACCACAATGACCAGCTATTTTTAGAGACAGGGTCTCGCTCTTACTCAGGCTGGTCTCGAACTCCTGAGCTCAAGCAATTGTAGGGATCATGGTGAAACTTGCTCTATTCCCTTAGGTTAGTTCGCTGAATAGATCAACTCACAATTATGGTAGATTAATAAGAGAAAGGTTTATGGCTC
>NW_003852548.1:1209793-1212968 GCF_000181295.1 Otolemur garnettii | reverse complement strand
GGTCCCAGCTACTTGGGAGGCTGAGACAGGAGACTCGCTTGAGCCCAGGAGTTGGAGGTTGCTGTGAGCTGTGATGACACAGCACTCTACCCAGGGTGACAGCTTGAGGCTCTGTCTCAAAAAAAAAAAAAAGTTAACCACTTCCTGATTTTGTTTCTTTTGTTTGTTTTTCTGGGGCTTTTTTGTTGTTGTTGTTTTGTTTGAAACAGAGTCTCACTCTGTTGCCCTGGGTAGAGTGCCATGGTATCAGCCTAGTTCATAGCAACCTGAGTCTCTTGGGTTCAAATGATCCTCTTGGCTCAGACTCCCAAGTAGCTGGGACTACAAGCCCCCACCACAGTGCCCAACTGAGAGAATACCCAAGAAGGGTGAGGTCTAGGAGAGCAGGTCTTCTCGAGGAGACCACAAGGATACACCTGCAAGGTGCTTTCCATGGTGACTCAGATCTTAGGAATTTGAAACTTGGAAATTTCCAAGTTCTGTGAAATCCTGTAGTTCTGTACAGGCTGGAATAGCATCTCCCGCTTGAGTCAAACTGGCCAATGAGGGGGTACCTGTGGGATGAAACTTTTTGACTGTCAATGAAAAGGGAAAGACCAAGCCAGTCAGAGGGCATGGCCATTCAGAAATCTTCTAAGCCATAAGCTCCCAGCTAGTAAATAAAGCCCTTCATCTTATAAACGTGGTGTGTGGGTGCTGTTTCTCCCCATTGGCCCTTGTCTTCCTGCAACACAACTGGTTTGTCTTTTTCTTTTTTTTTAATTTATTCAAATTAATATGAGGGTACAATTTTTAGGTTATGTTGTTCTCACTTCCAGGGTAAAGTTCCATTGGTAGAAGAGCCCCTAACACAGGGGCCATGTTATACACCCTCACAATGTGCACATTAGGTAAGATCCTGCCTCATGCCCTCCCTCATTCTGCCATACATCCTTCCCCCTCCCCCCTCCAGTTTCCCTCTACCTGCTCTCCCTCCCCCACAACTGAACTATAATAGTGTTTGTTTTTTTTTTGAGACAGAGCCTCAAGCTGTCCCCCTGGGTAGAGTGCCGTGGCATTACAGCTCACAGCAACCTCCAACTCCTGGGCTCAAGCGAGTCTCTTGCCTCCGCCTCCCAAGTAGCTGGGACCACAGGCGCCCGCCACAACGCCCGGCTATTTTTTGGTTGCAGCCGTCATTGTTGTTTGGTGGGTCCGGGCTGGGGATCCGAACCCACCACCTTAGGTGTACATGGCTGGCGCCTTAGCCGGTTGAGCTATAGGAGCCGAGCCATAATAGTGTTTTATTGAGGCCAGGCACTGTGGCTCATGCCTTTAATCCTAGCACTCTGGGGGGCCAAGGCAGGTGGATGGCTTGAGCTCATGGGTTCAAGACCAGCCTGAGCAAAAAGCAAGACCCCGTCTCTACTAAAAATTAGAAAAACTGAGGCCAGAGGATCCCTTGAGCCCAAGAGTTGGCGGTTGCTGTGAGCTATGACACCATGGCATTTTTTTTTTTTTTTGAGACGGAGCCTCAAGCTGTCACCCTGGGTATAGTGCTGTGACATCACAGCTCACAGCAACCTCCAACTCCTGGGCTCAAGCGAGTCTTCCGCTTCAGCCTCCCAAGCAGCTGGGACCACAGGTGCCCACCACAACGCCCGGCTATGGTTCGGTTGCAGCCGTCATTGTTGTTTGGCAGGCCCAGGCTGGATTTGAACCCACCATCTTAGGTGTATGTGGCTGGCGTCCTAGCCACTTGAGCCACAGGCACCAAGCTGACACCATGGCATTCTACCCAGGGTGACAGCTTAATACTGTCTCAAAAAAAAAAAAAAAGTATCTTATTGTTCTTATGAACATGTAATTATTTATATATTGGTTTCATGTTAGTATGGAGTACATTGGATATTTATTTTTCCATTCTTGAGATACTTTACTAAGAAGAATGTATTTGAACACTCCATCCATGTAAATGTAAAGGATGTAAAGTCTCTATCTTTTTTTTTTTTTTTTTCAGAGACAGAGTCTCACTTTGTCGCCCTCAGTAGAGTGCTATGGCATCACACAGCTCACAGAAACCTCCAACTCCTGGGCTTAGGCGATTCTCTTGCCTCAGCCTCCAGAGTAGCTGGGATTACAGGTGCCCACCACAATGCCCAGCTATTTTGTTGTTGTTGTTGCAGATTGGCCAGGGCCAGGTTTGAACCCACCCTCGGTATATGGGGCCAGCGCCACTGAGCCATAGGCGCCGCCCGAAAGTGTCCATCATTTTTAATGGCTGAATAACATTCCATGGTATACATATACCAGTTTGTTGATCCATTCATGAGTTGATGGGCACTTAGGTTGCTTCCACCACTTGGCATTTATGAATTGAGCTGAAATAAACATTCTAGTGCAAATGTCTTTGGGGTAAAATGATTTTTGTTCTTCTGGGTAGATACCTAGTAATGGGACTCCAGGGTCAAATGGAAGGTCTACTTTTAGATCTTTTTTTCTTTGTTGAGACAGAGTCTCACTATGTTGCCCTGGGTAGAGTGCTATGGCATCACAGCTCACAGCAACCTCAAACTCTTGGGCTTAAGCTATTCTCTTGCCTCAGCCTCCCAAGTAGCTAGGACTACAGATGCACACTATTTTTTTGTTGCAGTTGTCATTGTTACTTAGCAGGCCCAGGGCCAGGTTCAAACCCCCCTGCCCTGGTGTATGTGGCCAGCACCCTAACCACTGACCTATGGGCACTAAGCCTACTTTTTAGATCTTTGAGGATTTTCCATACTTCTCTCCGAAAACTGTATTAGTTTGCTATCCTACCGATAGAAGTGTTCACTTCTCTCCACATCCACATCAGCATCTGGTGTAGTTTTTCTATCTTTAATACAAATGGGATCTTGCTCTTGCTCAGGCTGAGATCCAAGTCCTGAGCTGAAGGGATTCACCCACCTCGGCCTCCAAGAGGGCTAGGGTTTACAGGTGTGAGCCACCGTACCAGGCCTGCAATGATGATTTAAACAGCCTCTTTTGTGAAGTGTCTATTCATATCTTTTGCTCATTTTTCTATTGTGCTATCTATTTTTTCTTATTGATTGACATTTATAAAAGGCTTTTCTGGGCAGTGCCTGTGGCTCAAAGGAGTAGGGCACCGGCCCCATATGCCAGAGGTGGTGGGTTCAAACCCGGTCCCAGCCAAAAA
>NW_003852548.1:1204030-1205253 GCF_000181295.1 Otolemur garnettii | reverse complement strand
GTTGCAGCCATCATTGTTGTTTGGTGGCCCGGGCTGGGGATTCGAACCCACCACCTTAGGTGTATGTGGCTGGCGCCTTAGCCGCTTGAGCCACAGGTGCCGAGCCTCTACTTTATTTTCAATTTGTAGTTAAATGCCATCTCCTCCCTGAAAAGTTCTTTTAACTGTATCAACCTCCTTCTTCCACTTTAGTGGAAATCAGACTGTAGTTACTATTATTGTCCTTCTTGTTTGTGAACTTTTTTTTTTTTTGCAGTTTTTGGTTGGGGCTGGGTTTGAACCTGCCACCTCCAGTATATGGGGTCAGTGCCCTACTCCTTTGAGCCACAGGCGCCGCCCTGTTTGTAAACTTTTTGATGTTTCAGCCTCTGCTGCCTAAATTAGATGGCATAACAGGATGCCTTAGGAATATGGTCCAATTCCTAGGCAAAAAACAGTCTGATCAAAGTCTCACACGAACATAACAAAGACCACCAACCTCCCAGGATATGGCTACCTTTTTGAAATTCTCTATTTTATTATCTTCTTTGTAAGTCCCCCCATTTCTGGTTCCTAGTATAAGTAGGTTTTCAACTTCTAGTGCCAAAAAAAAAAATCAAAAAACAAAAAACAGGGTGGTACCTGTGGTTCAATGGGTAGGGTGCTGGCCCCATGTACCAAGAGTGACAGGTTCAAATTCAGCCCTGGCCAAACTCCAACAAAAAAATAGCTGGGCGTTCTGGCATGCGCCTGTGGTCCCAGCTACTCAGGAGGCTGAGGCAAGAGAATCGCCTAAGCCCAGGAGTTGGAGGTTGCTGTGAGCTGTGATGCCACAACACACTACCCAGGGTGACAGATTGAGGCTCTGTCTCAAAAAAAAAAAAACAAAACAAAAAACCCTAGGCTAAAAGTGGTGATTATGCTGGGTGTCCATAGCTCAGTGGTTAGGGCGCTAGCCACATGCTCCAGGTCTGGTGTGTTTGAACCCGACCAGGGCCTGCTAAACAAAACAATAAAAATAGGGATCTAAATGTAGACCTGCCTGTTTGATCCTGCAATTCCTCTTCTAGGTGTATATCCAAAAGACAAAAAATCATTTGGCAATAAAGATATTTGCACCAGATTATTCATTGCAGCTCAATTCATAATAGCCAAGTCATGGAAGAAGCCCAAGTGCCCATCAACCCATGAATGGATTAATAAATTATGGTATATGTATACCATGGAATACTATGCAGCATTAA
>NW_003852548.1:1201484-1203323 GCF_000181295.1 Otolemur garnettii | reverse complement strand
AAAAAAAAAAAAGAAATGGAGACTTTACCTTTTTTATGTTTATTTGGATGGAGCTGGAAAATACTCTTCTTACTAAAGTATCTCAGGAATGGAAAAAAATATATCCAATGTACTCAGTACTACTATGAAACCAATTTATAATCACTCACACTTTCATATGAAAGATGAATGACAACTATAGCCCAGGATGAAGGAGAAAAGGGGAGGAGGATGGGAAGGGAGAGGGAGGGTTAGTAGGGGTACTACACCTATAGAACATATTGGAAGTACATGTTGGATCTATCAGGTGTAGAGCATAAATGTCTTAACACTGTAATTGGATAAATGAGATGAAGGCTATGTTAATTATTAGGATGTAAGCACTCCAATTTGTACAAATAACCAACACATTGAATCCCACAATGGCATAAACGTATTCATGATCTATGTACAAATGACTTAATAAAAAATAAATAAATAGTCGGGCGTTGCGGCAGACGCCTGTAATCCCAGCTACTATAGACGCTGAGGCAAGAGAATCACTTGAGCCCAAGAGTTGGAGGTTGCTGTGAGCTATGATGTTACGGCACTACACTGAGGGTAACAAAATGAGACTGTCTCAACAACAACAAAAAATAATAAATAAGTAAATAAATAAATGAAAATAAAAGTGGCGATTAAAACTTTCCCACAATGTCTCTCAGGCCAAAATAGTATCAGAAGCTCACGGCTAAAACTGTCACTGGCCTCCCAAACTGCTGGGACCACAGGCTCATTCCATAACTCACAATTGGGACTCTTAACGCATTGTGAGAATTTACTATTTTTTTTTTCTTGAGATAAAGTCTCATTCTGTTATGCCATGTTAGAATGCTATGGTGTCATAGCTCACAGCAACCTCAAACTCTTGGACTCAAGCAATCCTCTTGCCTCAGCCTCCCTAGTAGCAAGAACTATGGTGCCTGCCACAACACACAATGCCCCCCTAGTTTTTCTATTTTTAGTAGAGACAGGATCTTGCTCTTGCTGAAGCTGGTCTCAAACTCCTGAGTTCAAGCAATCCACCTGCCTTGGCCTCCCAGAGTGTTAGGATTACAGGCGTGAGCAACTGTGTGCCCCCAAACATACTGTTTTAGTTTAAAGGAGACTAAAGACATGTTAATCAAATGGAATGAATGAGGCTGGACTGGATCTTGTTTTTTTTAAATGTTGTAAAATATGTATGAGACAATTTGGGGTAAATTAAATATGGACTGGATTTTAAATGATATTAGGTTATCATTGCTAATTCTCTTAGGGGTGTAAAGGCAACATAGTAATGTAAGAGAATGTAATTACTTTTGAGAGATGCATGCTGAAGAATTTATTTATTTATTTATTAGCAATTATTTATTTATTTATTCATTTATTTTAAGACAGAGTCTCATTATGTTGCCCTTGGTAGAGTGCTCTGTTATCACAGCTCACAGCAACCTCAGACTCTTGGGCTTAAGCGATTCTCTTGCCTCAGCCTCCCAAGTAGCTGGGACTACAGGTGTCCACCACAACGCCCAGCCATTTTTTGGTTATAGTTGTCATTGTTGTTTGGCAGGCCCAGGCTGGATTCAAACCTGCCAGCTCCGGTGCATGTGGCTGGCGCCCTAGTTGCTTGAGCCACAGGTGCCAAGTCTGCTGAAGAATTTAGAATTGAAACGATTTGGTGTCTGCAACTTAATATCGAAAGATTTAGAGGGAAAATCTTCTGTTTGAAAAATAATAATATGGGCTCGGCGCCTATAGCTCAACCGGCTAAGGCGCCAGCCACGTACACCTAAGGTGGCGGGTTCAAATCCCCAGCCCGGACCCGCCAAACAACAATGA
>NW_003852548.1:1197838-1200391 GCF_000181295.1 Otolemur garnettii | reverse complement strand
AAAAAAAAAAAAAAAAAAATAAGAATAAATATACGACAGTGACTTATTTTCGGGGAAACATGGTAATTAAGATTCTAGAGCCAGGCGGTGCCTGGTTGCTCAGGCCTGTAATCCTAGCACTTTAGGAGGCCAAGGTAGGAAGATCCCTTGAGTTCAAGACCAGCCTAAGCAAGAGTAAGACCCCATCTCTATTAAAAGCAGAGCAATTAGCCTGACATAATGGTGGGCACCTATAGTCCCAGTTACTTGGGAGGATGAGGCAGGAGGGTCACTTGAGCACAGGAGTTTGAGGTTGCTGTGAGGTTTGATGAAATCACAGCACTCTAGCCCGGGCAACAAAGTGGGGCTCAGTCTCAAAAAAAATTCATTTTTACCTCGGCCATCCTTTTTGAATAATTAGATCACTGTAGGACAAGCAACTGGACTTTTGCTGAAATCCCCTGTTGCTGTTTTAGTAACAACCAGAGGCTACACTACCTCACCCAACACCCAAAGTGGTAGCTTAGAGACTTTATTCGGGGGAGCAGTCCATAAGAAAAGAGAGCTCCAGAGTTCTCCCCAAAGAAACTGAATTTATTTAAAATAAAGTGTGGTAGCTCGGTGCTCGTAGCTCAGTGAGTAGGGCAGTGGCCACATATACCAAGGCTGGCTGGTTTGAATCCAGCCAAGGCCTGCCAAACAACAATGACAACTACAACCAAAAAATAGCTGGGCATTGTGACGGGTGCCTGTAGTCCCAGCTACTTGGGAGGCTGGGGCAAGAGAATCCTCCAGGAGTTGGAGGTTGCTGTGAGCTGTGATGCCACAGCACTCTACCCAGGGGGACAGCTTGAGGCTCTGTCTCAAAAAAAATCATTTTTTCATACTGGGTGTGGTGGCTCATGCCTGTAATCACAGCACTTTGGGAGCCTGAGGTAGAGGATCACTTGAAACCAGGAGTCTAGATCAGCCTGGGTTACATAGCAACACCCCACCATGTCTCTAAAAAGAAAACATCACATTATCCTTTACTCTGTCAATATCAAAACACCTACTGTCTGTGTGTGACTATTTCTCAAGTCTCCTGAGGTAAACATCCTTACAACCATGGTGAAACCTTAACTAGATAATCACGGCTGAAGGTGTATGGAGAAGGCTGGGCAGACTAGTCAGCTGTACTGCTTCTGCTTAGCTTCTCAGACACCATCTTGCAGACCGCTTTTCTGGCTTCAGCTGGATTTCTACTTGTCCTCAAACACAATAATCAGAGAGGCAAATAAAAGCCAGGCGTAGTGGCTCATGCCTGTAATCCCAGTACTCTGGGAGGCCAAGGCAGGTGGATTGCTTGAGCTCAAGAGTTTGAGGCCAACCTGAGCAAGAGTTAGAACCTATCTCTCCGAAAAATAGAAAAATTAGTCAGGTGTGGTGGCGGATGTCGATAGTTCCAGCTACTCAGGAGAGGGCTGATGCCAGGGCACGCTGATCTAGGTAACAGAGTCACTCTGTCTCAAAAAACAAAACAAAGGCTTGGTGCCTGTTGCTCAGTGGTTAGGGTGCCAGCCACATACACCAGGGCTGGCAGGTTTTTTGGAGGGTTGTTTTTGCAGTTTTTGGCCAGGGCTGGGTTCGAACCCACCACCTCTGGCATATGGAGCCAGCGCCCTACTCCTTTGAGCCACAGGCACAGCCCAGGCTGGCAGGTTTGAACCTGCCCAGGCCTGCTAAAATCAACAATGACAACTACGAAAAAAATAATAATAAATAGCTGGGCGTCGAGGTGGGTGCCTGTAGCAACAGCTACTTGGGAGACTAAGGCAAGAGAATAGCTTGAGCCCAAGAGTCTGAGGTTGATGTGAGTAGTACTCTACCAAGGGTGACATAGTGAGACTCTGTCTCCAAAAAAGAAAAAAGAAAAGAAAGGCAAATAAAATAAAGTTTTTTAAAGCAGTAGTATAAGAGAGTATGAATATCTTCATAACTTTGGAACAGATGAAGATTCCTTAAACAAGAGCACACGCTGGTATATTTTGTTTTTCCTATTTTTAGCCAGTTCTAAGATATGGCAAGACACACTGCTGTATTGAACCATAAAAAGCATGTATATATTTCTTATATTTTTAATTTTCATGTTTATTTATTCATTTATTTATTTATTTTGTAGTTTTTGGCCAGGGCTGGGTTTGAATCCATCACCTCCAGCATATGGGGCTGGCGCCCTACCCACTGAGCCACAGGCACTGCCCCATTTGTTAACGTTTAAAGGAAGATAGAGCTGGGTTTGGTGGTTCCCATCTGTAGTCCCAACTACTCTGGAGGCTGAGCCAGGAAGATTGCTTGATTGAACCAGTTGGGTGGGCTATGGGCTATGATTGTGCCCTTGCTCTCCAGCCTGAAAGACACAGTGACCTTGCTCTTGCTAAAGAAAAAAAAAGGATAACACAAGAGAATATATATGTATATTTATAAGGCATATATATTTATAAAGTATTTCAAACATGGCTCAGCGCCTGTGGCTCAAGTGGCTAAGGCACCAGCCACATGCACCTGAGCTGGTGGGTTCGAATCCAGCCCTGG
>NW_003852548.1:1196429-1197652 GCF_000181295.1 Otolemur garnettii | reverse complement strand
GCCTGTGGTCCCAGCTGCTTGGGAGGCAGAGGCAGGAAAATCACTTCAGCCCAGGAGTTGGAGGTTGCTGTGAGCTGTGATGCCACAGCACTCTAACCAGGGTGAAAGCTTGAGGCTCTATCTTGGAAAAAAAAAAGAAATATTTCAAACATATATGTTTTATATATAAGTATATGTAATACATGTCCTTTTTTTTTTCCTCAGAAGGATTCTTTATTTCATTCACTTCCTACTTACAAGGTGAAATTTCAATTTGTAAAAGTTGTTTCTGCCAGTTCAGTCAATGGCTCAGAAAATCGCCTTGTCTCTGGACTGGATGGGACATGTTCCAGAATATTTCACTACATTTGGCTTCCCTGGGATCCCACCACTTCATTCTAACTGGTGATCATCGAGGAAACAGATGTATTTCTATTCACTATTTCAAAGATCAGACCTACTTTTTTCTTTTAGAGACAGAGTCTCATTTTATTGCCCTCAGTAGAGTGCCGTGGTGCTACAGCTAACAGCAACCTACAACTCCTAGGCCTCGGTGATTCTGTTGCCTCAGCCTCCCAAGTAGCTGGAACTACAGGCGCCCGCCACAAAATCCAACTACTTTTTGATGCAGTTTGGCCGGGGTCGGGTTTGAACCTGCCACCCTTGGTATATGGGGCAGGTGCCCTACCCACTGAGCCACAGGTGCCGCCCTGTAATACATGCTTTAATGCAGTCTCCCCTTGTTACTTGTCTTTGTACTTTGATGCATGGCAGCTGTTAATTTAGTTAAATTTATCAGAATTTTCCTTTACAGTTAATTGGTGTTTATGTGTGCATGTTCTTCTTAAGATGTATTTATTTACTTATTTTGTGTGTGCTTGTGTTTAAGAAATCTTCATCTGTTTCAAAGTCATTGAGATATTCTCTTGTATTATCTTCTAAATACTAAAATCTATATGGTAAATGTTATATATACATGTTAATATATTATATATAATATATATCTCAAAAGCTCATATCAAGAATATATAAAGAGTCTTGGCACCTGTGGCTCAAGTGGGTAAGGCGTCAGCCACATACACCTAAGGTGGTGCGTTCGAATCCAGCCTGGGTCCGCCAAACAACAATCATGGCTGCAACCAAAAAATAGCCAGGCATTGTGATGGGCACCTGTGGTCCCAGCTACTTGGGAGGCGGAGGCAGGAGACTCGCTTGAGCCCAGGAGTTGGAGGTTGCTGTGAGCT
>NW_003852548.1:1191519-1195881 GCF_000181295.1 Otolemur garnettii | reverse complement strand
AAAAAAAAAAAAAAAAAAAGGTTTCCAAATTACTTGAGTAGGTGTTCAATGTTATTAGTTATCAGAGAAATATAAAATTAAACCAGAAGATACCACCACAGACCCACCAAAATGGTAAAATTAGAAAGACAATGCTGGGCAGTGCCTGTGGCTCAGTGGGTAGGGCGCCTACCCCATATACCGAGGGTGGCGGGTTCAAACCCAACCCCGGCCAAACTACAAGAACAAAAAAAATAGCCAGGTGTTGTGGCGGGCACCTGTAGTCCCAGCAACTGGAGAGGCTGAGGCAACAGAATCCCCTAAGCCAGGGGTCCTCAAACTTTTTAAACAGCGGGCCAGTTCACTGTCCCTCAGATGGTTGGAGGGCCAGACTGTGGGCCCTGGGACGAGTCGGCTGCTAAGCAGGACAGGCAGAGGTGGCAAAAACACCCAGCGGGCCAGATAAATGTCCTAGGCAGGCTGCATGTGACCCGTGGGCCGTAGTTTGAGAACGCCTGGCCTAAGCCCAGGAGTTGGAGGTTGCTGTGAGCTGTGTGACACCACGGCACTCTATGGAGGGCAATAAAATGAGACTCTGTCTCTACAAAAAAAAAAAAAAAGAAAGAAAGACAATGCCAACTGTTGGTGAAGATGTGGAGCAACTGGATCCCTCATGCTTGCTGGAAGAAATGCAAAATGGTACAATGACTTTGAAAACAATTTGGAAATAGCTACTAAACTTGAACTACCCCTTCCTTATATTGCCTCTGAAAAGCAGGGGGAAAGATGAGTTCTGAGATACATGGGAGTGGGGTGGGAACTTGTAAGACATAGTTATTTCCTTCTTTAATGGTTCATAAATGTCTTATATGGCCTTCTGTATGTATGGTACGTTTTACAACAAAACAAATGAAACGGTAGATGCTCAGGTTAAGAAATCCAAATACAGGCCCAACACAGTGGCTCACGCCTGTAATCCTAGCACTCTGGGAGACCGAGGTGGGAGGATCGCTTGAGCTCAGGAGTTCCAGATCAGCCTAAGCAAGTGTGAGACCTCGCCTTTATTAAAAATAGAAAAATTAGGTGTTGAGGCACAAGCCTATAGTCCCAGCTACTCAGGAGGCTGAGGCAAGAGGATCACTTGAGCCCAGGAATTTGAGGTTGCTGTAAGTTATGATGACACCACTGCTCTCTACTCCAAGACAAGGGAGTGACAATCTGTCTCAAAAAGAAATGTAGGCTATACATCCATTTAAGAAAGAAAACACAAACAAAATAATAATTTATCCAATTTTTGGTGAATCAGTGAGTGAAGGTGGTTATAGTGGAGGTGGGTTAAATTAAGGAATAAATGTTAGAATGAACATTGTAAGGAGCACCTCCTTCCACACATAGTTAAAATCAAACAATGACAAATAGGACAGGCTCACCAAGCACTTTAGTATAGTATGATATTATTTATTGCCATGCATTTATGATTATGGTAGACTTTATGACTATTTTACAATAATTCATTCATTCATTCATTCATCTTCCAAACAGCTTATTCCAGTTCAGGGTCACAGTTGGCCAGAGCCCATGTTGGCAGCTCAGGCCATCAGGGAGGAAATAGGCCTGCACAGGCGAACTCATACTCACACCCACACTCACTCATACTGTTACAACCTAACCAGGTTTTTTTTTTTCTTTGTGAGACAGAGAGACAGAGTCTCACTTTGTCACCCTCGGTAGACCCTTTAGTAGAGACAGGGTCTCCCTCTTGCTCAGGCTGGTCTCAAACTCCTGAGCTCAGGCAATCTACCCATTTCAGCCTCCCAGAATGCTAGGATCACAGGCTGAGCCAGGTTTATTGCCTGCTGCTCAAGAGGAGGCCAATACACTAAGGCAGTGGGGCTCACAGCAGACAAAGAGTTTAATGCAGATACCACTGGAGGGGAAGGGAGGAATTTCTCAAATCCATCTCCCCAGAAGTTTGGGCAAGAGTGTTTTTAAAGATAGTTTGGAAGAAAGTGACTTGAGAGCACAGCCATCACCATGAGCCTCCTCAATGAGCCCAAGAGTGAGATGATCCCAGAGGAGCTACAGAAGCGGGAGGAAGAAGAATTTAACACTGGTCCACTCTCTGTGCTTGACAGTCAGTCAAGAACAACACCCAGGTGCTTATTAATTGCCGCAATAAGAAACTCCTGGGCCAGGTGAAGGCCTTTGATAGGCACTGCAACATGGTGCTGGAAAATGTGAAGGCGATGTGGACTGAGGTCCCCAAAAGTGGCAAGGGTAAGAAGTCCAAGCTGGGCAGCGTCTGTGGCTCAAAAGGGTAGGGCGCTGGTCCCATATGCCGGAGGTGGTGGGTTCAAACCCAGCCCCGGCCAAAAACTGCAAAAAAAAAAAAAAAGAAGTCCAAGCCAGTCAACAAAGACTGCTACATCTCCAAGATGCTCCTGTGTGGGGATTCGGTCATTGTAGTCCTGTGTAACCCACTTATTGCCAGCAAATGTGGCCCTCTTCCCCACCGACAGCTTGCTCCCCCGTCTGTGAAGGCCTGCTCTTTTTGATGGGAATAATAAAGCCCTGTGGCTTAAAAAATAAAAAATAAAAAAAAATAAAGATAGTTTGGCTGGCAAAGGCTAGGCAATGGGTCTGTTGACTGGTAGGGGATGAACTCACAGAGTTGGGAAGCAGAGATTATCTTCCCACTTGGGAGATTTCCTGAGTTGGGGGTTTAGAGGCAGTTGTGTCCATTCCCATGCCTATCCACGGGTCCAGTTGGCATCATTGGGTCCCTCTGGAAGCAGAATCTGAAAAATACTTAAAAGATCAGTCTCAGGCTTTACAATAGCAATGCTTATCTACAGAAGTAGTGAGGGAAGTCACAAATCTTACACCTATCAGGGAGGATAGTGCCCTTAAGCCAGAACCAGTTATAGCAGTAAGGAAGTTAAAGAACAATGGCAATGGCTGGTTAACTTCTGCCTGTATCTATACTTTTATTTATTTATTTATTTTTGGGCTCGGCGCCTGTGGCTCAAGTGGCTAAGGCGCCGGCCACACACACCTAAGGTGGTGAGTTCGAATCCAGCCAGGGCCCACCCAAAAAAACAACAATGACGGCTGCAACCAAAATAAATAAATAAATAAATAATTTATTTTTGGCCAGGGCTGGGTTTGAACTTGCCACCTTTGGCATACGGGGCCGGTGCCCTACTGCTTTGAGCCACAGGTGCTGCCCGTATCTATACTTTTATATATACTTTTATAAAAATCAGCCTTTGATTACTATCTGTACTTTTTCACTCTACTTTTTTTTTTCTTTTCAAAACATTTTGTCAATATTCAGCTATGTTGTTTCATATAGATGGTTTCAACACTGGGACCATGTAAACATGCCACTTTACCTAATGTGTACAGATTTGGGATGCAAGAGGAAACCGGAGTCCCTGGAACATGCAAACTTCACACAGACAGTGGCCCTGGCCAGGAATTAGTTCTCATCAGTCTTATAGTGAAGTATTGAACAAAACAACGTTATTTGAATTCCTAGGCTCAAATGATCTTCTTGTCTCAGCCTTCTGAGTAACTTGGACCACAGGTGTGCCCCCACCACACCCAGCTAAATTTTCTTTTTCTTTGTTTTTTGAGACACATGCATTTTGTTGCCCTCGGTAGAATGCCATGGTATCATAGATCACAGCAACCTCAAAATCATAGGCTCAAGTGATCCTCTTGCCTCAGCCTCCTGAGTAGCTGGGACTACAGGCATCCAACACAATGCCTGGCTAGTTTTTCAATTTTTGGTAAAGATGGGGTCTTGCTCTTGCTCAACCTGGTTTAGAACTCCTGAGCTCAAGCAATCCACCTGCCTCCGCCTCCCAGAGTGCTGGGATTATAGGCGTGAGCCACCGCACCAGGCCCTCAAGCTGTTTTTTTTATTATTATTATTATTATTTTTAGAGATGGTGTCTTGCTGTTTTGCTCAGGCTGGTTTCATGTTCCTGGCCTCAAGTGATCCTTCTGCCTTGGCCTCCCAACATGCTAGAATTATAAGAATGAGCCACTGGGTCCAGCAAACTCATTCCTTTAAAGGTTGCATAATGTTCCATGATGTCAGCTTCCAAAATTTACTTATCTTACAAAAAACATCCATGTTTGTATTCCAGTGATTATGAAGTTGAAAGATGTCTATCTTTTTAAATTTTGATAGTTTTTGCCTTTGTAAATTAGAGTTAAAATTCCTACTTCTGGCTCAGAGCCTATAGCTCAACCGGCTAAGGCACCAGCCACGTACACCTAAGGTGGCGGGTTCGAGTCCCCAGCCCGGACCCGCCAAACAACGACGGCTGCAACCAAAAAATAGCCGGGCGTTGTGGCGGGCGCCTGTGGTCC
>NW_003852548.1:1189994-1191155 GCF_000181295.1 Otolemur garnettii | reverse complement strand
TCCGGGCTGGGGATTCGAACCCACCACCTTAGGTGTACGTGGCTGGCGCCTTAGCTGGTTGAGCTATAGGCGCCGAGCCAAAAATTCCTACTTCTGCTAGCAAACATCCCAGTCGGCTAGGCACCTATAACTCAATGGTTAGGCTAGCAGGTTCAAACCTGGCCCAGGCCTGCTAAACAAACAAAAAAACCCAACCCCAACAAACATCCTAGTCCCTCACCCCCTTTCATCCATCAGAAGATGGAAAACATTCTTCCCTATTTTTACAGAGGTGATATGTTCATGTTACCTTATTTTGCCCCCATTTTCACAGTTTCCTCACCTGTAAAAGGGGGATAATAATGGCAACTATCTAATAGTGTTCTTTTAAGGACTAAATAAATTGATACTTATCACACGCTTTGAAGAGACTGTATTACTTGAGGGTGTTATTTATTTATTTAGAGACAGTCTCGCCTGGGCTATAGTGCAGTGGCATCGTCACAGCTCACAAGTAGCTCCAATTCCTGGACTCAGTCATCCTCATGCCTCAGCCTCAGGAATAGCTGGGGCAAGGGGCACATACCACACCCAGATAATTTTTCTATTTTTCGTAGAGGTGGAGTGACTCAGGCTAGTCAGGAACTTCTGGCCGAAGGCAATCATCTCATCTCCCACTCCGAAGACTATACTATTATCTAAATGCCCTCTGGCATGAACTGGCCAGCTGTATGCTTCTGACACTGGCCTAATGTAATTTTTGTCTTTCTGTATTTCATTCATAGGCTTATTACAGTCATTAGCCATATTATCTGGCTAAGACTTTTTTTCCATCAAATTTTTCCCTATTAACATTTTTTTTCTTCTGAGTCAGAATCTCACTCTGTGGGCAGCCTATCATACCATGATGTTGCCTTAGGTCACAGCAACCTCAAATCCTGGGTTCAAGCAATCCTCCCACCTCAGCCTCCCAGAGTGCTAGGATTATAGGCTTGAGCCACAACACCAGGTCAATGCTGACATATTTATTTATTTTTAGACAGAGCCTCAAGCTGTCACCTTGGGTAGAGCACTATGGCATCACAGCTCACAGCAACCTCCAACTCCTGGGCTCAAGCGATTCTCCTGCCTCCACCTCCGAAGTAGCTGGAACTACAGGCTCCTGCCACAATGCCCAGCTAT
>NW_003852548.1:1183181-1187532 GCF_000181295.1 Otolemur garnettii | reverse complement strand
GCCTTAGCCGGTTGAGCTATAGGCGCCGAGCCTGGTATGCTTTTAAATTAAACTTTCATGTATCTTTTAAGTCTTTAGGAAGCCAAAGGCAACATAACTATCGTCATTCACCATGAAAAGATATTTTTTCAATAACTTAGGAAGAATTCCATAAAAGCACAAGTGTTTTTTTGTTTGTTTGTTTTTAGAGACAGAGTCTCACTTTGTCACCCTTGGTAGAGTACCTTGGTGTCACAGCTCACAGCAACCTCCAGCCCTTGGGCTTAGGTGATTCTCTTGCTCAGGAGCCCGCCACAATGCTGGGCTTTTTTTTCTGTTGCAGTTTGGCTGGGGCCGGGTTTGAACCCACCATCCTTGGTATATGGGGCTGGTGCCCTACTCATGGAGCCACAGGAGGCCGCCCAAAGCACATATATTTTTGAGGCTTATCATAAAATCTAATTCACAAACTAAACTGAAATGAACTCAGATTTTCAAGACCTGGAAAGCAAGCAAAAGTGATCTGTGTCAAGGTGACTTTCAAACCAGGCCCCGCTACAGCTGTTATTCCATC
This sequence comes from Otolemur garnettii, assembly GCF_000181295.1. Lineage (NCBI taxonomy): Eukaryota > Metazoa > Chordata > Mammalia > Primates > Galagidae > Otolemur > Otolemur garnettii. The sequence continues at coordinate 1,186,979 of NW_003852548.1, read as the reverse complement.
ATGAATCTGAAGCAAACAGAAGAGCATTACTCAGCTACACGCCACTGTGAAGTGTTTTCATCTTCTGTAAACGTGGTGCTGGTGGTGTCTCATTGAGTGTGAATTCTCTCATACAAAAGTTATAAATATTCGCTATTCAGAAATCTGGTCCACACAATACCCAGAGGCAACATTCTGACCTGCGTGGCTGTGAGGACCCCACACAGGACACCTGGGGATGCAAGGGCTGAGTCTGTGGGAGCTGGTGCCTCACAGCAAGTCCATCTTGGGTCTGTAGTACAGCAGCAGGGGCGCCTTCTTGAATCTCTACCTCATGACAACCACGACTTGAGTGTGTGGTCCTTGCCCAGTGTCCTCATCGCATAAGATGTCCAGCTCATTGAAGGATGACAGGTTAAGCTTCTTGGCGATGAACTTCTTCAGGTGCAACACAGTGGCCTGGGCAGAGCAGCGGATCCACTTCCGTTTCAGCCTGGGCAGTTTGCTGCTGTTGCACTCCAGACAGATGCTCACCTGCTCCTCGCTCCTGTGGTAGTCATGGTCCTCCTCCGGTTTCTCCTCCGCTGCCTCTTTGTTTGAACTGTGGTCTGCTTTGGTTTCACCGCTGCGGTGGGGGTCCACATGCTGCTTCGCAGAGCAGGCCTCTCCCTTGATGTCGCCAGGCACCTCCATGCCCAGTTTGTGGTAGAATTCTCTCTGCTTTTTCATCTCCGCTTCCTGGAGGCCTGATACCAACTTGTAAACAATGTCCTGCATGGTTCTGTCATGACCGGTGTACTGCAGCGGGTAGCTCTGGTGGATCATGATCCGACAGGTCGGGCAGGTGTTATTCTCTTCCAAATAGTTCACCAGGCAACTCTGGCAGAACATGTGCAGACACTTATCCCCGTGGTTGCGTTGATGAGGTACCCGCTGCATAGGTGGCAAGTGATGTGGGCTTTGATGTCCCATAGCCTGACCTTCCTGGTCAGCATCTTTGCCTCCTCCTCTAGACGTCTGTCTGTCCCTCTGCAGGGACATGGGGGCTTCAGGACATCACTCTGGCACAACGCTCCTGCCTCGCTCCACACTCCAGCCCACAGCTGCACCGTCCTCTTGGGCCCTGCTCTCTGTCCATTTTGAGAATGACAGTCTGGAGCCTACGTGGGGTTGCTGGCTAGCTGGGCGGGCGCAAGTGGAGGCCACGCCTGGCGGGGGAGGGGGCGCCACTCCCTCCGGGTACCCCCCCAAGAGAATAAGGAAAAAAAAACCTGTCGGGAGTTTAAAACAAAGCTGTGGAAATGCCCGAGGCCAAGCGGACTCGGGGAGCCTTTTATTTTTTTTTGGGGGGGGGGGACAGAGCCTCAAGCTGTCGCCCTGGGTAGAGTGCTGTCGGCATCACAGCTCACAGCAACCTCTAACTTCTGGACTCAAGCGATTCTCCTGCCTCCGCCTCCCAGGTAGGTGGGACTACAGGCACTAGCCACAACGACCGGCTATTTTTTGTTGCAGCCGTCATTGTTGTTTGGCAGGCCCAGGCTGGATTCCAACCCATCAGCTAAGGCCTATGTGGCTGGCGCCTTAGCGGCTTCAGCCACAGGCGCAGAGCCTCTATCTGCTTTCTTTGTTTTCCACTTGCTAGCTGGCACCCTGTTTTCTGTTTTCACAAACTACTGAGGATTCCGGCAGACAAAAAGGAAATATAAATTATCTTTACAATTGCTACCTGTTGACTATATCTGTCTTTTAGGAGTTGATCCCATAGCCTCAAGTGGTTCCTGAAAAGCTCCCAGATGAACAATGGGGTTGTGAACATCAGGCCTCAGGATCAGAAACTCCTGGAAAAAGTCTGTCTCCAACCTTGCTGCGGAAAACATTGTAGATATAGCATTCACATTCACAGTACCTTGTGAATTTCACTACTATTATCTTTCTTCTTTTTTTTTGAGACAGAGTCTTACTATGTCATACTCAGCAGAGCACTCTGGCATCAGCTCACAGCAACCTCAATGTCTTGGGCTTAAGCCATTTTCTTGTCTCAGCCTCCCAAGTAGCTAGGACTATAGGACTACAGGCACTGCCACAAAGCCCAGCTTTTTTTTTTTTTTTTTTTTTTTACTTTTTATTTTTTTGCAGTTTTTGGCTGGGGCTGGGTTTGAACCCACCACCTCTGGCATATGGGGCTGGCGCCTTACTCCTTTGAGCCACAGGCGCCGCCCAGGCTATTTTTATTGTTGTAGTTGTCATTGTTGTTTAGCTGGCCTGGGCTGGGTTCAAACCCACCAGCCTTGGTGTATGTGGCTGACGCTGTAACCACTGTGCGATAGGCACGGAGCCAGAAATCCAGATATTCGGATAGTAATGTTGATTTAAATAGAATTCTCTGGCAACAGAAAGTTGTTTTATTTACAGCCTCTGAGGGTTTACAGTTACTATGCACTTACAGTAACTGGACAAAGGACAAATGTCAGAATGCAAAGGATGTTTACATTTAAATGTGTAAGATTATTCTATCCTAAGGCAGGAAGATTTTGTCTTATCTACTTAACCTCTTATTAAATTACTAGAGCTGAATGTGGGGCCTTATTTCACTTATAAATCTTTATTTATTTGCATCTACATTTTACTGGGAGAATTCCAAAGTTGTAATAATGTCATGGTGCATGAATAATAAGAAATCATTTATTTTTGAGTTCTAATACTTTTAAAAATTTTTTCATTTATTTATCTATCTATCTTTCAGGCTAGTCATGTGAAGTACCTAGTGGGAATGGAGAAGGAATAAAGGAATCTGTAACTGGTTGTGATCAATTAGTTGTAAACACCCCTGCACTCAGACCAGCTGTGTTCTAATATTTTTAACGAAATATTTTCTAAACTGAATCACATAAATCAAGGCTTAATAATATCATCTTACAGGTAATGGTACCACTTAAAATTCCCTATTCATTTGTTATTCACTCCTAGGCTGTCATTTCTTACAAAATGGTGATAAGATTCTAAGCTCCAAGGCCTGCGTCTTCTTGTATAAATTTATAGGCAAAGGGCCCCAGAAAGGTACCCTGACAACCTTGCATTTGTCCCTATAGGGCCTGGAGTCAAAGCTCAACCACAGTGACCCAAGTCCTGCTGTACCCCATGAATATGAGGCCTGCTCAGAAAGTATACAGCCATGTATGTCTTTCTTTTTTTTCCTTTTTCTTTGTTTTTTGGGGTTTTTTTTTTTTTTTTGAGACAGAGTCTCCCTATGTCACCCTCGGTAGAGTGCATCACAGCTCACAGGTAGAGTGCATCACAACCTTAAACTCTAGGGCTCAAGTAATTCGTAATTCTCTTGCCTCAGCCTCCCAAGTAGCTGGGACTACAGGTGCCTGCCACAATGCTCAGCTATTTTTTGTTGTTGTTATAGTTGTCATTGTTTAGCCTGCCTGGGCTGGGTTTGAACCCACCAGCCTGGGTGTATGTAGCCGGCGCCCTACCCGGGTGCTGCCATACGTCTCTATTTTTAATAGTACATGCTGGATACTTTCTGGACAGCCCTGGGGGGTGTGTGTGTGTGTGTGTATACATATACACATACATTATGTATAAAAAATAAATGGAAAGAAAAATGGCCCCATTGTAGTTTGGAGGACAGTCCTCCATGACAGGTGAGTTATAACATGTTTTCTGTCATCTGGTCCCTATGGTTCAGTGTCATCCTCTGGGATGAGGCACATGAGAAGTGACACAATACTGACCTTGCTTTTACTGTCCGTGTACATAACACATCTTGATGGGTTCAAGGTTAGCATAAGGTGACCAGATTTTTTTTTTTTT
>NW_003852548.1:1178417-1181929 GCF_000181295.1 Otolemur garnettii | reverse complement strand
CTCCTGTCTCAAAAAAAAAAAAAAAGAAAGAAAGAAAAAGAAAAAAGGCGTTCAGTCACAGCATTAGTTCCTGGTAAGGACAGCGTGTATCCCATAATTTTTAGTACATTATTGTATGGAACATGGTTTGTTTCAAAATGATGAAATATTTCTAACCATTTGTTCTCTGTTGTGATTTTTGCTGATGCCCAAGATTTAATCTTTTCCTTATCAATACATTTTTTTAATAATGATACCTCGTAAGTCATAAGTGTCCCTTTCAAGGCTGGCGCTAGACTTTTTTGCCACCACTATAAAATATAAATAATACAAGTACTGTCTGCTAAATTCATGAAATAAATAAATTACTTACCTAAATTATCTGAATAGCTGATTTGTTGACATCACTTGTTGAACTAGCACTAGCACACAGTACAATGTGTATCGTCTGAGAGACAGTTACAAAATGTTTTCGTGGTTGCCAATGCCAAAAAATGCCATTGTTCATTAAGTCCAAACAATAGTGGTCGAATTCTAACAACTGATCAACAATGCGAACTTTGATAAGCAGTTCTCAACAATGATTTGTTATTATTAAAGTTTAACATTATAAAATTAACAAAAGTGATATAAAACTCATATCCTGGCGAAATAGCCACATGGCAGTGTTGGGACCAGAATTGCCGCTGAGAGACCACCACACACAAGTAAAGACAAGAAGTGCTTTATTTTGCAAGCATATGCCTGGGCCACTCTTCCTTTCAGCGTGGCTGGAGGAAGGGCGGTACCCCCCAGTGAAGCAAAGTGCATAGAGGAATTTCATCAGGTGTTTTGTCGGGCTGGGCTGCTATTGGCTGAGCTGTTTATGGTTAGGGACCCTCTAGAAAGGGGGGGGGGCCCTACTTGTTTGGTCCAGACAGTTTGGCTCCTTCTGAGCTAATTGTCCTTGCCTAGAAGTGAGGGAGGGAGCCAGTCTCCTTCCGATACTGATTCCACTTGGAGGACTTTGCCCAGGAGCGGAGTAGGGAGTTTACATTAGCCTTTTCATTTCCAAATGAAGTTACATTAACCTCTTCATTCCCAAATGGAGTTACATTAACCTTTTCAGCAGCCAAAAACCGTATATTCCCTTCCTGTTCTCCCGCCTTTCCCTAGCTTGTCATGCATTCTTTCCAAAAATCGGGACTTTTTAAAAATGCTGCTGGACAAATTGTTAAAAATCAGGACTGTCCTGCCAAAAACGGGATGTCTGGTCACCTTAGGTTAGCGCAGTGGCTCACATCTGAAGTCCTAGCACTCTGGGAGGCTGAGGCAGGGGGTTTGCTTGAGCTCAGGATGTTGAGACCAGCCTGAGCAGGAAAAACTAGCCAGGCGTTGTGCCTGGTGCCTGTAGTCCCACCTATTTGGGAAACTGAGACAGGAGGATTGCTCAAACTCAGGAGTTTGAAGTTGCCATGAGCTAGGCTGACACCACAGTTCTCTAGCTTGGGCAAAAGAGTGAGACTGTTTCAAAAATAAAAATCCTTATGGGTTTGCTGTCTCCTTACCAAGTGACTGTATAGAAATGTGAAAATGTGACAAGCCAATTTAACTGCTGCTGCTTAGACACTGTTTCACCACTTGACCAACTAGCATCCAACATTAGGTGACAATGCCTCTTTGGAGAGGAGGCAGACATGAGGAGACCCCCTGGGATCTGGAAGTGTATGTTCTTTCTCACACGTAAAAGGTACTTATGGCTCAGCGCCTGTGGCTCAAGTGGCTAAGGCACCAGCCACATACACCCAAGGTGGTGGGTTCGAATCCAGCCCGGGCCCACCAAACAACAATGACGGCTGCAACCAAAAAATAGCCGCGTTGTGGCGGGCACCTGTAGTCCCAGCTACTTGGGATGCGGAGGCAGGAGACTCGCTTGAGCCCAGGAGTTGGAGGTTGCTGTGAGCTGAAATGCCATGGCACTCTACCCAGGGGGACAGCTTGAGGCTCCTGTCTCAAAAAATAAAATAAAATAAAATAAAAATAAATAAATAAATAAAAGGCACTTATGGGGAAAACTCCCACTAGCATGGATCACCAGTATGTGAATCAAGATTCAGTGCAAGTGCCTCTGTCTTCTGACGTCCAAAGCTTCCACGATATAAATGATGTCCTTGTTGGTTGGTAGATCAAAAGCCTTAATCTCAACAGCCCTGACTCTGGGTGTTATCTCACCTCCACCAGCAGGGGTAGCTGGTCAACCCCAACAAAATCCAGCGTCTCCTTTGCCAAGTAAAGTTTCTTATGCTCTATCTGTGTGGGCAGATTCACAATAGCCCTCTGGATGCCAAGAAAAAAAAAAACTACTGTTTTTTACAAAGTAGAGAACACCACGACTGTGCTCCAGACCATTAGTCCTATGTCTTGCGGTCAAAGAGTCCCCACGAGACATTGGCTTCATCTGCTCCTAATAGATCAACTATATTGGACTTGTGATATCTTTTCATCTCTCAGTGGTCACTTACCATAGTTGATAGCTGTTCAAACTGTGTCATGCTTTAATTAACAGAGGTACCCCCAAGTGATCTGAACTGGTGCTGCTAAAAGTACTATAATAATTAATGATTTAGGTATGTATATTACTTCTCCTGATTATATGGGATGTTCCTAATGGAGAAATGCCACAATTAAAACAGCCATAGGATAAGATACAACCAGGAGCGCACCTGGCTACCCCAGCCCAACCAGGTGGTATCAGTAAAACAACACAAGATAGGAGGTGCAGGAACAAGAACAACATCTATTAAACAAAAACCTAATAGAGATGGAAATGCTCTGAAAATAGATTGCCATCCCACTTAGGCCATTCAGGCTTAATGGGCCTTTTGAGCTGCAAATGCCAGTGACCAACAATTATGCAGACTGGATCCTGTGCCAGACAGAAGCTGCCACCGTGCAACACTTACCTCTGGGGTTTTGCATATGGTTCTTGCCTTGGTATATAGAGATTTCTGAGGATAACTGGAGCTGATTCACAGGCAAATTAGCTAAGTTAGTTAAGTCTGATGGGGTATCCTGGACCCCTTGCAGCAGTACAGCCACACGCACACACACAAATCCTGTTTAAAACTTTGCATCATAAAGCCCCGGAAAGGCTTTGCATCCCTAAGGGTGGCTCCAGGGCAGATGGAGCAGGGGGCTTGTCAGCATGAGTAGCTGATAAAAAGACTCCCACTTCCCAACCCTACATCTTCCCTGCCCCACCCAGCAGGAACAGATGTGACCAGGGAAGCAATATACACCCTTCCCACCAACAAAGACTGAGGTGGTGTTCCAGTAGCACAGGGCAAATGAAGCAGGCCAGAAGAGCATTGCAAGTTCTCTGAAAACTAAATTGTCATTGGAACCACAGGTTCAAAGGTCAAAACCTGCACACTAAGCCTAAACACAATGCCTACTAAAATAAAAGATTTGAATAGGATCTTGAATGTCCTAACATAGGCTCAGTGCCTGTGGCTCAAGTGGCTAAGGCGCCAGCCACATACACCTAAGGTGGC
>NW_003852548.1:1176744-1178189 GCF_000181295.1 Otolemur garnettii | reverse complement strand
AAAAAAAAAAAAAAATGCCCTAACATAATAGACAAAATGTCTAGGATATAATAAAACAAATCAGATCTCATCCCAAAACCCAGAAAAATATAATGTGAATGAAAGAAAACCATCACCAGAAGCCAGCATCAAGATTAATCAGATGCTAGAATTCTCTGACAGGATTTTAAAGTGTCACTACAAAAAAATGATTCAATATGGAATTACTAATAAACTGGAAAAAATGTAGCCAAGCGTTGTGATGAGTGCTTGTAGTCGCAGCTACTCCGGAGGCTGACACAAAAGGATCACTTGAGTCCAAGGGTTTGAGGTTGCTATGAGCTATGTGGCCCTGGCACTTTTTGGAAGGTGACAAAGTGAGACTGTGTCTCACAAAAGCAAAAAGAAAGAAAGAAAAATTAGTGAAAATAGCAAAATTAGCCAGGTGAGTGGCAGGCACCTGTAGACCCAGCTACTCCAGAGGCTGAGGCAAGAGGATCGCTTGAGCCCAGGAGTTGGAGGTTGCTGTGAGTTATGACACCATGGTACTCAACCCAGGGTGACTAAGTAAGAATCTGTCTCAAAAAAAAAAAAAAAAGAAAACAAAAAGAAAAATGAAGAAATAGAAATCTTCACCACATTAAATATATTAAAAAGAACCAAATAGAAATGACAGAACTGAAAATTATAAATGAAGGCCCGTCACAGTGCCTCACACTTGTAATCCTAGCACTCTGGGAAGCCAAGGCAGGTGGGTTCCTTGAGCTTAGAAGTTTGAGATCAGCCTGAACAAAAGCAACACCTCGAATCTACTAAAAATAGAAACATCAGCCAGGTGTTGTGGTGAGTGCCTGTAGTGCCAGCTACTCAGGAAGTTGAAGCAAGAGAACCTCTTGAGCCCAATAGTTTTAGGTTACTATGAGCTATGACACCATGACAGTCTACCCAGGGTGACTGAGTGAGACTCTATCTCAAAAAAAAAATTATAAATGAAATTTAAAACTTATGAAAAAGGGCTGGGCTCAATGGCTCACGCCTGTGATCCTAGCACTCTAGAAGGCTGAGGTGGATAGATTTCTTAAGCTCAGGAGTTCGAGACCAGCCTGAGCAAGAGCAAGGCCATATCTCTACTAAAAATAGAAAAACTATTGTAGCACTGTGGTGGGTGCCTGTAGTCCCAGCTCGTGGGGAGGCTGAGGCAAAAGGCTCTCTTGAGCCTAAGAGTTTCAGGTTGCTGTGAGCTATGATGACACCATGGCACTCTACCCAGATTGACAGAGTGAGATTCTATCTCAAAGAAAAACAAAAAAGGGCCCCTGGGTGGTGCCTGTGGCTCAGTGGGTAGAGCACCAGCCCCATGTACCAAGGGTGACAGGTTCAAACCTGGCCCAGGTCAAACTGCAACAAAAAAATAGCTGGGTGTTGTGGCAGGTGCCTGTAGTCCCAGCTATTCAGGAGGCTGAGGC
>NW_003852548.1:1171958-1173204 GCF_000181295.1 Otolemur garnettii | reverse complement strand
AAAGAAGGAAATCCTGTCATTACAATAACATGAATGAACCTGGAGGACATTATACTTATGTGAAATAAGCCCAGCACAGAAACACATATATTGCATGTTTACACTTATATGTACAATCTAAGACAATCAACAATCAAATTCACAGAAGCAAAAAGTAGAGAAGTGGTCACCAGGGGCTGGAGGATGAGGGAAATGGGGTAGATGTTAGTCAAGGGGTACAAAGGTTCAGTTAAACAGAAAGAGTAAGTTTTTTGAGATCTATCACACAACATGGTGGCCATAATTAATAATAATGCACTATATATTATTTTTTTCCTTTTTTTTTGGCCAGGGCTGCGTTTGAATACGCCACCTCTGGCATATGGGGCTGGCACCCTACTTCTTTGAGCCATAGGCACTGTGCACTATATATTTTTTTTCCTTTTTTTTTGGCCAGGGCTGGGTTTGAACATGCCACCTCTGGCATATGGGGCCGGCATCCTACTCCTTTGAGCCACAGGTACCGCCCACTATATATTATTTTTGAGACTAAGTCTCACTCTATTGCCTGGGCTAGAGTGCCCTGGTGACAGCCTAGCTCACAGCAGTCTCAAAATCCTGGCCTCAAGTCATCCTCCTGCCTCGGCCTCCCAAGTATCTGGGACTACAGGCACCCATCACCAAGCCCAGCTAGTTTTTCTATTTTTTAATAGGGAAGGGGTCTTGCTCTTGCTCAGGCTGGTCTCTAACTCCTGAGCTTAAGGGATCCTCCCGTCTCAGTCTCCCAGAGGTACCATATTTTTTAAATGGCTTAACAGAGTTAATCTCAAATATCTCACCACAAAAAAAGATAAATATTTGAGGTGACTGAGGTGATGAATCTATTAATTAGCTTGATTTAATCATTTCACATTGCATACATATGTCATAACATCACTTCATACTGCATAAATATATATTGTCAACTGAAATGAAAATGAAATAAAGTGGCAAGCACAAGCCCAAACATATCACCAGTTACTTAAAATGTAAATGATCCTAATAAACCAAGTAAATGATAAACATTGGCAGAGTGGGTCAAACACACAACCCAATTATATCCAATCCGTGAAAAATTCACTTTAAATACAATGACATAGGTAGCTTGAAAGTAAAAGGATGGAGAAAGATAAGCAATGCAAACATAAATTTCAAAAAGCAGGCTCAGGCTCGGCGCCTATAGCTCAACCGGCTAAGGCGCCAGCCACGTACACCTAAGGTGGCGGGT
>NW_003852548.1:1169460-1171593 GCF_000181295.1 Otolemur garnettii | reverse complement strand
CCCAGCTACTTGAGAGACTGAGGCAAGAGAATCACTTAAGCCCAAGAGTTTGAGGTTAAGCTGTGAGCTGTGATGCCACAGCACTCTACCGAGGGTGACAAAATGAGACTCGACCTGAAATAACTAAATAAATAAATAAATCGTAGACTTCTGAGTAAATTAACTTAAGGGAACAAAGAGGAACATTATATAATGATAAAGAACCAATCCACTAATAAGATACAGCAATCCCAATGCATAGGCACTAAAGAAAAGCACTTCAAAATACACACAGCAAAAACTGATCAGACTGAGAGGAGAAACAGACAAACTCACAATTATAATTGAGGATATCAACACCCCATCTCAGCAATAAATATAATAGAAGTACCAAAATTCAGGCCAGAGGCCAGACACTATGGCTCATGCTTGTAATCCTAGCACTTTGGGAGACTAGGGCAGGAAGATCATTTGAGTCCAGGAGTTCAAAATAAGCCTGAAAAATAGCAAGAACCCATCTCTACAAAAATAAAAAAAAAAATTAACCAGACATGGTAGCAGGCACCTATGTTCCAGCTACTCATAAGGCTGAGGCAGGAGAATCACTTGAACCTAGGTGTTTGAGTTTCAGTCAGCTATGATGAAACTACTGCACTCTAGTCTGAAAAACTGAGCAAGAACCCATCTTCAAAAAAAAAGAACTACTAAAATTCAGCAATAAAGAAGTGAGTAACACCATTAATCAACAGGAACTAATTAACATTTATAGAACATTTGGGGTGGTGCCTGTGGCTCAGTCAGTAGGGTGCTGGCCCCATATACTCAGGGTGGCGGGTTCAAACACAGCCCCGGCCAAACTGCAACAAAAATATAGCTGGGTGTTGTGGCAGGCACCTGTAGTCCCAGCTACTCGGGAGGCTGAGGCAAGAGAATCGCCCAAGCCCAGGAGGTAGAGATTGCTGTGAGCTGTGATGCCATAGTACTCTACCAAGGGTATTAAAGTGAGGCTGTCTCCATGAAAAAGAAAAAAAACAAAAGAACATTTGACCCAACAACAATAGAATACATATTCTTTTTTTTTTTTGAGACAAAGTTTCATTTCATCACTCTATGTAGAGTGCTCTAGCATCGTAGCTCACAGCAACCTCAAACCCTTGGGCTCAAGAGATCCTCTTGCCTCAGCCTCCCTAATAGCTAGGACTAGAGACACCCACCACAATGCCCAGCTAGTTTTATAGAAAGTGTGTCACTATGGCTCAGGCTGGCCTCCAACTCCTGAACTCAAGGGATCCACTCGCCTCGGCCTCCCAGAGTGTTAGGAGTACAGGCATGAGCCACCTCAGCTGGTGGAATACACACTTTTTGATTGCTCATGAAATATTTAGGAAGTTAGACTGTTACCTGTGCCATAAAACAAATCTCAACAAATTTAGAAGAATTGATCCTCCGATCATACTGAATCAAAATAAAAAACAGGACGCAGTCTGGGCATGGTGGCTCATGCCAGTAATCCTAGCAGTCAGGGAGGCCTAGGCAGGAGGATCCCTTGAGCTCAGGAGTTGGAGACCATCCTGAACAAGAGTGAGACCCCCATGTACTAAAAATAGAAAAAGTAGCCAGCCTTGTGGTGGGCGCCTGTAGTCCCAGCTATTCAGGAAGCTGAGGCAAAAGGATCACTTGAGCTCAAGAGTTTGAGGTTGCTGTGAGCTGTGATAACACCAAGGCATCATCCCAGGGTAACCAAATGAGATTCTGTCTCAAAATAAAACAAAACAAAACATAAGAAGATGACATGAAAATCTCCAAATACTTGCTTATTTAGGGCGACGCCTGTGGCTCAATGAGTAGGGCACTGGCCTCATATACCAAGGGTGGCAGGTTCGAACACGGCCCTATCCAAACTGCAACAAAAAATAGCAGGGCGTTGTGGCAGGCACCTGTAGTCCCAGCTACTTAGGAGGCTGAGGCAAGAGAATCGCCTAAGCCCAAAAGCAGGATGTTGCTGTTAGCTGTGATGTCATAGCACTCTACCGAGGGTGACAGATTAAGATTCTGTCTCTAAAAAAAAAAAAAAATACACACACACACACACACACACGCACATATATACACAAATGCTTGCTTATTTAAAAACATGTTTCCCATGTTTCAAAA
>NW_003852548.1:1164217-1167314 GCF_000181295.1 Otolemur garnettii | reverse complement strand
AGTGCCATGGCATCACGCTCACAGCAACCTCCAACTCCTGGGCTCAAGCGAGTCTCCTGCCTCTGCCTCCCAAGTAGCTGGGACCACAGGCGTAGATCTTTGAAGAGATCAATAAAATTGAAAAACTTCTAGCAGATCCTCTGTCTACATGTTTCATCTGGGGGAGAAACATCAAAGAGATTATTTTCATTTGATGAGGAGATAAGTAAATGGGATTTAGAATTGGTTTGGTTTGGCCATGGAGATATGCATTAGCTTATGTGACTCTGGATGAAAATTAACCATAATATTACTAATAAGAATCATGCATTAGAAATTTTTATTTTTATTTATTTATATTTTTGAGACAGAGTCTCATTTTGTCACCCTCGGTAGAGTGCTGTGAAGTCACAGCTCACAGCAACCTCAAACTCTAGGGCTCAAGCCCTTCTTTTGCTTCAGCCTTCCAAGTAGCTGGGACTAAAGGTGCCCACCACAATGCCCACCTGTTTTTGGAGACAAGGTCTCACTCTGGCTCAGGCTGGTCTCCAACCTGTGAGCTCAGGCAATCCACCTGCCTTAGCTTCCCAGAGTGCTAGGATTACAGGCATGAGCCACCATGCCTGGCCTTAGAAATTTTTAAAGATGGAAAAGACAATGGATTCCCATTTTTTTGCTTATTTACTAATAATGGAAATCTGTTTTTGAGAAGAAAACCTGAATACATCTGCTTTAAGTTATTTTTATGTTCTCTTAGAGTAGGGTTAACTATGGATTATGACCAAATATGGACCACTGTTTCTGTAAATAAAGTTCTATTGGAACACACAAAAAATCAATAGCATTTCTATATATTATACTAACAACCAAAATTAAAAAACAATACCATATATATTTGCTCCAAAGAAGATGAAATATTTAGGTATATAGCTAAAAAAACACATGAGGAGGAGTCAGTATGCTAAAAATTTCTAAATATCTATAGGAGAAATCAGAGCAGATCGAAATAAATGCAGAGACATATTGTGTTCATGGACTGGAAGATTCAACCTGATCAAAAAGGTTAAGTGTCCCCAGACTGATCTGTAGGGTTAATGTGTTATAATTACCATGAAAATACCAGCAAAGTTCTCATAGATAGCTAAAATAATTTTGAAACAGAAAAAAAAAAAGTAAGAGGAATCATGCTACTTGATTAAGGCTTAGTATATAGCTACAGTAATCAAGAAAGTTCAGGGCAGCAGAGGGATAAGACACAGAGATCAATGGAACTAAGTAGAGAACCCAGAAAGGGTACTACACAAACATGCCCAGAGAATTTTTGACAGTCATGCAAGAGAAATTGAACAGAGCCAGGGTAGCCTTCTCAACAGATGGTGCTACAGCCATTGGACATCTATCGGCCAAAAAAAATTGACTACAACCTAAATCTCACACCTTATACAAAAACCAACTTAAAATGGATCACCAGCTTAAATATAAAACCTAAAACTTTAAACGTTTAAAAAAAGACATGTGAGAAAATCTTTGGGCACTCAGGCCTGACTAAAAGTTCTAATACACAACATGAAAAGCACAATCGATAAAAGGAAAATTTGATTAATTGGGTATCATCAAAACTAGAAATGTTTGCCCTGAGAGAATGAGAAGAGAATGAAAAGACAAACTACAGATTAGGAGAAAATATTTTGATAGTTTCTTATAAAACTAAACATGCATTCCTGGGAATTTCTCTCAGAGAAATGAAAACTTACATTCACGCAGAAACCTGTATACAAATGGTCTTAGCAGCATTATTCGTAATAGCCAAAAACTGGAATTAGCTCAGATGTCTTCAGATAGTCCAGGGTTAAACAGTGGTACTAACATAGGTTACACTCAGCAATAAAAAAAGGAATGAACCAGCTGGGAGCGGTGGTTCATGCCTGTAATCCTAAGGCTCTGGGAGGCTGATGCAGGAGTTTGACACCAGCCTGAGCAAGAGCAAGACTTAGTCTCTACCAAAAATAGAAAAATTAGTTGAGCAAAAATTAGTTGATAGATGCCTGTAGTCCCAGCTACTCTGGAGGCTAAGGCAGGAGGACAGCTTGAGTTCAGGAGTCTGAGGTTGCGATGAGCTGGGCTGATGCCACTGTGCTCTAGCCTGGGCAACAGAGTGAGATTCTGTCTCAAAAAAAAATTTAATAAAAATAAGTCAATAAAAAGGAATGAACTAATGATAAATGCAACAGCATTTATCCAACTAAGGATCTCAAAAAAATATGCAGAGTGGGAATAAAAAGCCAATCTCAAAGGATTTCTAGTATGTGATTCCACATATGTACCATTCTCGAAAGAACACAATTTCAAAGATGGAGAAGGGATTAGTGGTTGCCAAGGAGACAGGGATGGGGGAAGGGCTAGCACACAGTTCTTTGTGCTGAGGGACCAGTTCCCTATCTTGATTGTAGTGGTCGTTACATACACAGGTGATAAAATGATAAAATTGCATATCACTACACATGCCCACATGCACAGGAATCAGTGCAGCTAAAACTGTTGAAAGCTAAATAAAATTGGTGGATTGTACTAGTATCAAGCTCCTCCTTTTGATACTATACAAAAACTGCATAAATGATACATGGAACCTATTTGTACTCATTTTTTTTTCAACTTTATCTGAATTTATCATTATCTCAAAATGAAGTCCAGGGACAGTGACTTATGCCTGTGGGAGGCCAATGTGGGTGAATTGTTTGAGCTCCAGAGTCCAAGACCAGCCCCAGCAAGAGCCACACCCTGACTCTACTAAATTCTAGGACTTTGTGTATATTTGAATATTTCTCTTGGAGTTGATTTTTAGTTTTATTCCACTGTGGCCTGAGAAGACACATGGTATGATTTCGATTTTTTTGAAGTTGTGGAGATATGTTTTGTGGCCTAAGATATAATCAATCTTGGAGAATGTCCCATGTGCTGATGAGAAGAATGCATATTGGCTCAGCACCTATAGCTCAACCGGCTAAGGCGCCAGCCACATACACCTAAGGTGGCAGGTTCAAATCCCCAGCCCGGACACGCCAAACAACAATGATGGCTGCAACCAAAAAATAGCCAGGCGTTGTGGCGGGCGCCTGTG
>NW_003852548.1:1161116-1164102 GCF_000181295.1 Otolemur garnettii | reverse complement strand
AAAAAAAAAAAAGAGAAGAATGCATATTCAGTAGTTTTGGAGTAGAATGTTCTGTAAATGTCTATTGGGTCCATTTGTTTTAAAGCCCCATTTAAGTCCAGTGTTTCTTATTTATTTTCTGCTTTGATGCTCTGTCCAGCTCTGACAGTGGGGTGTTGAAGTTCCTGGCAGGCAACTACAATACTACTACTTATTTCTTTGCTTAGCTCTAGTAGAATTTTCTTCATTATCTGTGAGCTCCTGTGTTAGCTCCTGTTATAGCCCTGACTCAAGCATTATAAAAGTTATCCACGCAACAAAAGCATGTGTATTCCCTTAATGTTTTGAAATAAAAACAAATTGGCTCAGTGCCTGTAGCTCAAGCCGCTAAGGTGCCATACACATACTCTGGAGCTGGTGGATTCGAATCCAGCCCAGGTCTGCCAAATAATGACAATTATAACCAAAAAATAGCTGAGGCTTTGTGGCAGGCGCCCATAGTCCCAGCTACTTGGGAGGCAGAGGCAGAGAACCCCAAGAGTTTGAGGTTGCTGTGAGCAGTGACGCCACAGCACTGTACCCAGGGCGACAGCTTGAGACTCTGTCTTAAAAAAAAAAAAAAAAGAAAAGAAAAGAAAAAGAAATAAAGACAAATTTAAAGAAAAGAAAAGAAAAAATAAGCTGGGGCTGGCCACGGTGGCTCACACCTAGAATTCTAGTACTCTGGGAGGCCATTGCTGTAGGATCTCTCACTTTTTTTTTTTTAACAGTTTTTTTGTTTTGTTTTGTTTTGTTTTTGGCTGGGGCCAGGTTTGAACCCACCACCTCCAGTATATGGGGCTGGTGCCCTACTCTTTTGAGCCACAGGCATCACCTAGCTGTAGGAGGTCTGGAGCCCAGGAATTTCATACCAGCCTGAGCAAGAGCAAGATCCTGTCTCTACTGGAAATTGAGAAAATTAGCAGGGTGTGGTGGTGTGCACTTGTTATTCCAGTTATCTGGGAGGCCTATGTGGGAAGGAGAAGAGCTTGAGCCCAGGAGTTTTAGGTTATAGTGAGCCATGATGATGCCACTACACTCTAGCCTAGGCAACAGAGAAAGACCATGTCTCAAAACAAACAGACACAAATAGCCGGGTGTTGAGGTGGGTGCCTGTAGTCCCAGCTACTTGGGAGGCTCAGACAAAAGAATTGCTTAGGCTCGGCGCCTATAGCTCAACCGGCTAAGGCGCCAGCCACGTACACCTAAGGTGGCGGGTTCGAATCCCCAGCCCGGACCCGCCAAACAACAATGATGGCTGCAACCAAAAAATGGCCGGGCGTTGTGGCGGGCGCCTGTGGTCTCAGCTACTTGGGAGGCAGAGGCAAGAGACTCGCTTGAGCCCAGGAGTTGGAGGTTGCTGTGAGCTGTAATGCCACGGCACTCTGCGCGGGGGGAGAGCTTGAGGCTCTGTCTCAAAAAAAAAAAAAAAGAATTGCTTAAGCCCAAGAATTAGAGGTTGCTGTGAGCTATGATGCTACGGCACTCTACCGAGGGCAACACAGTGGGACTCTGTCTCAAAAAAAATTTAAACACACACACACAAAAAGAAATAATAATAATAAAACAGGCAATATGGGCTGTACATATGGCAATTTTCCAAAAGAGTACTTCCCATCTCCCATTTGGATAAAATGTTTAATAATAAAGTTAGGGGCAAGGGTAAGAGGTCCTATCCTGCATGTGGGTCTGATCATTCTACTTGGGGCCATAGCCACAGTTACTCTCATCTGATGTCGCCTAAGATTCCATCCAATTACAATTAACCCTCTGGGTACAATTAACCAGGGCATCTGATGGGGTGGCATATGAGAATGAATTGAGAATGAAATCTTGAATGAATTGTTAGCTGGCTCTATGGTGGTTGGGTGGTACAGTTGTAGAGGATCGACTCTGCCATGACACCATGGGGACCTCCCACGTGTCCACATAAGGCCATGTAGGCAAAGGCCTGACTGAAGTCTGTCTTGTGTCCTGTGATTGTTCCTAGAACAGAGCAGTTCAAACAGCCTGGGGTGACGCTGCCCTGAGGCAGCTTTTCCTCAGCCTCCCTGGCCCTGGTGAGGCCTGGTGCCTTCCACCCTGACTACACTCAGGACACAACTGCAGGCTGTTGTGTGGGTCTTTCATAAAACTGCTTGACTGTTAGTTCAGAGTTGGCTCTTCAGTGACATAGCAACTCACTTCCTGTGCTGCCTGTCACCTGGCCTTTCTGATTTAGTGTCATCTTGTGGGACTGTGGACATGGGAGCTGACATCACGCTGGCCTTACTGTCTCTTTAAGTAATTTAACTATCTGAATGCACTAGCTCTTTACTGGCTGAATCTGGGGACATGTGACAAGCCAACCTAGCAACCACCTCTGCATGGTTGCTTAGGAACTGCTTGACCACTTGACATACTGTGCAGAGATATGAGGGAGGGATGTGCTTTTATACACTTTGGCATTTTGATGAAACATCTTTCCAATGTCACCTTACCTTACAACTTCCCACATCAGCTTCCTGTGTTGCATTGCCCTGACACATGAACACCTGTGAAGACTATGGAAATCTGCAACATATTTGTGACTGGGAACACACTGGGAGCTTGACTGCAGAGTGTTACTTAAAATGTTCTAAAAGAGAAGACAGGAGATCATAACAGTACATTTCGAAGAAAAAAACTGCAGTGAAAAGAAATTAGTGCATGTGTATGATGTAAGAATGCAGGTCACAGACATTTCACAGTGAAAAAGATACATGCAGACTAGGTGGGCCCAAAACATAAACGAAATGGGTATATAGCCTTGTACTCTCTGAAGGAGCACAGGGAATTTCACCCCAAAATATGGCTTCCTGGTATAATGAGTATTTTGGATTAAAGACCCCAAGAGATCAACAGATACTAGAACAGACTTTCTCCCATCTGCATAAAGTCTGGACAGATCCATCAAGGAGAACAATTGTTTTTTTTTCTTTTTTTTTTT
>NW_003852548.1:1158125-1160873 GCF_000181295.1 Otolemur garnettii | reverse complement strand
GCCTTAGCCACTTGAGCCACAGGCGCCGAGCCTCTTTTATTTTGAGACAGAGCCTCAAGCTGTCACCCTGGGTAGAGTGCCGTGACATCAAAGTTCACAGCAACCTCCAACTCCTGGGCTCAAGCGAGTCTCCTGCCTCAGCCCCTCAAGTAGTGAGACCACAGGCACTCACCACAATGCCCAGCTATTTTTTGGTTGCAGCCGTCAGTGTTGTTTGGCAGGCCTGGGCTAGATTTGAACCCACCACCTTAGGTGTATGTGGCTGTCGCCTTAGCCACTTGAGCCACAGGTGCTGAGCCAGAACAATTGTTTTTCCTCCTCCCCTTCCTATCTCTCAATCTTCTACCTCTCCCAAAGCACGGGTTGAAGTTCCTCTATCTGCCTAAAGTATGGACCTACCAAAGAAGAAAACAACCTCTGGTCTCTTCCCTGAGCCTTTTTTCCTTTTTCTTTTCGTGTTTTTTTTAGACCAAGTCTCACTCTGTCACCCTGGGTAGAGTGCCTTGGCCTCATCATAGCTCACAGCAACCTCAAACTCCTGGGCTCAAGTGATACTCTTGCCTCAGCCTCTCAAGTAACTGAGATTCCAGGCACCTACCACACACCTGGCTAATTTTGCTATTTTTACAAATTTTTCTTCTTGTACGTGTGTGCGTGTGAGATGGTGTCTCACGTTGTTACCCTCCATAAAGTGCTAGAGCCTCATAGCTCACAGCATCCTCAAACTCTTGGAGTTAAGCACTCCTCTTGCCTCAGCCTCCCAAGTGGCTGCCACACCTGGCTATTTTTTAGAGATGAGGGTCTCTTGCTCAGGCTAGTCTCGAACCAGTGAGCTCAGGCAATCTATGGGCCTCGGCCTTCCAGAGTGGTAGGATTACAGGCGTGAGCCACCGCGCCCAGCTCCAAATTTTCACTCTTATGGAAAATGTATGCCCTAGAAATGGGACTCCATGGAGTGTTCTGGTGACATGGCCAGTGCTGGTCTAAGCGTTTGTACTTGTGAGGGTACAAGGAACAGCTTTTCTCTCAGTAGCCACACATGACAGGCACCATTTGCCTGCGTGCCCTTGTGCTCCCATTATAACAGATTCTTCTCTGTAGCTGGCTCTGCTGTTACTCTCAATGACTGTTTGGATGTTATTAGGCCATCACCCCACTCTTGCCTATTGCATATTAAGATGTCTGGGCTCGGTGCCCATAGTTTAGTGAGTAGGGTACCGGCCACATACACTAAGACCGGTGGGTTTGAGCCCAGCCTGGGGCCTGCTAAACAACAATGATAACAGCAACAACAACAACAAAAT
Source organism: Otolemur garnettii (assembly GCF_000181295.1). Lineage (NCBI taxonomy): Eukaryota > Metazoa > Chordata > Mammalia > Primates > Galagidae > Otolemur > Otolemur garnettii. The sequence continues at coordinate 1,159,569 of NW_003852548.1, read as the reverse complement.
AGGTGGGTACCTGTAGTCCCAGCTACTTGGGAGGCTGAGGCAAGAGAACTGCTTACGCTCAAGAGTTTGAGGTTGCTGTGAGCTGTGACGCTACAGCACTCTACCAAGGGCGACATAATGAGACTCTGTCTCAAAAAAAGATGTCTGTTTGTGCTTGTGGAGGGAGATTAGTAAGACAACCAAATGCTTATTTTATTTGCAGGTTTTGACTATACGCATTAATCAAATTTGTAATTACACCATGGTTATATAGCTATTTATAGTTAGTTACATAGCAAACAGTCTCAATATTTGGGCAAGAAGCAAAATGCTAGAAAGATCTGCCTTCTTGACCTGGCATTCCTGTTTCTTTTCCGAGTTTCAGTGTTGCTGTTTGAAAACATTCCTACAATAAAAAAATTCCTACAATAACCGTGAACTATTTTGATTAAAGTAGCAGCAACATGCGAAATTCTAACATGTCGCTTCTATCTTTTTGAATAAAATTAACTTTATTTCATAATTTGTTCTTCAAGCAGAATATTTATATGATCACAAAGCTTTTTTTCCAAGTGATTGCTTTTCTTCCCTTATAGTCTGTGGTTAGTACAACAAAAACAAAAGTTACTGAATTTTAGCTAAATACTACTATTCGATGGAGGCTCTGAGCATGATATTTGCTCTTCTATTGTCAAAAGATGTACTAGTTCCAAACTGAGACTTTCTCCCTGTGACACCATAGAGGCTGAAAGAGACTAGGGAATGGATCATCTCTCACTCTGTGAGTCACTAGTTTTAGTGCTGTGCCCATCAGTGTCACCAGGGATAAATGTACTTTGCAGTTTAGACTGAGCATCAGTTTATTTAAATTTTAAAATTCTCCCAATTTAAAGAAATACGTTGAGCTGGGCATGATAGCACATATCTATAGTCCCAGCTTCCCAGAAGGAGGATCACTTGAGCCCAGGAGTTCAAAGCTGTAGTGTGCTATGATTGTGTCTGTCAGTAGTCACTGCACTCCAGCCTAGGTAACATAGTGAGACCCCATCTTCCCTCCCCCCAAAAGAACTAACAACCTGAAAAAAATATGTTAAGTAAATAATGCTCATTTGTCATATGCATATGGCAAAAGTAGTTGTATATGAAATTCTGAAATCTGTAATCTTATGTGCATATGTTTTTGTGTGTCTTATATGTCACATATAACATATATGACATAAAATATGAATATATTTTAATAATATATACTCTACATGTTAAAACCTGGAAATTATGAAAAATGTATCACAATCTCTAGTTTTCTGTTATTCTTCCAAAGATGACAATTACAGCTTGTTAGGGGTGTTTGTACCATGGGATGAGAAAGAATTCTCAACTCAAACATTAAGATACATTTTTGTTTTGTTTTGTTTTGGTTTTGAGACAGAGCCTCAAGCTATACCCCTGGGTAGAGTACTATGGCATC
>NW_003852548.1:1155862-1157254 GCF_000181295.1 Otolemur garnettii | reverse complement strand
CTCTGCCTCCCAAGTAGCTGGGACTACAGGCGCCTGCCACAACACCCGGCTATTTTTTGGTTGCAGCCATCATTGTTGTTTGGTGGGTCCGGGCTGGGGATTCGAACCCGCCACCTTAGGTGTACGTGGCTGGCGCCTTAGCCGGTTGAGCTATAGGCGCCGAGCCTAAGACAGGTTTTAAAGCAGGTTTATTTTACTTTCCAAGACAGGAAAAGGATTGGCATGAAAGGAAGAAAAAATGGCAGCACCAAGGATGAGTAGCCTGACTACTTATTAGAGTTTTAAAGAGCAAAAGGCAGTTTATTTTCCAGAGCAGTGTTTTTCTGTTAGGCCGGTCTCACCTGACTTCTTGGAACAGAGTCTGGTAGATGCCAAAGGGGCCATGTGCCCTTTTTTCTTTCTCTTTCTTTCTCTCTCTCTCTCTTTTTTTTTTTTTGAGACTGAGTCTCACTATGTTGCCCTCATTAGAGTGCTGTAACATCATAGCTCACAGCAATCTCAAACTCTTGGGCTTAAGCGATTCACTTGCCTCAGCCTCCCAAGTAGCTGGGACTACAGGTGCCCGCCACAATGCCTGGCTATTTTTTGTTGCAGTTGTCATTGTTGTTTGGCAGGCCCTGGCCGGGTTCAAACCTGCCAGCCCTGGTGTATGTGGCTAACGCCTTAACCGCTGAGCTACAGGCACTGAGCCAATGCCCCTTTTTCTGTTCAGCATTTTTCCAGTTCTACAAAACAAGCTCTTAAAAAGAAGAGAAAAATGAGTTAACACCTCAAGTTGTCAAGAAAGAAGCAAACCCTAGGGCCAGCATACTGTTGTACATAGTGATGTTTTTGTGTTAGGTAATTTACTAGCAATACTATCCTTTTACATCTATAATCTTTTTATTCAGTGCATTGAGGAGAAGTCAAATAGAGAATTAGGCTGCAAATTTACACATCACACACCAACTTCAGAGAATGGCCTACTGGTCCTTAGCCCACCACTGTGTTTTGAGCACCACCTGGTTAGTTAAGTTGGAGCTCAAACCCCAGTTCTCTTAACCCCAGTGCTAGAGTGATTTACACCATGTTAGCTACTGCAAAAACCATAAGTGATGAAAAAATGTATGGCCATGGCAGCCAAAATGGATTCATTTCATAGTGTTTACACAATACAAAAATGTCAAAGGAAGCTGTAGTCCCAGCTACTTGGGAGGCTGAGGCAGGAGAATTGCTTGAGGCCAGGAACTGCAGGTTTCAGTGAGCTATGATGACACCACCACACTCTACCCAGGGTGACAGAGTGAGACTGTCTAAAAAAAAGAGAGAGAGGCTCAGCGCCTATAGCTCAACCGGCTAAGGCGCCAGCCACGTACACCTAAGGTGGCGGGTTCGAATCCCCAGCCCGGACCC
>NW_003852548.1:1153174-1155294 GCF_000181295.1 Otolemur garnettii | reverse complement strand
TGTGATGCTACTGCACTCTACCCAGGGGGACAGCTTGAGGCTCTGTCTCAAAATAAATAAATAAATAAATAAATAAATAAAATAAACAAAGATATCCTTTCTGTCTCTACTGGTTTGAGACCCTTGTGCCGCTGAGATGCCAGCTTACCATTCTTCTCTCATGGACCCTGACACCAAACTCATTGGAAACATGACACTCTTACCTATATCAGAAGTCAGTTCAAAGGACCTGCCCCTAGAGAGACCACAGATACAGATATTCAAGGCCAATATCTTCATCAAAAACTATGAAATTAAGAATGAAGCTGATAGGACCTTGATATATATAACTCTCTACATTTCTGAGTGTCTAAAGAAACTCCAAAAGTACAATTCCAAAAGCCAAGGTGAGAAAGAAATGTACACACTGCGAATCACTAATTTTCCCATTCCTGGAGAGCCTGGTTTTCCACTTAACACAATTTATGCCTAATCTACAAACAGGAAGATGAAGTGATGAGAGCCTATTTACAACAGCTAAGGCAAGAGACTGGACTGAGACTTTGTAAGAAAGTTCTTGACCCTCAGAATGACAAACCCAGCAAGTGGTGGACTTGCTTTGTGAAGAGATAATTCATGAACAAGAGTCTGTCAGGACCTGGACAGTGAAAGCAGCCTGGGCAGCCACTATCTCTAGCACCCTGGACAGCATTTTCTATAAGATGTACACAATCCTTTGCCTTTATTTCATAACATTTTATATAGAAGAGAGATGAGCATGTCTATACTTGAAAAGCTGTTGATCAAGATTCGGGTGGGGGAGGGAGGTGGGTTGTCAACAGTGATTGAAATTTTCTGCAGTATTAAGCTGGTGCTTGATACAAGAATAAAAAAAATTTCTATCCAAAAAAAAAGATATCCTTTCTGTATCACAAACTGTTCCCAGACTATTTCACAATCTTTGTTGCATTCATCAGGGTTTTTTAATAATGATAAGAATGACTTTACTTTTTTCTTTTTTATGATTATGGCCTTTAAAAGAGTAGCAAGTCATTTTGCTGTCCTTTCAAAAAAAGTAGCTGGGAAAATAACAATGTAGCAGAGCCAAAGCTGAAAATTATTTTCAAGGACTAAGTAAAGGAATGTGTGGTATTTGCTATATGTTATCTGTTAAAATAGCCAACTGTGGTGAGATAGCTTTGACAAAAAAGAAGGGATTTTTACAAATGCAAAACAAAGTGTTACTTCTCTGGGTATAATAACTACAGTTTCAAGGGCAGGGAAAAGTACATCAGAACAAGATAAAAAATGGATTATATGTCCTGAGAATCAGAATGCCCTATTCATTACCACTATGAGAATGACCATGAATAAGAAACTGTGTTTCATTTACAACAACACACAAAAAAAACAGAGAGTGACAAAAGGAGGAAGAAAGTTCTGGTAGCCACAGGAGTTAGTTGCTTTGACTATGGGCATGATAGTATCAGAATTTCAAAAGTGACAGTGAAAGTAGGCAGATAGATGGCAGGGATGCCTGCTGGAACCCTCAAGCCATAGGAAGGGTCTTGATTATGTTATCATTACTTTTTTGTTTTGTTTTGTTGAGACAGGGTCTTGCTCTGTTGCTCAGGCTAGAGTGCAGTGGCCGGATCACAGTTCACTGAAACCTTAAAACTCCTGGGCTCAAATAATCCTCTTGTCTCAGCCTCCCAAGCCTGGGACTACAGGCACCTGCCATGCTGCCCAGCTAGTTTTTCTCATTTTTGTAGAGATGGGGTCTCGCTCTTGTTCAGGCTGATCTCCAATTCCTGGGCTTAAGGGATCCTCCCTCCTCAGCCTTTTGAGTAGCTAGGACTACAGGTGCGTGCCACCATGCCCCAGAGCACTACCTTCTGTGAGGACAGTTCAGTCACTCCTTCAATCCTGGTCCCTCCACAGCACGCAAACAGAATAAAATCATGCTTCCTTTGGCCAACATGACATCTTTATCACAGCCCATGGATCACAGAGGAGTCCTGCTTCATTTGGATCCTTCTTATAACATGCATTTTCACAGCTCACAGGGTAGTGAATTTGGCTAATTCACCAGGAAGCATGGGATGCATTTCTTTTTTTTTTTTTTTCTTTTTTTTTTTTTT
>NW_003852548.1:1150777-1152254 GCF_000181295.1 Otolemur garnettii | reverse complement strand
CTTGCGAGCGGCTTTTGTAGCCAGTTGCTTCCTGGGTGCTTTACCACCGGTGGATTTGCGGGCAGTCTGCTTTGTACGAGCCATGGTATAAAGACCTCCTTACTTACCCCCCTTCTTCGGCTGGAGCTCGGCGAGCTAGAGGCGGCGCTGGCGTTAGACAGCTACGGCGGCGCGGTGGCGGCTGCGAACACAATTGAAAGATGGGATGCATTTCTAATACCATAATAGAAATTAGTGGAAGGCCAAGGAGAGAAGTGAATTATCAACCATGTGTAGCTTGCAGATGTCATGGCCTGAATCTATAGCTGACTGTCTTAACTATGACCTCAGGAAGCCTCCAATTTACTGTATGAACACATTGTGCAGCCATCTGGTTTCATGAGGCTAGATAAGATGCTCTGTAGCAGTTTTTAAATTCTCATCATGGAACATTAGAAAATGAGGCCCTCAAAGATTTGTCCCCAACAAGTGTAAGACAACTGAGCTTCTCTACCAAAAGCATTCCCCCACATTAAATGCAAAGTGCTCTCAAGTCCACACAGCCCCAGACCAACTTCAGGGATTAAAAGGCGAGGTCAGTGCATATATATGTCACCACAAAAGGCTTGTGGAGGTGGTAAGAGGGAGTAGATACTAAAATCATCTTTTTCCAAAGTAATCACCTGTTTGTTCCAGAAAAGGTTAAAATGAGTCATCTCTCTCCTGGTGTCTCCCCCAGCCACCTCCTCCACACAGCTTTTATAAGATTCCAGAGCAGAAGCAATAGCAGAGTCACCACAGTCACAAATAACGAATGGTCACAAATGCATGATCATTAACATAAGATTATTTACATTTTAAAATGCAATTTACCAAAATGAGTAAAATCTATGCATACTCATAGTCAATAGAGGTTGCCATAGAGATAGTCAGCCATATTGTACCCAATTTTATTGTTTATCATTGCTTAGGATTGTGTTCACTGTAATTATATACTTCAGAGAATACGAAAACACACATGCACACATGCATGCACAGGCTAAATACAGTCAAGCAACACATCCCTATAAAGTTTTTTCTTGGCGGGGGAAGCAGCACCCGTGGCTCAGTGGGTAAGGCGCTGCCCTACATACCAAGGGTGGCGGGTTCAAACCGGCCCTGGCCAAACTGCAACAAAAAATAGCCAGGCCTCATGGAGGGTACCTGTTGTCCCAGCTACTCGGGAAGCTGAGGCAGAAGAATTGCCCAAGCCCAGGAGTTGGAGGTTGCTGTGAGCAGTGTGACACCACAGCACTCTACCGAGGTCATAAAGTGAGACTCTATCTCTACAAAAAAAAAATTAAAAATTAAATAAAAATTAAAAGAAAAAAAAAATTTTTGGCTTGGAGCCTATAGCTCAACCAGCTAAGGCGCCAGCCACGTACACCTAAGGTGGCGGGTTCGAATCCCCAGCCCAGACCCGCCAAACAACAATGACGGCTGCAACCAAAAAATAGCC
>NW_003852548.1:1148877-1150427 GCF_000181295.1 Otolemur garnettii | reverse complement strand
TTTTTTGCAGTTTTTGGCTGGGGCCGGGTTTGAACCTACCACCTCCAGTATATGGGGCCAGCGTCCTACTCCTTTGAGCCACAGGCACCACTCAACCCTATAAACTTTGGGTTACACTGTTATTTCATTCACACTCTTAAAATCATGAAAACTCAGAGCAGCAAGAGCTTTCCATTCAGAGCATCATTCAACATCTTACATTCAACATCTTACAGCTGCAGAGAAAAAGGCCAAGTCCAGAAATGCAAGTTAGGAGCAGGCAGGGCTCTGACTAGAACTCAAGTGTGCTTGCTTCCTTGTGAGAAAGGTGGCCCTGACGAGCACCTGGAAAATGCTAACTTCAGATGAAGGAAGTACCTGTGGCTTTGAGGCTGATATCTGTCACGCCAGCGCAACTGTAATCTGAATTGTTCCATTGTCTCTAATTTTATCATCCGAATGCTTTAAAAGTTCAAATATCACCTTTAAAGCTATACTTTCAGTGAAATTAATAAGTGCCTGCTGCAGTTTTTAAAATTGTACTTCCAAAACAGACACATAATTTCTGATTTCTTGGGAAGACTCATGATATGCTAATTTACAAAACCAACCAAGCAGGTTCTCCACAAATTCGATTTAGGAGACTACTGGAGGAAAAGTGGGGGAAGGGAGAAGGAGGAATGTGAGAGGGGTGCTATGGGGAAAGGACAAAACATGGCAGCATTCCAATAAGAAACTAAAGATGCCTGTTCTTCCTTCGAAACATTCCTTGGAAAACACTGTAGGTTCGGTGCACGCTCTTCCTGCATGCTCAGATCTCTTTGCTAAGATTAGGGCTTCAGAAGTATCTACTACAAGTAACACATGCATTGAATACATTATCTTTTCATTTATTCAATTCAGTGAATTCCATAAAAGTAGTTTACTTGGTGATGGGCATGATTCTGCTGGGTGGTTCTCAGACATATCTCCAATTTTTTGTTGGCGTTTTCTGCTAAGTTGTTGATTTATTGATAGATTGTAGAGATGGGGGTCTTACTATGTTGCCCAGGCTGGTCCCAAACTCCTGAGCTAAATTCTCCCACCCTAGGCTCCCAAATAGCTGGGATCATAGATGTGAACCACTCTACCCAGATTCTGCCAAATTTTAACATCAGAAAAGATGTAAGCTTTGGAATATGATTATTATAAACTCCCTTCATTCTCCAAATACACAAAATGAATTTATTTAACTTCTTCTTCTTCTTTTTTTTTTTTTTTGAGACAAAGTCTCACTCTGTTGCACAGGCTAGAGTGCCATAGAGTCACCTGCTCACCAACCTCAAACTCCTGGGTTCAAGTGATCCTCCTCCCTCAGTTTCCCAAGTAGCTGGGATTACAGGTCACCCATCACAACAACCTGCTACTTTTCTACTTTTACTAGATACGGGGTCTTGTTCTTGCTCAGGCTGGACTCAAACTCCTGAGCTCAAGGGATCTACCCACCTTGGCCTTCCAGAGTGCTAAGATTACTGGCCTGAGCCATCACCCAGGCACTTTAACTTCTTTTCTTTTTTTTTTTTTTTTTTTTG
>NW_003852548.1:1147290-1148576 GCF_000181295.1 Otolemur garnettii | reverse complement strand
AAAAAAAAAAAAAAAGACTTTGCTGAACACTTTCACAACAGCACAATCTGAAGATTTCTGTGTTTCTACGTTCTGTAAAAACAGGGAGGCAACCTGTTCTCCCATTCTGTTATGGGAGTCTTCAAAACGTCAAAGATAGGAATGAAGAAACAGATAAGTGACATTGTGTAGTCCTCACAGCAGGTAATGTTTATTCTCTGCTTGGGCAACAGAATAACAACCTCCACTATTTTGATTCTGGGTTAAGACAAAGAGCTACAACAAATAGCTGAAATTTGGGGGAAAAAAATTCACAGAGAAAGTTAATCAGCTTTGTTAAATTGGTTACTTTCAAACTTTATGCCAAAAACAGGAAGTAGAAATGATACATTTATCTGTGTAGTTTTCAGATCGCAGATTGCTTTATATTCAGTCTCCTCATTCTTTGTCAAGTTTTTTTTTTTTTTTTTTTGAGACAGAGTCTCATTTTGTTACTCTGGGTAGAGTGCCATAGCATCATAGCTTACAGCAATCTCAAACTATTCGGCTCAAGTGATCCTCTTGCCTCAGCCTCCCAAGTAGCTGGGACTGCAGGCACCACAATGCCTGGCTAGTTTTAGAGATGGGGTCTCACTCTGGCTCAGGCTGGTCAAGAACTCCTGAGCTCAAAAAGATCTACCTACCTCAGCCTCCAAAAGTGCTAGGATTACAGGTGTGAGCCACCTCCCCTGGCCTAACTTGTAATTTTTTTTTTTTGAGACAGAGTCTCACTCTGTTGACCCAGGTTAGAATGCCATGGCCTCAGCAACCTGAAACTCCTGGGCTCAAGCAACCCTCCTACCTCGGCCTCTTGAGTAGCTAGGGCTATCTGCACCCGCCACCATGACCAACTAATTTTTCTATTTTTAGTAGAGATGGGTCTGACTCTTGCTGAGGCTGGTCTCAAACTCCTAACCTGAAGAGATCCACCCTCCTCGGCTTCCCAGGCATGAGCCACTGTGCCCAGCGTAAGTTGTAAATTTTCATTTGAGGTCCAGTTGCTCAGAGAAACAGCAAGTTAAATTCATTTTTATAAATCCTTTTTCTCTTTTCTTTCTTTTTTAAATTTTTTATATTACAAAAAATAAAGTAAAGTAATAATGAGGTTGTTGGTATTTTTTCAGGATTTGATTTTTGTTTTTTTTTTGTTTTTGGGGGTTTTTTTGTTGTTGTTCGAGACAGAACCTCAAGCTGTCACCCTGGGTAGAGTGCTGTGGCATCACAGCTCACAGCAACCTCCAACTCCTGGGCTCAAGTGATTCTCCTGC
>NW_003852548.1:1144794-1145981 GCF_000181295.1 Otolemur garnettii | reverse complement strand
TTGTAGTTGTCATTGTTGTTTGGCAGGCCCAGGCTGGACTCAAACCTGCCAGCTCTGGTGCATGTGGCTGGCGCCTTAGCTGCTTGAACATTTTCTTTTTTAAAAGTTTATATATAATTATACTCATTTTTATATATTTATATATATGTAAATACATAAAAGTTTATATATGTAAATTTATATACATATATATGTAAATATATAAAAGTGCTTTCTTTTTCTGTAAGCAAAATTGCTTTCAGGCAGATGCTTAGAAGAAAAGTAGTAGAAAGGAGGTGGCTTTGGAGAGAAGAGCTGGCTAAAGATATCACTTACTTGCTACATGACCTTGGGCCAGATGCCCAACTTCCAGGGAGCAGCTGCTCCATCATCTGTAAAATGAGAATGGTAATACCACACATTCCAGAGTGCTATCCCAGAGGGCAAATGAGAATATATCATATCAAGCTGTTTGTTCTTTCTGATAGCCCCATTATTTTTTTATGACATTAGAGCAGCGCACAGTTTTTGCAATTATTAAAGTATTTTGGTTCCCAGGATAGATGTGAAGGCAGATTTTATTTTAAAGCATACACACCACCTAAAACATGTATTTTCACATACTGAAACTCATAGTCCTATCCATGTGTCACAAAAAGAAAGGGACAGCTTAAAGCTGGAGACAGCGACAGAAACTTGGGGAAAGGCAACCAATGGGACACAAAATCAGCTGTCTTCAGAACCATTTCTTTTTTTGTTGTTGTTTGTTTTTGTTTTGAGACAGACTCAAGCTGTTGCCCTGAGTAGAGTGCCGTGGCCTCTCAGGGTGCTAGGATTACAAGCACTAGCCACTGCTCCGGGCCCATTTTCCCTATTTTCTGTCCTCCCTTCTTGCTTTCTTCCACCTTCATCACTTTTTTTTTTAAATTTTTTTTTTGAGACAGAGTCTCACTATGTTGCCCTCTGTAGAGCACTGTGACATAACAGCTCACAGCAACCTCAGACTCTTGGGCTTAAAGTGATTATCTTGCCTCAGCCTCCTAAGTAGCTGGGACTACAGGAGCCCGCCATTGCCTTCATCTTCTTTTAATTTCCATATTTCTCTTTATCTCCTTATTACACTAAGAGAATGTATAAAATTTAATTTTTATTTTTTATGAACAAAATGTTAAAAGGTACAATATGAAAAAGTTTAAGGCTCGGCGCCT
>NW_003852548.1:1135512-1142253 GCF_000181295.1 Otolemur garnettii | reverse complement strand
AAAAAAAAAAAAAAGTTTTTTTCAAGAAAGCATTTCTTTTCCAACCAAGATGGGCAGAGGGACAGGACTTATTTTCCTGCTTGAAACTGAAAGGGAGGCACCAGACCCACAGAGATCTCGAAGACCACTAAGGCTTGTACGAAAGATCTTTATTGGTGGGGGAGGGAGGCTGCAAAGCAGCACCAAGGAGGAGAAAAAAAAAGAGAGATTTAAATAAAGCGCCTCGGACGGTGCCTGTGGTTCAGTGAGTAGGGCACTGGCCCCATATACCTCGGGTGGTGGGTTCAAACCCAGCCCGGCCAAACTGCAATAAAAAAATAGCCGGGCATTGGGGAGGCTGAGGCAAGAGAATCGCCTAAGCCCAGGAGCTGGAGGTTGCTGTGAGCTGTGACACCATGGCACTCTACCGAGGGTGACAAAGTGAGACTTTGTCTCTAAAAAAATAAAGAAAGAAAGAGAGAAAGCACCTTGGGAGGGGGAGGGATGGGTGGAGGGAGGGTGATTGGAGGGATCACTTCTATGGTTTATCTTACAAGGATACAAGTGAATTTTTCTAAGAGTACAATATAAACGTCTTAACACAACAACAAAGAAAGTGACGTAAAGGCAACGTTAACCAGTTTTTAAAAAAAAGCAAGCAAGTCCTTATATAGGTTTGGTTAAGGGAAGGCTTAGAATGATGACAGGATGGTAGAATAGCCAATGAAGAGCTGTTAGGGGCAAGTCATAAGTTTTAACTTTTTAGCAGGTAATGAGGTAAGTTTTGCGACTGGGAGATGGGCTTTCTGGGACAGGGACTTTCTGGGGCAGGGGGTTTTCTGGGGCAATTACCTAACAGAAACAACAATAGAACCAGATAAAATACAAGCAACAACAGGACTCTACCCAGCACAATAGCTTGAGACTTTGTCCCCCTCCCCCAAAAAACCAATTACTTTCTTCACAGAAATAGAAAAATAATCCTAAAATTTAAATGGTCCCACAAAAGAGCAAATAGACAAAGCAATCTTGAACAAAAAGAACAAAGCTGAGCCAGGCACCATGGGTGAGACCTGCAATCTTAACACTGTGGGAAGCCGAGGCGGTGGATGGCTTGAGCTCAGGAGCTTAAGACCAGCTTGAACAAGGGCCAGCCCACTATTGCGGTGGGCCCCTGTAGTCTCACCTACTTGGGAGGCTGAGGCAAGAGGATCATCTGAGACCAAGAGTTTGAGGTTGCTGTGAGCTAAGACGCTGTGGCATGCTACCAAGGTACACAGAGTGAGACTGTCTCAAGAAAAAAAAAAAAGCTGAAGGTATCATACTACCTCATTTCAAACTATACCAGGAAGTTTTGGTAATCCAAACAGCATGCTACTACCATAAAAATAGAAATACAGACCAATGGAACAGAATAGAGAGCCCAAATATAAATCTATACACATTTACAGCCAAGTGATTGTCTTTTTTATTTTTTTTTTGAGACAGAGTCTCAAGCTGTCTCCTTGGGTAGAGTGCCATGGCATCACAGCTCACAGCAACCTCAAACTCTTGAGCTCATTATGCAGTCTTAAAGAAAGATGGAGACTTTACCTCTTACATGTTTACATGGATGGCACTGGAACATATTCTTCTTAGCAAGGTATCTCAAGAATGGAAGAAAAAGTATCCAATGTACTCAGTCTTACTATGAAACCAATTTATAGCTTTGAAAGCTATAACCCAATTATAGCCCAAGAAAAAGGGGAAAGAGGCGAGGGAGGGGAGGGAAGGGAGGAGGATGGGTGGAGGGAGAATAATTGGTGGGACCACACCTATGGTGCATCCTACAAGGGTACATGTGAAATTTATTAGGTGTAGAATATAAATGTTTTAACACGATAACTTATGCCGTGAAGGCTATGTTAACCAGTTTGATGAAAACATTTCAAATTGTATATAAAACCAGCACATTATACCCCAAATTAAAAAAAAAAAACAAAACCTCTTCGGCTTAAGCGATTCTCTTGCCTCAGCCTCCCAAGTAGCTGGTACTACAGGCGTCACAACACCTGGCTATGTTTTGGTTGCAGTTGTCATTGTTGGTTAGCAGGCCCAGGCCAGGTTTGTAGGGGTATGTGGCCAGCACCCTGCTGACTGTGCTACGGGCACCGCCATCCAAATGATTTTCTACAAAATGTCAAAAACACCCAACAAGGAAAGGGCAGTCTCTTTATAAACAGCATTGGGAAAACTGGATATCCACATTCTTCCTCCCCTCCAAACAGAGTCTTATTATGTCGCCCTTGGCAGAGTGCTATGGCGTTGCAGCTCACAGCAACCTCAAACTCTTGGGCTTAAGCAATTCTGTTGCCTCAGTCCCCCAAGTAGCTGGGACTACAGGCACCCGCCACAACGCCCACCTTTTTTTTTTTTTTTTTTTTTTTTGTAGTTGTCATTGTCGATTTTAGCAGGCCCGGGCTGGTTCAAACCTGCCAACCCCAGTGTATGTGGCCGGCGCTCTACCCACTGAGCGACGGAAGTTGAGCCCGGATAGCCACATTCCGAAGAACAAAATTACAACATTCTCTCACACCACATTAAAAGAAAATCAACTTAAAGCTTACCTTGGAAGCTCTAGGGAACACGTCACCTGCAGGCAACTAGACTCTCACGTACTATGACTCCCATCACGCCATGGGCCACCCTGGGCGGGGCCGACAGCTCTGAGCTCCCTTCCGGTCCCTGACACAATTCTGCTTTGGTGCCGCAGTTCCGCTTTGCAGAGCGTGCTGGGGACGTGTTAGAGCTCAGCTTGGCTTTCTCAAGCGCTTCCACATGCCCTTCCTGGCGGGATTCCTCACGGGATTCCTCACGGGCTTCCCCGCAGATTTCCTCAACGGCAGCCAAACCTAAAGTGCCTGATGATTTAGTAGCTCCTGTTGGGAAGAAACTACACGTTGGTTATAGAAATTTGGAAGCGAAGGAGAGGGAGAGTCTGGCTCAAGTAAAGTCTGAGATTTGGGAGGAAAAAGGACTTAAAGCAGGAATCGAAGTAGGACATACCTTTGGAGAAGTTTTTGAAACTGAGGAAAACACCAGTGAGTGCCTGGCAGAAGCGCTGGCTGAGTTTGAAAGATGGAAGCGAAGTCAGCAAATCACTGTTTCCACAGATAACTCGGAGGTCATGACTTGCCTTAGAGCTTTGGGGGAACCCATCACATGTTTTGGAGAAGGCCCTGTTGAAAGAAGAGAAAGGCTTAAAAATATCCTCTCAGTAGTTGGTAGTGATGCTTTAAAAAAGACCAAGAAGGATGATAAGAAATCTAAGAAGTCCAAAGGACTGTATGGGCAAACCTGGTACCATGAAGGACCAAACAGCTTGAAGGTGGCTAGACTGTGGATTGCTAAATATTCACTGCCCAGGGCAATGAAACGGTTGAACAAGGCTCCTCTCCATAAAGAGATTCCTGAGACAACTAGAATCTCCCAGATCTAGGAGCTGCACAAATCTCTGTGCTCTTTGAATAATTTCTACAGTCAGATTGGAGATGATCTGCCTATCTCCTCCTGTCACTTTAGTCCCAATTCCATGATGCTGGCTACAGCTTGTTGGAGTGGGCTGTGCAAGCTCTGGTCTATTCCTGATTTCATCCCCTTTCCGCACTCGTCAAGGCCATAACACAAAAGTAGGGACAGGGTGGTGCCTGTGGCTCAAAAGGGTAGGGCACTGGTCCCATATGCTGGAGGTGGTGGGTTCCAACCCAGCCCCAGCCAAAAATGGCAAATAAATAAATAAATCTATTTTTAAAAAAGGGTAGGGACAATGTATTTCATCCCCAAGCCACTGTCTCCTCAGACCAGAAAGGTGTCAACCTGGCATCTTGTGCTGCTGATGGCTCTGTGAAACTTTGGAGTCTTGCCAGTGATGAACCAGTGGCAGATATTGAAGGCCATATGATATATGTGGCCCAGGTAATGTGGCATCCATCAGGATGTTTCCTGGGCACCACCTGCTATGACCATTCGTGGCACTTATGGGATTTGGAGGCTCAAGAGGAGATCTTGCATCAGGAAGGCCACTGCAAGGGTGTGCATGACATTGCCTTCCATCCAGATGGCTCTTTGGCAGGTACTGGGGGACTGGATGTATTTGGCCGAGTTTGGGACCGCGCACAGGACGTTGTATCATGTTCCTAGAAGGCCACCTGAAGGAAATCTATGGAATAAATTTCTTCCCCAATGGCTACCACATTGCAACTGGCAGTGGTGACAACACCTGCAAAGTGTGGGACCTTTGGCAGTGATGATGCATCTATACCATCCCTGCGCATCAGAACTTAGTGACTGGTGTTAAGATTGAGCCCATCCATGGGAACTTCCTGCTCACTGGTTCCTGTGATCACACAGTCAAGATCTGGACCCATCCAGGTTGGTTCCTACTGAAGACTCTGGCTGGCCACGAAGTAAAAGTGATGGGTCTAGACATTTCTTTAAATGGGCAGCTTATAGCCACTTGTTCATATGATAGGACCTTCAAGCTCTGGATGGCTGAATAGGCAAGACTGTGGGAAAAGGACCCTAACTTCACGCGCTTCCTTAGGAGCCATTTTCCTCAAAAGAAAAGAATTGGGCTCAGTGCCTGTGGCTCAAGTGGCTAAGGCACCAGCCACATACACCTAAGGTGGCGTGTTCAAATCCAGCCCGGGCTGCCAAACAACAATGATGGCTGCAACCAAAAAAAATAGCCGGGCGTTGTGGCGGGCGCCTGTGGTCCCAGCTACTTGGGAGGCTGGGGCAGGAGACTCGCTTGAGCCCAGGAGTTGGAGGTTGCTGTGAGCTGTGGTGCCATTGTGAGAGCCAAACTAGCTCCATTTTGTTGTTTACAGCACAAGCCACAGTACAAGCCCCATTCCTAGCTGTTTACCGCATAGCCCTTCCGCCCCAACCTCTGCCAGGGAAACTTGCAGGGTCACTCCCTGCTGCCTTCCCCCACCCTAGGTTGCACAGCCACTGCGCTGTAAACTGAGTCACCTTAGGCAAATAGTTGCTATAATAAACAATAAGTTTCTATTACCTTGAAATACAGGTAACCAGGTTGCACCAACTCTAGCCCCCGGTTAAGGGACCCTCCATCCCTCACCTGTGCCAATCCAAACTCACCTTTACTAGTGAAATCATCAGCTACCAATGCAAATCCTCCTTTACTTCCTCCTTTACTAATGAAATCACCAACCACCAATGAAAAGTGTACTCGTACTGGACCCTACCCCTTTTGCCTTCTGTACCCCATAAAAACCTTGCACACCCCAGGTTCCGGGCTCGTCCTAGGCTTGCATGCCAGGAGAGTCCAGGCTTCCCGGGGCCTGAAATAAACTCATCTCATGCTTTTTACATCGGAGTGTGTCTCGGACTGTCTGTGGGGGTCTTTTGGGAGAATTTCGGGCGTAACACCATGCCACGACACTCTGCCCAGGGGGATAGCTTGAGGCTCTGTCTCAAAAAAAAAAAAAAAGAATTGAAGTGTTTAGTTCTGACATGTTTTCTGCCAGACCATGTACAGACTCTCAATAGAATCGGATTTCCATGTCATCTCCTGCTCCAGGTAAGCATCCTTACTCCTAGGTGATGACTAACCCATTTTTTGGTTGAAAGTTTAATTCTCCTCTTCATGCCTTGCCACAAACTGTGTAGACTTAGTCTTTGTTAAGCTTTTATTTGAATGCGCGATATAGCTTACCTCACAGTACTCTGGGGGAGTGACTGCCTCTGCTTATAATTCTTAAAACTTGGGTTGAGGAGGCTCCTGTGGCTCTGTAAGAAGGGCACCAGCCCCAGATAGCGAGGGTGGCGGATTCAAACCTGGCCCTGGCCAAACTGCAACAAAAAATAAATAAATAAATAGAATTAAAAAAAAAAAAACTTGGGTTAATATATCGTGGTGCATGCTTCAGGACTACATGTAACCCATGGAGCAAGGTGGCTGGACTATATTCTGGAAGCCCTCAAGTAAAGAGGCATATACCACCACTCATTGGTTAAACAATGCCTGATGGCAAGCACCTTTCCTCTCCCTTGAGAATGAAAACGAAGCAGTAGACCACAGCTATGCTGATGGCTATGCAGTGAAAATTTTACTTCTTCCTGTTGATTTCGCTTGGAATGCTAACTGTACCAGGAAGCATCGGGAAACTTGACCTGAACATTTGCCTTGTCAGAAAATGTCTTCCATTTTGCTTTGAAGTTTGATATCCTTCAGGCTACCCTAAAGCAAGGCAGTTGTGTCAAGATTCAGAGAAACTTTTAGAACGTAAACATGATGTCTCTATTGTTTTAAAAAAAAAATACAAAATGTATTAAAGGGCTGGGTACAGTGGTTCAGGTCTGTAATCTAAAAAAGTTGATCTCAGAGAAGTAGAGAGTAGAATAGTGGTTACCATGGGCTGGGATGATTGGTGGGGAAGTTGGGGAGATGTTGATCAAAGAATACAAAATTTCAGTTAGATAGTAGGAATAAGTTTTAAAGATCTGTTGTACAACATGTTGACCGTAGTTAATAACTATATTGTATTCTCGAAAAATGCTGAGAGTGGATGTAGTGTTCTTACCACAAAAGTGGTAACTAAGAGGCCAGGTACGGCCTGGTCTGTTAATCGTCAGGTTAATGGTCTGTATGATGGTTTCTTCTTCTTTTTTTTTTTAGAGACAGAGTCTCACTTTATCGCCCTTGGTAGAGTGCTGTGGCGTCACAGCTCACAGCTACCTCTAACTCCTGGGCTTAGG